>NW_011494570.1:118146-132125 GCF_000754665.1 Bison bison bison
AAGAATCTGCACGCCAGTGTAAGGTCACAGGTTTGATCCCTGGTCCAGGAACATCCTGCTTGCCAGAGAGCAACTAAGTCTGTGCATCACAGCTGACAAAGGCCCTGTGCCTAGAGCCCGTCTTCCACAACCAGAGAAGCTAACACAATGAGAAGACATGCACTGCAGTGGGAGAGTAGCCACTGCTTGCCGCAGCTAGAGAAAAGCTCACATGTACCAACAAAGACCCAGGGGAGCCCCCCTGCCCCCGCCATGTCCAGTTCAGTTCAGTCGCTCAGTTGTGTCCGACTCTCTGTGACCCCATGAACCGCAGCACGCCAGGCCTCCCTGTCCATCACCAACTCCCGGAGTCCACCCAAACCCATGTCCATCAAGTCAGCGATGCCATCCAGCCATCTCATCCTCTGTCGTCCCCTTCTCCTGCCCCCAATCCCTCCCAGCATCAGGGTCTTTTCCAATGAGTCAACTCTTTGCACAAGGTGGCCAAAGTATTGGAGTTTCAGCTTTAGCATCAGTCCTTCCAGTGAACACCCAGGGCTGATCTCCTTTAGGATGGACTGCTTGGATCTCCTTGCAGTCCAAGGGACTCTCAAGAGTCTTCTCCAACACCACAGTTCAAAAGCATCCATTCTTCGGCGCTCAGCTTTCTTTATAGTCCAATACTTTGGCCACCGGATGTGAAGAGCTGACTCATTTGAAAAGATCCTAATGCTGGGAAAGATTGAGGGCGGGAGGAGAAGGGGACAGCAGAGGATGAGATGGTTGGATCTCATCATGACTCAATGGACATGTATTTGGGTGGACTCTGAGGGTTGGTGATGGGCAGGGAGGCCTGGCGTGCTGCAGTTCATGGGGTCGCAGAGAGCCGGACACAACTGAGCGACTGAACTGAACTGAACAGTTCATGAAAACCCTTTGCCTCTGCAGGCAGATTAGCGGTTTCCTATCTCAGGCACGTATTTTATCTGACTTAGTTGATCACTCTGGCTTCAGTGGGGACATCCGGCCAGGGCCCAGGTGTGAGGTTCTTTCCTGGGGAACCGGGATTTCTGAATCCTATGAAAGCAAGTCGGAGAAGGCAATGCACCCCACTCCAGTACTGTTGCCTAGAGAATCTCAGGGATGGTGGAGCCTAGTAGGCTGCCATCTATGGGGTTGCACAGAGTCGGACACGACTGAAGTGACTTAACAGCAGCAGCAGCATGAAAGCAATTGCCAAAGTCTCTCAGCAAAGACTGTACACAGGAGTCTCGACTGTGAACCTTCAGCCACCACCAACCTCAGTGCATCGTTTTTATTTGTTGCTGAAATGGGAGATCTTAAACGGTCGGTGCGTTCTGTAGTGGAATGCAGTCTTCATCAGACTCTTTAGAGTTTCAGGAAGCTGGAGAAATAAACAGGAATCGCGTTGCTCACATACAGGGGGGCACTTGTGTGGCTGATTAGCAGACGATGTCCTGTCTTCTAAGGGTGAGAAAATGTTTAGGATGAGAGAGGTCCATGTACAGCCCAATCTCTCCCCATATTTGGGGTGGGGCTCCTCAACACCAGCCTCTGTGAGTTCTAGTTGAATTGTTACAGTTTGTATATCTGGTAAAAATTGTTACATTTTGTGTAACTGGTAAAGACTCTTCCACACTGCAGAATCTTTTTTTTTTTTTTTTTTAATCCTCTGATTTGGCTGATTGTGGTCAGGTCTTTGTCAGTCAGTGGTAGCTGATTAACTGCAGATAAAATGACCTTTATGCCTGAATTCCGCAGGGCAATCTATGAGCCCTAGTTCTTCTCTCCTTCGAATGGCAACTATAGCTTGTAAGGCCATATGGACCTGAAGAGACTGAAATTCACCAAGAGCTGGCAACAAGATTGCAACATGCAGAGAGAATAACCTAGCTAAAAACTCAAGGAGAACATGTATTCACCTACCTTGCTTCTCAGGTTTAAAGTAAATGATGAAAGACCAAAGGAAAATATGGGCAAAAGAGATCCTGGTGAAATCTATTGGCAGTCATAAGCCCTGAATTTGTACACTTTCAACCTGATTTTTCTAATGTATGGGATTCTAGGTTTTGAGATCCGAAAGAGATACAAGGAGACTTTTATGTATCTAGAAATGCAAGTTATGTTTCTTGCTTCTGATGAGTGAGCATCTCATTTTGGGGGGCAACTTTTTATTTTGTATTGAGATCCAACCAGTGCATTCTAAAGGAGATCAGCCCTGGGTGTTCTTTGGAAGGAATGATGCTAAAGCTGAAACTCCAGTACTTTGGCCACTTCATGCGAAGAGTTGACTCATTGGAAAAGACTCTGATGCTGGGAGGGATTGGGGGCAGGAGGAGAAGGGGACGACAGAGGATGTGATGGCTGGATGGCATCACAGACTCGATGGATGTGAGTTTGAGTGAACTCCAGGAGATGGTGATGGACAGGGAGGCCTGGTGTGCTGTGATTCATGGGGTCACAAAGAGTCGGACACGACTGAGCGACTGAAGTGAACTAAACTGAAAGACAGTTAACAATGATGTGGGAGTTGCAAGTGAATGGGGAAAGGACTCAGTCAAACATATACATGTATCCATTCTCCCCCAAACTTCCCCTTCCATCCAGGCTGCCACATGACATTGAGCAGAGTTCCCTGAGCTGGACAGCAGGTCCTTTTTGGTTATCTGTGTTAAATATAGCCGTGTGTACATGTCCATCCCAAACTCCCTATCGCTTTCTCCGGTCCATCCCCGCTGGTAACCATAAGTTCATTCTCAAAGTCTGTGACTTTCTTTCTGTTCTGTATATAAATCATTTGTATCATTTCTTTTTAGATTCCAAATATAAGAGATGTCGTACAATATTTCTCCTCTCTCTGACGTACTTCACTCGGTATGACTCTCTAGATCCACCCATAAAGCTCATTTTCGAGAAGGTTTCAAGAGAGGCGATAATGTCCTAGTGATGTATTTTTTATTCCTTTAAGATTGAAGTGTATTTGGTTTACAATGTCATATTAGTTTCCAGTTTACAATACAGTGACTCAACAATTTTATGCATTTATACTCTATTTAAAGTCACCACAGCAGAAATAAAATAAAGTCACCACAAAATAATGGCAGTGTTTCCCTCAACCCTGCAATATGTATGGAAGGTCATGCGTCTCACACAGAGTAGGTTCTCCCTCTTAATTCCCGACTCTCCAAACCACCTCTTGTCTTATCCCTCCCCGCTGGTAAGCATGAGTCTGTCCTGTATTCCTGAGTGGGCTTCTCTTCTGTATGTTTGTATTATTTTTTAGATCCCACATGTTAGTTATAACATGATAGCATTTCTCTTTCTCTCTCAGACTTACTTCACCAAACATAGTATGCTCTCCTGGAGAGGGGAAAGGCTACTGACTCCAGCATTCTTGCCTGGAGAATCCCCATGGACAGAGGAGCCTGGTGGGCTACGGTCCGTGGGGTCGCAAAGAGTCGGACAAGACTGAGCTACTAAGCAATGCAACATTCTCTAGGTCCGTCCATGTGGCTGCAGATGGGATTGCTTCATTCTTTTTATAGCTGAGTAAT
Organism: Bison bison bison; assembly: GCF_000754665.1. NCBI lineage: Eukaryota > Metazoa > Chordata > Mammalia > Artiodactyla > Bovidae > Bison > Bison bison. The sequence continues at coordinate 121,701 of NW_011494570.1, forward strand.
ATTCCATCATCTTTATCCATTTCTGTGTCAGTAGAGACTTAATTTCTTTCCATGTTCTGGCTACTGTAAATTGTACTGCTGTGAACACAAAGATGCATGTGTCTTTTTGAATGACTCTTTTTTTTGTTTGTTTTTAGAATTTGTACCAAGGAGTGGAATTCCTGGTTCATAAGGTAGTTTAAGAAGGTCAGGTTAGGAAAGAAGCTGATGGACTGTTTTAACGTTTTCCGATACAGAACTTTACTGGTAGGTTTCTTCAGGTTGGTAATTAATCCTGTGCCCTTTAAACCATTGCTGGGAGTGTTTACACAGGAGCATTGAAGCTGCAGGCAGAGCTGGCGGGCAGATAGCAGGAGTGGTCAACGAGTAGAAAGGAAAAGATATATTTTGTGTCCTCTCGCAGAAGCAAACACTCCTGGTTAACCAGGAGAGATCATTGGGAGAAGTCAGAGACGGGTCAGCTCCATGCTGGTGCCTGTTTGAATGTCTGTTTGCTTTTGAAGCTCAGGGCAAGAAAGAGCTGCCGAGGAGCCTTCCCCATGATGAGGAGGCGTGCTCATGGACAGAAGGCACAGGGATCCTAAAATTGGTTTAGCACCAGGTAGGCAAATTGTGCAGATTTTTTTGACAGAATCTATTTCACCTGGACATATGTGGTGGTGGTTAATTGGTAAGTCTTGCCCAACTGTTTGTAACCCCATGGACTGTCGCCCACCAGGCTCCTCTGTCCATGGGATTCTATAGGGAAGAATACTGGAGTGGGTTGCCATTTCCTTCTCCAGAGAACCTTCCTGACCCAGGGATGGAACCCATGTCTCCTGCATTGCAGGTAGATTCTTGGAGTGCTGAGCCACCCCAGTACTTCATTGAAACGGAACTATGGCAGTTTTAAAGGGTGCCATTTTCGCTCTTGGAAGACAAAATCCAATATGCTTCCTTCATATGCCTGTATCGTTGGGAAAGTCTGAAGCTCATATTTCAACATAGTCTGCAAGCATTTTAAACATATGATTGATACAAAATCATTTTCCTGGGCTGCTGACACATGATACAAAACATGATATAAACATGATTTAAGACCACGTTCGTATCTTGGGGTCACGTCAGCCAAGAGGTCTTTCCAAGTGATGCTCACATTGAGAAATGTGTCTGAATGACAGTGTTCTCGAAGTTGCTCTGGGTGGTGTGACAGAATGCACAAGCAACTTTCGTATCATCATCAGAAGAGGTGTAAAAACCTTCAGGGTGCAGCATTCAGCAAAGGAAGATTAAGGTTGCCGAAAAATGCATCTTCCGTGCTGTATGTCTTTACCAGTGGCCAAATGAGCACTGCAATATGACCTCAGGAGCTGTGTGAAGCTGAACAGTTGACCGAACCCCTCTGGTCTTCATTTTCTCTTCTGTAAGATGCAGACAGTCAGAGAACTCCTCCGATTCTTTGTGCGTGAATCAGAAGGTGCTCGTAAGAACACCTGCTACATGCAAAGACTGAACAGATGTTTTGTTCTTGTTCAGTCGCTAAGAAGTGTCTGACTTCTGGTACCAGTTGGACTGCGGCACACCAGGCCTCCCTGTCCTTCACCGTCTCCTGGGTTTGAATTAAACTCATGTCCATCCGGTCGGTGATGCCAACCAACCATCTCACCCTCTGTCTCCCCCTTCTCCTCCTTGTCCTGGGTGGTCTCCTCCTACCTGGCGTCAGGGTCTTTTCCAGTGTATTCGATTTCACATTCTTTTCCATTATACGTTATTACAAAATATTGAGAAGAGTTTCCTGTACTCTACAGTAGGTCCTTGCTGGTGATCTGATTTATACATCTACATCGTACTATGAAACGAAGTCACTCAGTCGTGTACGACTCTTTGCGACCCCATGGACTCTAGCCCACCAGCCTCCTCCATCCATGGGATTTTCCAAGCAAGAGTACTAGAGTGGGTTGCCATTTCCTTCTCCAGGGGATCTTCCCAACCCAGGGATCAAACCCGGGTCTCCTTCATTGTAGGCAGAAGCTTTGCCGTCTGAGCCACCAGGGAAGTCCTATATATTGTAATATGTGTATATTAATCTCAAACTCCTGTAATTTATTCCTTTCTGTTTATCTTCCTCTCATCTCTCTCAATTTCATAGCTTTCAAGTAATATGTGTGAAAAAGGACTATTAGGTAGATAGCCATATATTCACAGGTGATATCTCTGGGTGAGAGTAAAGATTGTACTTCTATCCTCCTTGCAAATTCTCTGTAATTAGAAAGATAACAATATTTAAAAAAAAAAAAGTCTACATCTTCCCTTTGAGTATTCATTGGAAGGACTGCTGCTAAAGCTGGAATTCCAATCCTTTGGCCACCTGATGCAAAGAACCGACTCATTAGAAAAGACCCTGATGCTGGGAAAGATTGAAGGCGGGAAGAGAAGGGGATGACAGAGGATGAGATGGTTGGATGGCATCACCGACTCAACGGACATGAGTTTGAGTAAAACCTGGGAGTTGGTGATGGACAGGGAGGCCTGGTGTGCTGCAGTCCATGGGGTCACCGAGTCAGACACGACTGAGCGACTGAAATGAGCTGAACTGAAGTGGACGTGTGGCCTTTGGTGGAGTGTTCCCAGGTGTGGGTGTTAGACTGAGTGTGCATCGGGTCCTCCTCACTCCCCGCCTGGCCTGCGCCTCTCTGCCCTTCTTCCCTTGTCCACCTTCCCACACGTGGCCCAGTCTCAACATCCGCTATCGGGGTTCTTGTTGTTCTCCCAGACCAGCCGTCTGATCTCTGTACTCCATTGGCCCAGCAGTGTGATGCCCTCCAAGCCACGTGTGGTCCCCAACTCGGGCCCCTGCCTTGCCTTCTGCTCCAGAAGGCTATGTTCTCACCTCCCCATCGCGTAGGAGAACTGCCGAGAGCCACCTGCAGGGAAGGAAAGGAATTGTGTTGTGCACTGACGTCCTCTTGGTTAACAAAAACGGGGGTCACAGATGTTAGGGGGCTCTTAGGTGATTGTGGAGGGAATGGTTGCTCAGGCAGAATACTTGGAAACTTATGTACACACACAGATGAATAAATAAACACATAAAAATACATGTGTGCGTATGTGTGTGAGTGTGAATGCTCAGTCTCACAGTCACGTCGGACTCTTTGTGACCCCATGGACTATAGCCCATCAGTCTTCTCTGTTCGTGGGATTCTCTAGGCAAGAAGACTGGAGTGCGTTGTCATTCCCTCCTCCAGGGGATCTTCCTGACCCAGGGATAGAACCTGAGTCTCCCACATTGCAGCTAGATTCTTTACTGCTGAGTCACTGGGGATGCTATACACACACATATTATACACACACACAAATCTGCCAGCAATGGGGGAGACCTGGGTTCAATCCCTGGGTTGGAAAGATCCCCTGCAGGAGGGAATGGCAACCCACTCCAGTGTTCTTGCCTGGAGAATCCCATGGACAGAGGTGCCTGGTGGGCTACAGTCCATGGGGTTGTAAACAATGAGACATGACTGAGCGAGGAAGCACATTTATAAACATACACATAGAATACACACAGATGTATTTTTTCTAAGTTGTGTATATACATAAGGTTCTCAGTTTTTTTTACATATTTTATATACATATAATATTTTGTTACAATATGTTTTTATCTATAGATACATTTTATATAATATTTCAATAGGTAACATATCCCTGCATATATTTTCACAGAGTATAGCCCTGTTATTTTAATGCAACCCTTTCCCTTACTCCAGCTCCCAAAAAAGTAGACACTGAAAGAAAGAGAATGTCAGGTCCCACCTGCCTTACACAGGAGCAGCAAACAAGATTAGCAATAAACATGTCATCTTATTACACAGAATTTACTTTCAGGCTTTTTTATTATCACAATTTGTACTTAAGAGCACATTATACACTTAAGTCTGCTCTTACATGTTACTGCCTCAGTTTCCACTAGAAAAAAAAGACATGGGATCTTTTATGGCTTATTTTTTTTTTTTGGTTGAGGAATAATTGCTTTACAATATTATCTTGCTTTCTCGTATATGTCAGCATGAATCAGCCACAGATATACAAATGTCCCTTCCCTCTGACTCCTTGGCAGGAAAGCTATGACCAACCTAGACAGCACATTAAAAAGCAGAGACATTACTTTACCAACAAAGGTCCGTCTAGTCAAGGCTATGGTTTTTCCAGTGGTCATGTATGAATGTGAGAGTTGGACTATAAAGAAAGCTGAGCCCCGAAGAATTGATGCTTTTGAACTATGACGTTGGAGAGACTCTTGAGAGTCCCTTTGACTATGAGGAGATCCAACCAGTACATCCTAAAGGAAACCAGTCCTGAATATTCATTGGAAGGACTGAGGCTGAAGCTGAAACTCCAGTCCTTTGGCCACCTGATGCAAGGAGCCGACTCATTGGAAAAGACCCTGATGCTGGGAAAGGTTGAGGGCAGGAGGAGAAGGGGACAACAGAGGATGAGATGGGTGGATGGCATCACCGACTCAATGGACGTGAGTTTGAGTGAACTCTTGGAGTTGGTGATGGACAGGAAGTCCTGTTGTGCTGTGGTTCATGGGGTCGCAGAGAGTCAGACGCGACCGCGGGACTGAACGAAACTGAACTGAACCTCCTTCTTGAACCTCCCTCCCACTTCGCACGGTGTCCCACCCCTCGAGGCTGTCACAGAGCCTTGGCCGAGCACCCTGATTCACATAGCAGATTCCCCCCGGCTGTCTGTTTTACCTCTGGTCGTCCACGTGTTTCCACGCTACTCTCTCCGTTCACCCCAGCCTCTCCTTTCCCCACTGAAGACAGGCGGCCTTATTGATGTCTCCAAGGGCAGGTCCACATGATTCTGTTCCTCAGACAGGGCACCTGAACCTGTGACCTTCTCTCCTGAGCTGGGACCCAGCCTCACCCTCTCCAGAACCCTTTCCTACGACCACAGGCTCCGTAAAAACAGCTCCTTCACCCTCTGTCATGTTCCAGGACCTCAGTGAGTTGGGCGGAGAGAAAAGGGGCTGAAACCAAACTCAGGAGCAAAGGAGGAGAGCCCAGAGGCCAGGACAAAATGCAGGTTGCAATCACAGGTGTCAAAACCAGACTCTTAAATTCAGGGAGCTCCCCTGAATGTCTGCTTCAAGCCTTGACCTTTGGGAACCCCTTCAGACATCAGAGTCGCTTTATTGATTTCAGTCCTTTCTGTATATCCATGGAGGCGCTGGCTTACATCACTCGACTGACTCCCTTTGGAGGCAGTCCTTTTGGAAGTATCTCTGAGGGGTTCTCTGGTGGTGCGGTGGTTAGGACTCTGCACTCCTGATGCAGGGTCATGGGTTCAGTTCCTGGTCGGGGAAGTAAGAACCTGTATGTAGAACCATCTAGCCAAAAAAGACTCTGAAAAGAAGTATCTCTGGAATTGCTATCATGGCAGAGCTATTCTTCAACCATAACAGGATACATGTAGGTCTGTCCATGTGATATGTTCCAGGGTCATGAAAAGCTGAAGCACAAGACACAGGTTTCCTTCCCAGAAATGCAGCCGCATGGACGATGCTGCCTGATGGGTTTGTGTGTATAGCTGGTTCCATCAACCTTCTCTGTAATCATGAGCTAGGTGCCAAGATGTCAGAAAATAAGCAGAGACGTTCGCCTTGGTGTGGGTATAGGGCTCATCAGCGGGGCTCTTACTGTCGAAAGAACACCAGGTTTCAGAACTAAACTCACTTCTCTTGCACCTCCAGCACTGACAGGCAGATTCTTCACCAACAGTGCCACCTGGGAAGCCCCTATATCCTGAACAAATCATAAACGAAAGAGATGCTGCACCCCAATGTCTTTTTCAGCATTTTGTATAGTAGCTAGGACATGGAAGCAACCTAGATGTCCACTGAGAGATGAATGGATACGGAATTTGGGGCGCGTGTATACAACGGAAGAGTACTCAGTTATGAAAGAGAACACCTTTGAGTCAGTCCTAAGGAAGTGGATGAACCAAGAGCCTATCATACAGAGGGAAGTCCTAAGGAAGTGGATGAACCAAGAGCCTATCATACAGAGGGAAGGAAGTCAGAAAGAGAAAGACGATTATGGTATATTGACACATATATATGGAATCTAGAAAGATGGTGCTGATGAACCTATTTGCAGGGCAGTAATGGAGATTCTTGCAGAAGGAAATGGCAACCCACTCCAATATTCTTGCCCGGAAAATCCCATGGACCGAGGAACCTGGTAGGCTATAGTCCATGGGGTTGCAAAGAGTCGGACACAATTGAGCAACTTCACTTTATAATAGAGGTTCAGACATAGAGAAGAGACTTGTAGACACCGTGTGGGAACGAGAGGGTGGGACAAATTGAGAGAGCTGCATGGAAACCTATCCAGTATTGTACGTGAAATAGATGGCCATTGTGAATTTGCTGTGCGATGCAGAAGAGCTCAAAGCCGGTGCTCTGTGACAATCTAGAGAGGTGGGATGGGGTGGGAGATTAGAGGGAAGGGATGTGTGTGCACCTTTGGCTGATTCATGGTGATGTGTAACAGAAGCCCTTACAATATTGTGAAGCAGTTATTCTCCAATTATAGTAAAATTTAGGGCCTTCCCTTCTGGTCCGGTGATAAAGAATACACCGTGCAATGCCTGGCACGTGGGTTCCGTCTCTGATGGGCAGACTTCATATCCTACATGCCGTCGAAGCCCGTACACCACAGCTTCAGTCCACGGCCAAGACCCAACACAGCCAAATAAATAAATCAATTGAAAAAAAAAAAAGAAATTTAATAAAAGAAGAACACAGCGTTTCATTTCCATTTTAGCCAAACCCAGTATCTTAGCCCTGCCTGATGCTAAGTGCTGTTCAATCAATCACTTGTAAATGACCTTTTTTTTTTTCTTTTAATCCCACAGGCATTATTTTATTTTCCTTTTGAAAGAGAAGCTCCACTGTAAACATATCACTGGGCACACAGTATTAGATACCTAAGATTTTTATTTTACTTAAATCTCATCTGGAAAGGGTACATGCGTGGGCGTGGAGAAGTGCATAGGAGAGAGAGAAGTGAGAACATTTAATTGCACCTGCCTTTCAAAAATACTTTCCATTAATCATATATCACCTGATTCTCTGACTGTCTGACCTTTCCCCACCCCATTCTCACTTTATTATCAGATGGAATTGAAACAGTCGATATAGGTCAATTTCTTTTTAAAAGCAGTTTCATCAGAAATTCAACCTGCCAGTAATATTAGCCTTGAGTTCCACGATTGAGAACAGAAGCACATTGTAATTTGTTTTTTAAGTATCTTTTCATATTTGGGTAGAGTCTTTCTTTTCTTTTTCTTTTATTTGCTTCCTCAATCATAGGACAAGTAATTACACCTAACTTTTTGGGAATTGAGGTCAGGGATAACGGAGCAGAGTACAAAGCAGTTCCTTGATGACCTGTCAAATGTAGCTTGTCTGAGGTCGAGTTGCTTTGGTGTTCCCAGAGCTTCTCAGAAATCTGCCATCAGGGCTGCTGATATTTGTCTCTGCCTTCTTGTCTTCAGCATCAGTTCATTTGCTACCTGGCTACACAGCCAGCCTCTTTTCGATGTTGCTCAGTCACTAAGTCGTGTTCGACTCATTGTGACCCAACGGACTGCAGCACGCCAGGCCTCCCTGTCCATCACCATCTCCTGGAGTTTGCTCAAACTCAGGTCCATTGCATCAGTAATGCCATCCGATCATCTCATCCTCTGTCATCCCCTTCTCCTCCTGCCTTCAATCTTTCCCAGCATCAGGGTCTTTTCCAGTGAGTCAGCTCTTCGCATCAGGTGGCCAAAGGATTGGAGTTTCAGCTTCAGCATCAGTCCTTCCAATGAATATTCAGGGTTGATTTCCTTTAGGATGGACTGGTTGGATCTCCTTGCGGTCGAATGGACTCTCAAGAGTCTTCTCCAACATCGCAGTTCAAAAGCATCAATTCTTCGGCACTCAGCTTTCTTTATGGTCAAACTCTCACATCCATACGTGACTGCTGGAAAAACCGTAGCTTTGAATGTACGGACCTTTGTTGGCAAAGGCTATTGCCCTGAGGGAAAGCTCAGTCCGTCCTTTAGTTCATAAACTTTGACCAAGTATTGCAGTTGGTCAACATATTACCACAGTGAGATCAGACATCTGCAGCTTCTCATGACAGAACTCCGTTTCCGCTTTGCAAAACTCATCAGTCCTTGGGCTACACTGTTATTTGTTTTGGGGAGGAGAAGGGGACAACAGAGGATGAGATGGCTGGATGGCATCACTGACTCGATGGACATGAGTTTGAGTGAACTCTGGGAGTTGGTGATGGACAGGGAGGCCTGGCGTGCTGTGATTCATGGTGTCGCAAAGAGTCGCACATGACTGAGCGACTGAACTGAACTGATACGTGAAAAATGAATCAAACATAATCAACATGCTTTGACTGAAACTCAATCAAAGGAGTGCTTCCTAAATGCTTTGATTGAAACTCAAAGTCTTTGATTCCCAAAATGCTTTAATTGAAACTCAATCAAAGGGGGTGCTTCCCAAACCTTCCTCCTTTCTGATTTCTCCCTAATTCATCTTTTTGTTGCTGCAGACCTCTCTTCTTTTATTATCTTCAGACTGCCTTCTGCACATGTAAGCGATTTATCACACAAGATTCCTCAAGCAAAGGAGAGACCTGGTACCTTCATGGGATGTTCTTTTCCCGTTGAGTAGGATTCACGCACTTCATCAAGCCTTTTACTTTGCTTCCTTAAGTGATGTGGAGGACGCCTTGTAAAAAGGCAGCTAACTTGAGAGGAATTATTTTAAAATATGCACCTCTTCATTGGATGAGCCAGTGACAAAGGGATAATAGCAAGAAGGATTATTATTATTTTTTGTTTGTTTTTTTTGCTTTGCTGGATCTTAGCCACTGTGCGGGCTTTTCTCTAGTTGCCAAGAGTTGGGGCTAGTCTCCTGTTGCGGCTTGTGGACTTGTCCTTGTGGTGGCTTCTTCTGTTGTCGAACTCGGGTTCTAGGCACGTGAGGTTCAGTAGTCGCAGCACCCAGGCTCTGTACTTATACGTGGTCTTAGTTGCCGGGAGATGTGTGGCACCCTCCCAGATCAGGTATTAAATTTGTGCCCTCCCCCCTGCAATGGCAGATGGATTCTTAACCACGGGACTACCACAGAAGTCCCTCAAGGAGGATCTTTAAAGGACCTAGAAAATATGAAAATATTGGATGGGAATAACGTCAGGACATGCCATGGATGATGTGGTGATGATGGTCACCTCTCTTCTCGTGAACTCCTACATCTATTCTCTTGAACTGATGTCGTTTCTAGAAGTGGTCTTCTTTCGAGATGACCACAGAACACTTCTTCGTAGGAGGTCAGTCACCACCCCAGGGTCATGATTTTCATGTTGCAAAAACCTGGGTCATGATTTTCACATTGCAAAAAACAGGGGTGCTTACAAGTGGCTTACAAGTCCTGTTGGGGCCACAGCATTCTACAGGACATGGCCAGGATGTCAGAGGCTCTTCTCCCTGAGCTGAGAGCATCATGGTCCCTGTGAATCTGCCAAATGCTCAGAGAAGGGACCCAGGACATAAGGACATCATCCTTATATGACTGGGTCTCAGAGGTAGATCTGGTGGTGAGGTTCTCCATGGTCAAAGAGAGAATGTATCCACCAATGTGGTTTTGGTTGAGGGACGTATAAGATAACCTTTACCTCCACTATGTTTAAAAGACAGTTAAAAACTGAGTATCATACACAACTGACCCCATGGGTTGTCTTATTTCAGCCCTGAGAGCTTGCTAAGCATCTGGGGTAAAATATTGCAATAGTAGATCATTAGCTTTCCAACCTTCCATGAGTATATTCCCTGAACTGGATTCCAGTAAGGGGCAGATCGATGCTATTCACTGTAGCATCAGTGGGAAGCAAGTTTATCCTTTGTACAGGTTACATTTCCATCCACTCTGTGTTCTTCTTCCTCGTCTTTGAAATATTTGGCAAGAGCCATCCTGGCCACTCACAGATGGTAATTATCCAGGTCGGTCAATAGCAGTGTCTCCTGCAGTGTAGAGCTTGTACATTCAGGAAGAAAAGAGCATCAGGCTGGCCCATTTTCTCATCAAGAGGAGACAAGAAATAAAGAGGAAAAAGCAAACTCTGACATGGCCAGTGGAGTTAAAAATCTAACGCCGCTGCTTTCTGGGAGTTTGACCAAAGCCAAACCTGACTTAGAAGGCATTTCTGGTTTCCAAGATCTGGTGGTGGGTCCTGCCCACCACCTTTGTTTTGCTTGGGTCACAACTCTTCTCTTGAACTCCTACACCTATTCTCTTGCACTGATGTGGTTTCTGCAGGGGGTCTCCTTCCGAGCTGACCGCAGAACCGTTCTTTGTAGGAGGTCAGTCACCACCCCAG
>NW_011494570.1:132225-145027 GCF_000754665.1 Bison bison bison
AGATGACCACAGAACACTTCTTCGTAGGAGGTCAGTCACCACCCCAGTTCACAGGGTCTTCTCTCCACAAACTCTGGCTCCTTCAATCCTCCATAGTCTTTTCTCTGCCTGATGAGACCCGACTGAGACTGATGGTCTAGGTAAGGATGCAAACCCAGCCTGCAGTCTGCAGGAAGGCACGACGTCTTTGGACCATCTCGTTGATTAAGAACCTTGGGGCTTACCTGGTAACTCAGATGGTAAAGAATTCACCTGCAATGCGGGAGACCCAGCGTTCGATCCCTGGGTCGTGAAGATCCCCTGGAGAAGGAAGTGGCAACCCACTCCAGTATTCTTCTGGAGCATTCCACGGACAGAGGAGCCTGGTGGCCTACAATCCGTGGGGTCACCAAGAGTGAGAACATGGCTGAAGTGACCTAGCATACAGGCACACAAGCTGCTACTCAGGGTCAGGTTTGAGAATTCAGTAGCCAAGAGCACAGGCTCTAAAGACATGGTCTCTGGAGACTAACTGCAGCTTGGATTCCTGTCTGTGATGTTGGGCAAGTTGCTCTTTCTGTGCCTTGAAAATGTGTATTAGTTTCTTCATGCTTCCCAAGGTCCAGCATTCCTAGATCAATAGATGCTGGGTGCGAGTGCAGTTGGTAGGAATTTCCTTGGTGGCTCAGATGGTAAAGAATCTGCCTGCAGTGTGGTAGACCTGGGTTTAACCCCGGGGTTGGGAAGATTCCCCTGGAGAAGGGAATGGCTATCCACTCCAGTATTCTGGCCTGGAGAATCCCATGAACAGAGGAGCCTGGTGGGCTACAGTCCATGGGGTCGCAAAGAGCTGGACACGACTGAACGACTTTCACTTTTCCAGTTTGAGCTGACCAAGAGTGAGCACTTGGGAAGTGTGGTTCTGGCAAGAGCTCTCTGTTTCCATCTCTGGGACACGGAGGAAGCAGGAGAAGGCTTGTATGAGGATCCCTCCCACACAAACCTCCCTCTGTCCAGAGGCAGTCCATCTGCTATCAGATAATCTGACACGTCGAGATTTTTTTGCTTGTCTGTTTACCTTGTCCCATTCGTTAAATACAATCAGATTTTCAGTGAATGTCACATAAAGCAGTGAGAAGCCCGTCTTCTCACTGGACGTCCAATTAGTAGCATCTTCCTCTGCAAATTCAGTTAGAACTCATTCACATTCTCAGGCCACCTGGAGATATTACTCTGTCTTGTCAGGATATCTCATCAACAGCTGGCTTTGTGCACGGGTTTCCTGCCATGAGAAGGAATGGCTATGATCTCCGTGGCTTCCTCTGACTCCTGCCTTCCCAGGAAGAGATCTCATTTCCTGGCCGGTTTCTGCTGCTGCTGCTAAGTCACTTTGGTTGTGTCCGACTCTGTGCGACCCCATAGACGGCAGCTCACCAGGCTCCTCCGTCCCTGGTATTCTCCAGGCAAGAACACTGGAGTGGGTTGCCATTTCCTTCTCCAAGGCATGCATGCATGCTAAGTTGCTTCAGTCGTGTCTGACTATAAGACCCTATGGACAGCAGCCCACCAGGCTCCTCTGTCCACAGGATTCTCTAGGCAAGAATAGAGGAGTGGATTGCCATTTGCTTCTCCAAGCGAGTTTCTAGACCTCACCTTGTTCATAGAGAACTCTGCTAGCCCCCTGAAACTCCCATTATATCTGTCAGCTTCTGGCACCATGGTTTTACAGGGAAGAGCGGTTATGAGTCCCAAGTTAGATCTGCTGCTTTTACTTTAATCTTTGCTTCCCGTGGCTTTTGTTCACTGCGAGATTGTTGCCCGTACATAATGGTCTGCCCCAGAGAAACCCTGCCCTTCTGCCTGAATGTTACACCAGAGTGCTTTTGTTCAGGACCCGGTCCCCCCGTGGGTGGCTCCAGGAAGGAGTCAGTTAGCACATCCCCTCCCCGAGGCTGGCCGTTCCAGGAAAAATTGCCAGGTTAATGGCCTTTTTACTTTACCCCCTTGCCTCCCTCCGTTCTCTGTTCTATAAAGGGAAAACTGGCATCGAGACCCCGAGAAGTCGGTTATTTTGAGACGTTAGTCTGCCGTCTTCTCAGTCAGCTGGCTTTCCAAAAAAAAGTCGTGTGCCTTGCCTCGACACCTCGTTCTGTGATTTTGTTGGTCTTTCGTGCTGTGAGCCGAGCGCGCTTCGACTCGGTTAACAGTGGGGGTGCAAGCCTGCCTCTGCTTTTGGAAACTAGGACAAAAAATCTCAGCTTGTGAGAAGCTTCAGCACGCTCCGCTCACTTTTCTGTCCTCGGAGATGGAAGAACCCCGCACGGTTGCACTAAATCATGAGGAAAGCAGACAGGATGGACGCCGTCCCTACAAAGAACAGCAGCTCCCCAGATACGGTTCTCTGGCAAAAGAAGCAATTAAATACACGCCCATGTCCATTTTCTTCTGACTTGTCTTTGGAACCTGGATGCCAGTCAATCTCAGCGGCGACTGTCTCGCAGGGAGGAGATGGTCCATATACGTGTGTCCTTGGTGCCGGCATTTAGATTTACTGTTTCGGGGGTAGGCTAGCCAGATGGCAACCCAAATAAAGTCACTCTTTTTGCAATTCCGAATGTTAAAAGTCTGCACAGAGGCTTGTCAGTTGTACACGCTGTGTACTAAGCAAAGGCGGGCAGCCAAGGCAGCAACAGAGTCTGATATTCAGTCCTGGAAAGGCTCTGTAAGCCGTGTGCCTGGGAGTGACTGCGTTCTCTGGCCAGAGGTTTTGTTAATTCTAACAAACCTGGTCACAGGCGCCTTGTTGGCTTCAGGCTCTCATCCCTTACCCCGAGATGCAGGATGCTCGCGTGTGAACATGCTTATTGTCTGTAACCAAACTTTGTGAGTTTGTGTTTGGCTTATCCTTGGCTTCTGAATCGATTTTTGGAATCTTGAAGGCCTTCAGCAAAAACTTGCTGAAGAAAAGAATGGCTGAATTTCGTGCTTTTTATGGTTGAGTAGTATTCCTTTGTGAATACCTATACTATATCTTCCTTATCCATTCGTCAGTTGATGGACATTTAGCTTGCTTCCCTGTATTGGCTGTTGTGAACAGTCCTGCAGTTAATATTGGCATGCATGTGTCTTGTCCAATTAGTGGGATTTTTTTCCGCTTGAAGCAACAGGATGAATGTGGACGGCATGATGATAAGTGAAATGGTTCAGGTAGAGAAAGGCATATACCGTATAATCTCACTTATAGGTGAAATCTTTTAAAAAAAAAAAAAAACTAGTGAATATTACGGAAAAAACAGACTCACAGATATAGAGAACATACCAGTGGTTATTAGTGGAGAGAGAGAAGGGGATGTATAGGAGTGAGGATTAAGAGAAACTACTCTATATAAAATAAAGAAGCTACAAGAATGTATTACACATTGCAGGGGATACAGTGATATTTTATAATAAGTATAAATGCAATGTAACCTTTGCAACTGGGAGTCACCGTGTTGTACACCTGTAACTTATATGATATCGGGCATCAGCTATATTTCGTTGACAGAACTGGTTGAGATATCAACTACACAGAAGGGAGAAAGACTGTGTCCACCATGTCCATTTGTCTTGACCTGCTTTTGTATGTCATTCTGGTTCTGTTTCTCTTTCTTTGTTCATAAATCATTATTTTAATTCATTTAGTTTCTCTTTCTTTTCAATATGTGTGATGTTGGGCTTAACCTTATGGTATCCAGAAATTTCAACGTGGTGTGACTCCACATGAGATTTTAGAGTTTTCATTCATTTGGAGGCTCATTTCTCGGGGTACTGCAAAGTGTTCTGGTTTGTTATTTTTTTCTTAGCTATTTCTGCCCTTCTGCTTTTCATACTCTTGTCTTTGAAAAGACTCTCCAATTTGAGAACTCAGATATTTAAACTGTTATTCTTTCTTACATAATTTATCATCTTTTTTTTAATATTGCTCCCTAGGAAAATTATTTTCTATTTAATTTTTAAAATTTCAACTAGTATATACTTGAGTTGAAAAATTATACTTTTAAAAAATAAAATAAAATGCTATTTCTTTTTAAAACATTTCAACAGCATTTCTGGTATGTTTTTATGGAACTAAAGTTTTGTTACTTTTTAATGAATGCACGATTTTCCTTATTCTCATAATATTCAATATTATTTTTTTTTTGCTGATTACCCATGTCTGCATTTCCTCCAAAACTTAGTGTTCAGTTGTTTTGTTTTTTAAGGTGTTTACTTAAAAAAAAAAAACAATGCTTCTGCCTGTTTATTGGCCCCTTGTATTTCTTGATGCATAAAGGGCTTTTCTTTTTAAGAGCATTTTTAAGAATTAGAACAAAATTGAGGGAAAGGTACAGAGATCCCTGGGAAAACCCCAGCCCCTCACATGTGCAGCCTCCTTTACAGTCCACATCACACACCCAACCGGCACGTTTCTGACCGAGGAGGCGCCTGAACTGACACATTGCCAGCGCTGAACACCTGTGGTTCCTATTAGGGTGGATTCTTGCTGTTGCACATTCTGTGGGTGTAGACACTGTATCCATCATTATGGTATCTGGCTATGTGGTTTCACCGCCCTCGTGCATGCTGACAATCCTCTATTCATGCCTCTCTGTACTCTCATCCCCCTGGCAACCGCTGATCCTTTGACTATCTCCATATTTTTGAGAGAGTCAATTCTTAGGTAGGTTGATAAGAAGTCTGCAGTCCCCAAGGAGGAGAAAGGGGTCCAAGTCTTTCAAGGAGCAGAAAACGACAAACCGGTTATATAACAACAATGTATCTTGTTTCAGGACATGTTTCTCCTTAACAAGAACCTTCTGACTAGTCTTGTTATCTTAAGACATATGTTGTTGGGAGTGTGTTTGGTAAGACCTAGCTATTGGTAGTTCTAATCTTGTGAATTTAAGACGTATGTTGTGGGAGAAGGTCTGGGAAAAGTATATACGGCCTTGACTAGTGAGGTGGGCACTCTCCATCCCCCTTCTGATGTCTCTGTCAGAAGCTTTCCTCTATCCCTTTTCACACTTTAATAAAACTCTGCCCCACAAAAGCACTTGAGTGGTCAAGCCTGGTCCCTGGTCCCGAAGATAAATCATCTTCTTCGGAGAGCAGGAATCCGACATCGTTCAGCATAAGCTGTCAGTTTTGTTCGATCGTTAGAATCCTGCAGTATATAGCCTTTTCAGAGCGGCTTCTTGAACTTGGGAATGTGAATTTAGGGTTCCTCCAAGTCTTGCCGTGACTTGATTGCTCCTTTCTTTTTCAGTTCAGTTCAGTCGCTCAGTCATGTCCAACTCTTTGCGACCCCATGGAAGCATGCCAGGCCTCCCTGTCCATCACCAACTCCCGGAGGTTACTCAAACTCATGTCCATCGAGTCCGTGGTGCCATCCAACCATCTCATCCTCTGTCATCCCCTTCTCCTCCCACCTTCAATCTTTCCCAGCATCAGGGTCTTTTCCAAGGAGTCAGTTCTTCACATTAGGTGACCAAGTACTGGCGTTTCAGCTTCAGCATCAGTCCTTCCAATGAACATTCAGGACTGATTTCCTTTAGGATGGACTGGTTGGATCTCCTTGCAGTCCAGGGGACTCTCAAGAATCTTCTCCAACACCACAGTTCAAAAGCATCAATTCTTTGGCCCTCAGCTTTCTTTATAGTCCAACTCTCACATCCTTTCTTTTTAGCGATGAATAATGTTCCATTTTCTCAATGGACCACAGTTTATTTATCCATTCAACTTGTTGTTGTTCAGTCGCTAACTTGTGTCTAACTCTCTGCTACCCCATTGATTGCAGCGGCCAAGCTCCTCTGTCCTCTGCTGTCTCCCAGAATTTGCCCACATTCATCTCCACTGAGACAGTGATGCTATCTAACCATCCAACCCTCTGTCGTTCCCTTCTCCTTCTGTCCTCAATTTTTCCCAGCATCAGGGTCTTTTCCAGTGAGTTGGCTTTTGGCATCAGGTGGCCAAAATATTAGACCTTCAGCTTAAGCATCAGTCCTTCCAGTGAATATTCAGGGTTGATTTCCTTTAGGATGGACTGGTTTGATCTCCTTGGAGTCCAAGGGACTCTCAAGAGTCTTCTCCAGCACTTATTGATGGCAATATCTGTTAGCAAATATTTTAATAAATAATAGTAAAATATTGAAGATATATAAGTGCTGACTCTTGCACAATTAGGCTGATACAATTTACCAAGCATATCAGAAACTGTACCAAAGGAGTGTGATTATATATAAATGAGTCACTTCAGAGGCAACACTCTTAATTGCAATAAAATAAGATTGCTGGAACCTATTTCGTTTCTGCTGGCTTTAAATTGCTTGAAAGCCCTTGGTAATTTATTTTCAATATCTTGCTACGAGGCAGCTCTTAATCCTGAAGCTGGGAGTGGGGGGGCGGATTTATATTTGGAAGCAGCCAAGGTTCTGTTGAGTACGGTCGGTAACCATGTTGCATGATGCAATTTTAATTCAAAAACAAGGTACAGCCATAAATAAACGTTAGCTTGATTCCGCTAACTCCTGAGGCACACTGAAAAGAGAAAATCAAAATGCTGTCCCGTACCCCCGAATGCTGTCCACCTGAATGCCGCCCGTACCCCTTTCCAAATTGACTATTCTGAGGGATGGCTTTCATTCGGAGCTATGATTTGCATCCCGCCTATTTTTAGAAAGCTCATTTTGCACCCTCATCTTTAAAAGCCTGTTTAATGAAAATGCTTCCTGACTGTTTCATGTATCTTCAACCCAGTTTTGGCGAGTTGCACAGTAACCCATCATGGTACCTGATCCTTGTAATTAAAACTTAGGCAATGTGTTTTCTGTGGAACTAGGTCCTTTTCTAACAAAATAAGAAAATGTCTTTGAAGGAATGCCCTGGTGGTTTAGTGCTTAGGATTCTTGTATTTTCACTGCCCGAGGGCGTGAGTTCAATCCCTGGCCAGGGAACTAAGATCCCGCAAGCCATGTGGCATGGCCAAAAATAATAATTTTTTTTAGGTGTCTGTGAATAATTAAAAATTGTATCACATCCTCTCCATAGAAATAACTCTGAATACTTCATATAGCTAGATAAATCACTAAAGATATAATAGCTACTGTTATAGATTTCTAAGATGTTTTTTAGTCGTTAAGTCATGTCGGACTCTTTGCCACCCCATGGACTGTAGCACGCCAGCCTTCTCTGTCTTCCCCTATCTCTAGGAATTTTCTCACATTCATCTCCATTGAGTTGGTGATGCTATCTAACCATCTCATCCTCTGCAACCCCCTTCTCCTCCTGCCCCTCAATCTTTCCCAGCATCAAGGTCTTTTCCAGTGAGTTAGCTCTTTCCATCAGTTGGCCAAAGCATTGGAGCTTCAGCTTCAGCATCAGTCCCTCCAATGACTATTCAGGGCTGATTTCCTTTAGGATTGACTGGTTTGATCTCCTTGCAGTCCAGGGGGACTCTTAAGAGTCTTCTCCAACACCACAGTTAAAAATCATCGAGTCTTTAGTGCTCAACCTTCTTTATGGTCCAGCTCTCATATCCATACATGACTGCTGGAGAAACCATAGCTTTGACTAGACGGACCTCTGTTGGCAAAGGGATGTCTGCTTTTTAACACACTGCCTAGGCTTGTCATAGGTTTCCTTCCAAGGAGCAAGCATATTTTAATTTCTAGGCTGTTTTAAGATGAGTAGTAACTTACCACACTTGCAGACATGCAGTCGGAAGAAATAACTTGCCCATCAACCTCAGACGATGCTAACGATGTGAGTATACCCAAGGGATGTATGGAATGACAGATCCGTTTACATTGGAGTTTGACATCTGGGAACGAATAGACTCAGGCTCTCAACCAGCTGCTTGTCCTGTAGGAAAATGGGTAACCTTAGCCATGCCTGAAGGGACTTGGAATGAGGGCTTTCCCCAAACCTTTCCTATGTATCTGTAAGAGGAGGACTGAGTGGCCACTGTAAATGTTCCCCGTTACCACGAATGGCTCTCCAGTGATGGGTCCATGTTTCTAATGGTACCGTGGCTCAGAGGTTAAAGCGTCTGCTGGCAATGCAGGAGACCTGGGTTCTATCCCTGGGTTGGGAAGATCCCCTGGAGAAGGAAATGGCACCCCACTCCAGTACTCTTGCCTGGAGAATCCCATGGACGGAGGAGCCTGGTGAGCTACAGTCCACGGGGTTGCAAAGAGTCGGACACGACTGAGCGACTTCACTTTCACTTTCAGTGGCAAGATGAACCATTTAAAGGCACCCATCAGAAGCTACTAATAATGCTGGAACACACATATATACTAGATATATTGATGCTGATATATTGGGTTGGTCACAATGTCAGTTCAGTTTGTTTTTTTTGCCAACCTAGTAGAATGTATATTGGTTACTATTTATGTTGCAATTCAACCTACACTAACCGAAAAATAAAACCACTCCATCTGAAATACAACACATACAGAAGTCCACACAGCATCAATTTCCAGGACAGTGTCAAAAAGGAAAGCAAATATTTCCGTGACTGTAGCCCTGTCACGAAAGAGAAAGCTTTCATCTTCACAAAAGCATTTCTCTCTTCCTATCTTAAAGCCCTTCAGTCGTGTCCGACTCTTTGCGACCCCATGGACTTTAGCCCTCCAGGCTCCTCTGTCCGTGGGATTCCCCAGGCAAGAATGCTGGAGTGGGTTGCCATTCCCTTCTCCAGGGGATCTTCCTGACCCAGGGATCAAACCCCGGGTCTCCTGCATTATTCTGTTATGCAAATGACTTCCTTGTTTCCTGTTTTCTTTTCTCCACGAATATAGGCATCCCCACATCACATGAATTAAACTTTTCATGTTTCGGGACTTGAGATGAATGCAGCTGCCTCTTCTGATGTCTTCACTCACCGTTGTGATCTTATTTTTAATCATTTTTTTTAAAAGGAATTCATTTGTTTTGGGCTGTGCTGAGTTTTCTGTGCTGCACACAAGGTTTTGTCTAGTTGGGTTGCGTGGGGGCTACTCCCTGCTTGGGGTGTGCAGACTTGTCATTGCAGTGGCTTTTCTTGGCGCACAGCATGGGCTCTAGACGCACCAGCTCCAGTAGCTTTTAGCATTGGGACTCAGTTGTTGTAGCAGTCAGGTGGAATTGCTCCCTGTCAGGTGGAATCTTCCCGGACGAGTGATCAAACACATGTCCCCTGCCTTGGCAGAAGGATTCTTAACCACTGGACCGCCAGAGAAGTCCACAATTGTGCTTTAATGGTACATGTGTGTTGTTTTTATGTACGACTGTTGTATTCATTTTAATTCTTCTGTAGTATCACCTTGACGGGCTTCCCGGATGGCGCTTGTGGTCAAGAACCTTTCGGCCAATGCAGCAGACATAAGAGACGTGGGTTCCATCCCTGGGTGGGGACGATCCCCTGGAGGAGGGCATAGCAACCCACTCTAGTATTCCTGCCTGGAGAATGCTATGGACAGAGGAGCCTGGTGGGTTACAGTCCGTGGGGTCGCAAAGGGTCAGACACATCTGAGCAAGTTACCGCACACACACATCCCATGACATGACTGCATCACAAGGCTTTCGTCCATTGTATTGTTACTAGATGAATGCATTATCTCCAGTCTTGGCTATTAGAATCGTTAGTGTTTTAACAGTTCGTGGAAATACATTCTCATTTGTGAACGCATATGCGACTTCTGGGGCACATGGCCACGCTGGAACTGTTGGTGGAAATCTCGACTTTTAGCTTTGATAGGAATGAACTGTTTTCCAGTGTGGGGATAAGTGTTTTCACCAGCAGTGTGAAATCCATGCCACATTTGGCACTATCAGAATTTCATTTTCCTTCTCCAATTTAATAAGTGTGTGGGGAAACTCAATGCATTTTCAGTTTTGGCTTCCTGAGGTTGAGAGTTTTCCGTAGATCACCCGGCCATTTTATTTCCTGTTTGATGAATTGTCCCATTTATCAATTTTTCTATTGCACTGTTCAATCGTTTTCTTACTGATGTATTTTGATGAGTGTGTTTCAACAGTTACTTCTACTGCAAATATTTCATATCTCCTGGATTGCCTGTTACCATCACTAAGTGAGCTAAAGTTATTCATTAAATGACTGTATCGTCATTTACTTTAGGATTAGTGCTTTGGAATACTGCTTAAAACATTTTTTTTGGCCCAAAGATGTGAACCTATCTTTCTTTAGTGTCCTAAAAAGCCTATTTATGTCTTTTTTATGTTATAATTCCACATGGAGTTTTTATTTTTTATGATTCAGATGAGTACAATTGATTTTTTCTATATAGATAATTCAACATCACATAATGCCATTTCTTAAAAAAAATTAATCTCATATCCTCAAAGTTCTTATCTGTCTCTGTGCCAATATCATATTCTCTTAAATATTATATTTTATAATAATTCACAGTATGTGCTATCACAAGGGTTCTCGTGTTGATATTTTAAAAGTCTTCATTATTTTTTAAACTTATATTTGTGTAGACTTTAGAGTCTCCCCTTGGAAAATAAACATCTGATTTTAATTAAGAATTTAATTAATATCTTACCAGATTGTGTTTATTGAACATCTTTCAATATTGAGTAGAAAGCCAATTTATGAAAATGATGAATCCTTAACACTAGTTTAAGAATTTTTATTTTTTCTTCATACTGTTTTATAATATTCCGAATAGAGATTTTGTACACATTTTGTTTAACTGATTTATGGAAACTGGTGTTTTCACATCATCCTTTAAAACCTTTCATTTTCTATTTTTGCTGCAGTAATATATAATTTCTGTTTAATTTCTCAATTTGATAATCGATAAATGTATTAAATTCTCATATGGTTTGGGATTTCTGTGCATATACACATATCATCTATGAGTAAAAACAAACTTAATACTTACTCTTTGATATTTATATGTGTTTATTTGTTTTCACTTTCTTGTTGTAAGGCCTCCAGTGTAATCCTAAATAGAAACAAAAGATGTGGGTATTATTTTTTCTAGTTCTGGCTTCAAAGATGGTGTTTCCTACCTTGAACCAGCTGGGGTGATATACCCACCAAAGGGTTTTACTCGAGAGTTTATATCAAATAGAGAAGTTCCCTTCTATTCTTTGTTGCTTAAAATCTTTGTATTTGGATATTAGCTTTTATTAGCATATTTTTTCTGAATGTGGTGGGTTGGTCATTTTTGAAACATTATTTTTTACTAGGTTGATATTATCTATCTAGATAGATATTTAAGAGTGTATAAACTGGAGATATAGGAGATAAAGATGTATATGTGTGTTTTAATCACTCAGTCCTGTGTGACTCCTTGAGACCCATCATGGACTGTAGCCCACCAGACTCCTCTGTCCATGGGATTCTCCAGGCAAGAATACAGGAGTGGGTTGCCATTCCCTTCTCCAGGGGATCTTCCTAACCCAGGGATTGAACCTGGGTCTCTTGTATTGCAGGCAGATTCATTACTGTCTGAGCCATCATATAGTGAAAGTGAAAGTCACTCAGCCGTGTCCGACTCTTTGCGACTCCATTGGCTATACAGTCCATGGGATTCTCCAGGCCAGAATACTGCAGTGGGTAGCCTTTCCTTTCTCCTCCAGGGGATCTTCCCAACCCAGGGATGGAACCCAGGTCTCCCGCACTGCACGTGGATTCGTTGCCATCTGAGTTACCAGGGAAGCCCATATACTGTAATATATAAAGAGAATATATTTGTGTAGTATAATGTTAATATAACTTGGTATGTTGGAATCAATCCAACGTAGTGATGATTAATTTTTCTGTTTTTCATATGTTAGTGAATATAGCTCATGAGTGGCTTGGTTTTCCATTTGCTTAGTCTGTTCTCTGCTGGGGTTAGTGGGCACATTACACTCTCATACAGAAGACTGAGATAGTCATTTAAAACATTTATTTATTGGAATTTAGTTCATGTCCAGTGTTGTGTTTATATCCTGTTGTGGCAAAATGATTCAATTATTCATAGATATATAAACATATATATATATGAATTTTTTCATTATAGTCATGTAAATATTGAATGTAGTTCCCTGAGCTATATAGCAGATCCTTTTCATTTTTCTATTTTCTATTTAGTAATTTCTATCTGCTGATACCAAACTGCTAATTTATCACTCCACCTTTGCCATTTAGTGGCCATAAGTTTGTTTTCAATATCTGAGTATGTTTCTGTTCTGTAAAGAAGTTCATTGATATCATTTATTAAGATTCCACATATAAACAATGCCTTATGATACTTGTCTTTCTCTGACTTACTTCACTTAATATAATAATCTCTATGTTCATACATGCCTCTAATTTTCTCTGTAAGAAAAAACTTTTTAATTTAATTAAAAATTTTTTTTTTAATTTAAATTTTATTTTATTTTTATTTTATTTTTTTATTTTTATTTTTTTTAGTGTGTTCCTTTTTATTAATACCAATTTTTAACAATAATGATAATTGTATAATATCTTGGATAACCCAATTTGCAGAGGTAACTGAAGATTTTCCATATAATGCATTCAATTTTTACATGAAATTAATTTAAATAATTACTAAAATTGCTATGAGTATCAGAGTCCAATTATCTACCATTAGACTAAAGTTATATTATCCTCAAATGAATTATCCATGTATTCATATAGTCCAAGGTCAGCATTTTGTTCCTTTTTGCATGCTATTCAATTATTAAATGCAATATAGAGACAAATTGAGATCAATTACCAAGATATTTATTCTTTTTTTTTTTAATTTTTCAGCACTTTATTTTTTTTTTTATTTGATAAATTTAACGCCTTTTATTGCCA
>NW_011494570.1:145538-189805 GCF_000754665.1 Bison bison bison
CAGCCAGTCTTTGTCTTTTGGTTGGGGCATTCAACCCATTTACATTTAAGGTAATTACTGATAAGTATGATCCCGTTGCCATTTACTTTATTGTTTTGGGTTCGAGTTTATACACCATTTTTGTGTTTCCTGTCTAGAGAATATCCTTTAGTATTTGTTGGAGAGCTGGTTTGGTGGTGCAGAATTCTCTCAGCTTTTGCTTGTCTGAAAAGCTTTTGATTTCTCCTTCTTACTTGAATGAGATCCTTGCTGGGTACAATAATCTGGGCTGTAGGTTATTTTCTTTCATCATTTTAAGTATGTCTTGCCATTCCCTCCTGGCTTGAAGAGTTTCTATTGAAAGATCAGCCATTATCCTTATGGGAATTCCCTTGTGTGTTATTTGTTGTTTTTCCCTTGCTGCTTTTAATATTTGTTCTTTGTGTTTGATCTTTGTTAATTTGATTAATATGTGTCTTGGGGTGTTTCTCCTTGGGTTTATCCTGTTTGGGACTCTCTGGGTTTCTTGGACTTGGGTTAAATTTAAATTTTAAAAATTAAAAAAAAATCTAGTGATATATTTTCAGAGCCTGTGAGCTATTGAAAACCCTAGTTCACTTGGTTAAGAATTTCTTTTTGATATCCGCTCTTAAAGAATATGGTCACCACATTTTAATTTGCAATTTTTTCTGCAAATTTTTTTTTTTTTGGCCATCAAAAATATCATTCTGCTGGTCTCGGTTCTCTTGTTGCTGTAGAGAAGTTAGCTGCCTGTTCAAAAGTTACTGCTTTAAAAATGACACATTCTGCAGATGTCAATTTTCAGGTGTGTTTGCCTTTGAATTTCTGCGCGTTTTCTGTGATGCAGCTGATGGTGGTGTTCTAATTTACTCTATTAGAATTTCTTAATCTTCTCAACTTTTGGAATCGTGTTTTACTTAAATTCTGAGAATTCTTAGTCCTCTCTTTCTCAAATGTTGCTACTATATGTGTATATATATATTTTTTTCTTTTCTTCTTTGATAGCCTAATTAAACATCTCTTACTTTTTATCTCCATGACTCCATTTTTACTGTTATTTTTGTATTTCCATCTACTTTTATTTCCAAACTCCATTCTGCATTATTTTTTTCTCCAGTATTTTATTTTATTTCAGCAATTCTCTTTTCTTCTGCATCTAATGAGTTGGGTCAGCCATTTCACCAAACTCATAATTTTGTTACATGTTTTCTTTACCCTGCTAAATTTAATTCTGGCTCTTCCCTATAATTCTCACATTTTTGAAATTTTCAATTTCCTCTTTTCTTGACTGTGTTTCCCCAGTTGTATTAAATTCTGAATCTTGTATTTGCTTCATCTCATTCACCCCTGAATATGTTTCTCTCCCTTGATGATCCCATTGTCTAATATTTCATGCACCAAGAACTGTGACTATGAAAAACTTGCAAATTCTCTTTTTCTTTTGTCTGTTACTCTCTTTTCTGTATTTTCTTCCTTTCAAGAATTTTTCCATGGCACATTCTGGATAACTTCTCCTCTCTTTCTCCTCAAGTATATTCATTTGCTTTTCAGTTTTGTCCTATCTTCTCTTCAGTTCAGTTCAATCGTTCAGTCATGTCCGACTCTTTGTGACGTCATGGACTGCAGCATGCCAGGCCTCCCTGTCCATCACCAACTCCTGGAGCTTACTCAAACTCATGTCCATTGAATCGGTGATGCCATCTAATCATCTCATCCTCTGTCGTCCCCTTCTCCTCCTGCCCAGCATCACGGTCTTTTCCAATGAGTCAGTTCTTCCCATTAGGTGGCCAAAGTATTGGAGTTTCAGCTTCAGCATCAGTCCTTCCAATGAATATTCAGGACTGATGTCCTTTAGGATGGACTGGTTGGATCTCCTTGCAGTCCAAGGGCCTCTCGAGTCTTCTCTAATAACACAGTTCAAAAGCATCAGTTTTTTGGTGCTCACCCTCTCTTAAGCTGATCTATTAGCTATTAATTTTTTTTTATTCTTCTGATACTCTCATTTAGAATTTTCACCGGGTTTTTTAACATATCCTTTACCCAAGTTTTGAATCATTTCTCACTCCCTGCAGAGCTTTTTGGTTATTTGAGCATTGTTTTTAAGTTGGTTTGTCATACGTCTGGACTTACCTGGTGGCTCAGATGGTAAAGCGTCTGTCTACAATGCGGGAGACCCTGGTTCAATCCCTGGGTTCGAAAGATCCCCTGGAGAAGGAAATGGCAATCCACTCCAGTACTCTTGCCTGGAAAATCCCATGGACAGAGGAGCCTGGTAGGCTACAGTCCATGGGGTTGCAAAGAGTCGGACACGACTGAGCGACTTCACTTTGTCATACGTCTGATAATTACACTCTCTTCATTAGTTGGGCGAGGGGAACCTCATTTCAGTCACTGTTACTTCTGCTGGATCTTTTATCACTGCCTTCTTGTTATGTTATGTGCTCATCATCTTTGTGATCATCTTACGGGAAAGTGAAGTGAAAGTCGCTCAGTCGTGTCTGACTCTTTGCAACCGCGTGGACTGTACCCTCCATGGAATTCTCCAGGCCAGAATACTGGAGTGGGTAGCTGTTCCTTTCTCCAGGGGGTCTTCCCAACCTAAGTGTTGCACCCACGTCTCCTCCATTGCAGGTGGGTTCTTTACCAGCTGAGCCACAAGGGAAGCCCAAGAACAATGGAGTGGGTAGCCTATCCCTTCTCCAGGGGATCTTTCCAACCCAGGAATCGAACCAGAATCTCCTGCATTGCAGGCGGATTCTTTACCGACTGAACTTTCTACCAATAAAAACCCCAATATTTAAATTTATGCTTTTGGATATTTTATTTTAAATATATATATTTAAATATATATGTATCTAATATTTTATTGAAAAGGAAATTATTAATAGTAATAAATTGGCACAGACTAGAGGTTTGTTTCTCGTGGGCTGACTACCTGTGGATATTAAAATTCATGTTCTATAATTCACGAAGACCTGCTATTCTTCAAATATTTTTTTTTTAAGATGCTGTGGGAGTGGGCTGCAAGTCCCTGTAAATCTGAGTTTGCATTTGTTTCGTACTTGTCCTGAGGGTGAAACGCACAGAGGGAGGAAAGTATGACGGGGAATTGATCAGAGGGCACACTTCCCATGGATCCTGGGCTCTGACACTGCTCCCTTCTACAACACTTCCTTCCAGAATGGAAAAGTCTTTAAGATAAAGCCTCTTTGTGTATGGGGTGTCCTGTAGTTGTATGCCCCTGAATCCTCACTTTCTCGTCTGTGTTGGTGCCATCGTCTCTATGATTTTATGGAATTGTGTTTTTTTTTACGTTTTGGCTGTGCTGGGTCTTCACTGCATGGGGGTTCGTTGAGTTGCAAAGATCGGGGGGCTACAGGCTACCTGTGGTACGTGGACTTTTCATTGCTGCGGTTTCTCTTGTTATGGAGCACAGGCTTTAGGGTTTAGTTGCTCCATGGCAGCTGTAATCCGCCTGCAATGCGGGAGACCTGGGTTCTCTTCCCAGGGATTGGGAAGATCCCCTGGAGAAGGGAATGGCTAACCCACTCCAGTATTCTGGCCTGGAGAATCCCATGGACTGTATAGTCCATGGAGTTTCAAAGAGTCTGACACAACTGAGTAACTTCCCCTTTCTCTTTCATGTGTGACCTTCCCAGATCAGGGATTGAGCATGTGTCCCCAGCATTGACAGGCAGGTTCTTTACCAGTGAGCCCCCAGGGAAGCACCTAAGTGTGATTTCAGCATTCAAAGTTTTATAAAGAATTTTTATTTTTGGATCATGCAAATTTTCTCTTGTTCTCACAAAGGGGTTGGTTTGAATTTCCAATGTTACTACATAATGAAGATGTCAGGTTTATTCTCATTTTTAACACAAATATGATAAGATAGGGGATAACAGTTTATAGAGATAATGCAAAGTACCATATTGAAGCTGTACTCTCTTAGCTCAGAATTCAGAGGACTTCTTCATTTCACAAGCATTAAATAGGTAATATTATTCCTAACACCCCAGACTTCAAAGAAATTTCAGACAGTTATTCATCTTTCATAAGACAGCACATGCAAGTTGAGTTTTAATTACAATTTATGTTACTGCTGGAGTTATGGATGAGAGGATATTTTCATTAACAGTTCTCTGTGAAACACTGAATCATACTGTTGGTTTTTCACACGTTTCTTTCAACTTTTCAATCAATATTTGAGTGTTTCTTGGGAAATAAGAGTTTGGCTCCGTTGGTTTGTTGGAGAGTGTCTGATCTTTTTGAAATGCATGATGAAAAGCCATCATAGAAATAAACTCGTGGGTGTTTTACATAGAAATTACTATAGCCAGCGTTTCGTTTGAAATTCAGGTATTAAAAATTGCTCGTCAAAATGCTCCCATTCTTATTTGCATAATTTTATGTGAGGTCACTGAACTTAAAGATTAACGGTGAAGATACAGCCAGCTGTTCACGAGCATGTGCGTGTTAAATCTATCAGACGGCAGTAGCAACAGCTAATTCACAGAGTTACTGAGAGAAATAATGAAACAGTGTATATCTGAGGACCCAGTAAGCTTCACTGTATGTATTGAAGAATCAGTGAATAGTGGGCTTGTGATTGCACATCTATGGATCTGTTTCATCCTAGTGAATTTATGTTTGAAATCCAGGCGCAGTATAAAAGCATACGGGTGTATTTTATGCCAAAATGACATTTATTGGGATATCAACAATAACATACTCTTCTAGAGATGCAAATTGAGCTTTTATATTTTTGAATATTTATAATTTGAATGTTTATCCTTTATCATTCTGAGTACTTGACTCTGTTTGAAATCCATTCGCCATTTTAGTTGCCTGATTTGGAATGCAAAGCAGCTTCCAAAAGTTTTCAATATTGAGAGTTTCTTTAAAACGTCTTTTAAACATTGAAGTACAGTTGGTTTACAATACTATGTTAGTTTTAGGTATGCAGCAAAGAGATTCAGTTATGTGTTTATTTCTATTCCTTTTTCAGATTAGATTCCAGTATAATTTATTACAGGTTACTGTATGTAGTTCCCTGTTGTATACACTAGGTCCTGGTTATATATATATATATAAATATATATTTTTATATATATAAATATTTTGTATATACATTATATATATAAATGTGTATATACGTGTGTATGTGTGTATATATATATAAAGTAGTTTATATCTGCTAATCCAGATCTCCTGATTTATTTCCCCTGCCGTGTCTTTCCCCCTTTGGTAAACATATGTTTGTTTTCTATGTCTGTGAGTCTCTTTTGTAAACACATGCTTTTGTATTAATTTTAGATTCCACGTATAAATGATATCATCTGATATTTCTCTTTCTCTGTGTGACTTGGTATCATCATCTCTACATCTATCCATGTAGCGGCAGATGGGATTGTTTCGTTATTTTTCATGGCCAAGTAATATTCCGCGGTGTATATATATAAACCACATCTTCTTTATCCATTTATCTGTTGATGGACTGTGTTTTAATAACAGTGAATTTCTGTCCGTATTACTCTGACATGCACACCAAAGGAACACAGACCCACATATAAAACATGACATTTATCAACTAGTCCAGGCAACAGGCACTGAAGTTTTATCAGATTGTCAATGAGAAGCAGAAACGAGACCAAGGTAGATGTCATCAGAATGTTAGCAAATACTTTAGAAATGAAGAAATTTGAAAAGATTACTATTTCTCAAGAAAAGTCTCATAATCTCGTAACACAACAGTTTTAAAGTATCTGTCATGGATAATTAACTTTTCTTTTTTTTTTTTGGTTGTTTGTTATTTCCAGTCCATCACAGAAGGGTAATTTCATATATAAATATGCAACCTATATAGTGTTAAATCTGATGAAATGAGTGCAAGATGAGAGGATTGAAAATGGAATGGAAGAGTTGAATGAGTGGTTATTTCTAGCCTAAAATTGTATGATGTACAGAATTAACATAAAGAGAATCTACAAAAATATACATGAAAATGAAGTCACTCAGTCGTATCCGGCTCTTTGCGCCCCATGGACTGTAGCCCTCCAGGCTCCTCCATCCATGGGATTCTCCAGGCAAGAGTACTGGAGTGGGGTGCCATTTGCAGTTAAAAATGTTTAGCCTTAAAAGTTATATTTTATTAGCACTTTTAAATCATGCAAAAAATGAAATTAGAGCCTGATAGTCATAGTATACTCGATCATGCAGTTTTTTTGATTGTTGTTGTTGAATATTTTTTGGATCCCGCTGCAAGATCTACAAGTATTCATTGTAGATGGTTTAAGTGAAATAGATTCAGAAGTTTGTTAACAGGTTGAAATGTTTAAGGGTAAAAATATGCGTCAAAGTCAGTGAATTTTTTTTTTTTTAGGGATTGCTTATAAAATGTTTCTCAATTCAAGAGCATCCAGACTATTTTGGAATTATTTATCTAATGTTTTGAGTAAAAAAAAAAAATCCTACCCAGTATATAGTGGATACGTATTGGTATCCTTGCCTGCTTTTCATTTTTTATTTTTTTCCTCAGCTTCATTAAAGTATAAAGTCGCCCAGTATTTCTTTATTTCTCCCTGGCACCCACTCTCACCATGAGACGTGACACATCTAGAAACCAGTCAATAAGGAAACAATTTTATTTTCACCTCATTCTCTTCTGTGTGACCTATATAATTAAACAGGAAATAACTTTCAAGGGAATTATTTCCCTTAAAAAAAGGCAATTTTACTTCAGTATTTATATGGCATTGTGGAAAGAAATAGATTTAGGAAAAGGCATGTGAATTTGTTATTCACCTACATGAGACGAATTTTGAGAAGAGATATGTAAGTCTGCCTTGAAATGTGTTAATGAACATTCATATCCATGAGAAATGCTCATGAATGAGGCAGTGTTGGCCACATTCAAAAAAGATTTGAATGCCATAGGCCAATGGGGGAAATTTTCAGTAGTTTTATGAAATTGTTCATCTTTTTTTTAACCATCATGAGACAAATGTATGATCAGAGCATTCTTCATTGGTCCTATTTCTACGGAAGCGGAGGGTCAGGCCATGTAGATCGACTGTACTTTTCTAAAAGATTTTGGCCATATCCAGTGGCACACGGGACTTTAGTTTTATCCCCGAGCAAGGATCAAACTCATGGTCCCGAAGTGAAAGTTAAGAGTCTTAACCACTGGACCACTGGGAAGTGTCCAGATTGTATTCTTTATTTTCTGAAAAGGCGGTAGGGACTTAGAATGAAGTACCTTCAACATAGTCATGCAGAGATCTTCAAAGCAAAATCGTTGCTGAGATCCAGAGTAAAGGATGTTGGAATTGGAATAGCTCTGTTTGGTTTTGGTTGCTGTGGTATAAGGAACTGAGGCATGACACCGGATCATTCATTTTATTCTTCGTGAGCGCCAAGAGAGCAGAAAAACGCAGTAACCGGAGGGGAAGACGCACCAGTGTGTATGACTTCCTGTCCCCAGTGAGTAATTCTTCTTCTTTCCACCCACTTTGCTACAAGATCCGTATCTCAGCTTTTGATTTTCCATTCTTAATAATCGTGGCCTTTCATAACTAGGCACGAGAAAGTCACTTTATGTCCACATAAGGAATACAGTCATGCGTTTGCAAGTCAAACTATAGCATCATGGGACAGTGAGTGGAAAGTCTCTCAGTTGTGTCCGACTCTTTGCGACCCCATGGACTCTACAGTGCATGGAATTCTCTAGGCCGGAATACTGGAGTGGGTAGCCTTGCCCTTCTCCAGGGGGATCTTCCCAACCCAGGGATCAAACCCAAGTCTCCTGAATTGCAGGCGGATTCTTTACCAGCTGAGCCATCAGTTCAGGTCACTTCTGTCGCTCGGTAATGTACAACTCTGTCCGACTCCATCGACTGCAGCACACCAAGCCTCACCAACTCCTGCAGTTTACTCAAAGTCATGTCCATTCAGTTGGTGATGGCATCCAACCATCTCATCCTCTGTTGTCCCCTTCTCCTCCCGCACTCAATCTTTCCCAGCATCACGGTCTTTTCAAATGAGTCAGTTCTTTGAATCAGGTGGCCAAAGTATTAGAGTTTCAGCTTCACCATCAGTCTTTCCAATGAATATTCAGGACTGATCTCCTTTAGAATGGACTGGTTGGATCTCCTTGCAGTCCAAGGAACTCTCAAGGGTCTACTCCAACACCACAGTTCAAAGGCATCAATTCTTCAGCACTCAGCTTTGTTTATAGTCCAACTCTCACATTCATATATGATTACTGGAAAAACCGTAGCTTTGACTGCATGGACCTTTGTTGGTAAAGTAATGTCTCTTCGTTTTAATATGCTGTCTAGGTCGGTCATAGCTTTTCTTCTAAGGAGCAACTGTGTTTTAATTTCATGGCTGCAGCCACCATCTGCAGTGATCCTGCAGATGAATTTTCAATTTATCATGATGTCAATCTGTATGATTTTGGGAAGGGAAAATTGTGTTCATGTACTCTTTATATTTTCTCTTTCCTGCATTCCTGCTTTACCTGAGTCTCACTAGGTGTTATGTATTCTTCCATCATGCCTTGCAGAACTTTAGTTGGAGACCTAACTTGTGTTTCTTCTTATGTACGATTTCTTAAGCTTGCTCCTTGCATTGCATCACACATGTGCTTCAGAAAGGCAAATCTGAACGACTTTTTCAGCTAAGCACACCTCGTGTTTTGCTTTAATTTCTGCAGCGTTCATTGTGCCTGTGGCTAACAATCCAATATAGCCAAAGGCATACAGGGAAGCACAGACTCACCCAGCTGATAACCTGTGCTCAGACTGCAGCAGGGAAAGTCAGGTGACTTTTTGTTTTGTTTCCCATGCATATGAAAACAATGTTTACAGATCCCTGCAGTCTGCTAAATGTGTAATAGCATGATGTCTGAAAACAGCCTAGAGACCTTACTTTTAAAAAGATTTTATTGCTAAGAAATGCCATCCCCTGAGCCTTCCACGAGTTACAGTAGCAGCGTCACAGATCACTGATCACAAAGATAATCTCAATGACAGTGTTTGAAATATTGCCAGAGTATTATTTGTGGAATCTAAAAAAGAAAGTGGAGAGTGTTACAACAGAGAAGCAGGCTCACAGCTCTAGAGAACAAACCAGTGTCTGCCAGGGGAAGAACAGAGTGGGAGGGGCAAGATAGGGAGAGGATTTCAGAGAGGGGACTATGAGATACATACTACTGTGCATAAAATAAA
Source organism: Bison bison bison (assembly GCF_000754665.1). Taxonomy (NCBI): domain Eukaryota; kingdom Metazoa; phylum Chordata; class Mammalia; order Artiodactyla; family Bovidae; genus Bison; species Bison bison. The sequence continues at coordinate 154,766 of NW_011494570.1, forward strand.
CAAGCCAGAAGGATATATTGTATACCACAGGGAATATGGTGATATTATAATAACTATTAAGGCTTCCCGGGTTTGCTCAGACGGTAAAGCATCTGCCTGCAATACAGGAGACCCAGGTTCCATCCTTGGGTTGGGAAGATCCCCTGGAGGAGGGCGTGGCAACTCACTCCAGTATTCTTGCCAGGAGAATCCCACGGACAGAGGAGCCTGGCGGGCTACAGTCCTTGGGGTCACAAAGTGTTGGATCTGACTGAGCAACTAACACACACACATAATAACTATTAGTATAATTTTTAAAATTATGAATCATTGTGTTGTACACCTGAAACTTACATTATACATCAAGCATGCCTCAATAAAATTTTTTTTAAATATAATATTACCTTCAAATTTAGTTTGGTTTAAAGTTGATAAAGGATAGAATAAGCAAAGAAATTAGAAAATCATTTTACTCCAGAACATGTAAGGGTTGTGTACAGAACACTTTCTGGTTAATTACATAATTAGTGAAATAAATTTCATTATTGAAAAGATAACAGTGAAAAAGATTGAAATATTGCAAGAATTACCAGTATGTGATACCATGATAGGAAATGAGCCAATGCTGTTGAAAAAATGTTGGCACTGACTTGATCAATGCAAGTTTGCCCCAAACCTTCCACTTGCCTTTTTTTTTTTAATGCATTATATTCAAAGCACAATAAAGAGCAGTGAAAGGAGATATTCCTATATCTGTGCTTCTGTGCGTATATGCTAAGTCGCTTCAGTCATGTTCGACTCTTTGTGGCCCCTTGGACCGCCACCTGCCAGGCTCCTCTGTCCCTGGGATTCTCCAGGCGAGAATGCTGGAGTGGGTTGCCGTGCCCTCCTCCAGGGGATCTTCCCGACCCAGGAATCGAACCCACGTATCTTATTGGCAGGCAGATTTGCCACCTGGGGAACACCTTCCTGTATCTGGGGCTTCCCCAGTGGCTCAGCTAGTAATCTACCTGCAGTTCAGGAGACAGAGGAGACACATGTTCAGTCCCTGGGGTGGCAGTCCATGGGGTCGCAAAGAGTCGGACATGACTGAGTGTCTTAACACGCACACAGCTTCTTTAGTAACTATTAATTTTACATTCAGTGTAATACTTTGCAAAGGTTTTTTTTTTTTTTATGTTTAGTAAAGGCTTGTTGTTTAGATACCTGGTCAGTTCAGTTCATTTGCTAAGTCGTGTCCGACTCTTTGTGACCCCACAGACTAGCACGCCAAGCTTCCCTGTCCAGCACCAACTCCTGGAGCTTTCTCAAACTCATATCCATCGAGTCGGGGATGCCATCCAACCATCTCATCCTCTGTCATCTGCTTCTCCTGGTAGGTTCCTGGTAGGAACCTGGTAGGTTCTGGCTTTTTGACTTTTAGTCAGAAATCTTGTTTTTTAGCATAAGAAGGGTAGCACTAAAGAATTAATGTTTCAAAATACCATCTTTGATGAGTACAGGAAACTACAGAAGGAATTTGGGAAGTCACAGAGTAACTAGATCTGGGAGAATTATCTTCTTTTGTTAAATGCATTTGATAAATGGGGTTCCAAGTTATTTACCCCTTATTTGGTTTTTTGCATTTGTGTCTCAAGTGTGAAGGGTTTGTAGTGAATCCCCTTCAACGGGCTGAGACAGAGTGGACACACACCCACACACAAACAAGTCTGGATCTGAGATGCTAAGTTTCATATGACTTCTGTGTGTTAAACATCTTTATCCTGCATTATGTACACACGTGCTCAGTCATGTCTGACCCTCTGAGACCCCGTGGACTGTAGCCCGCCAGGCCCCTCTGCCCATGGGATTCTCCAGGCAAGAATCCTGGAGTGGGTTGCCATGCTCTCCTCCAAGAGATCGTCCCGACCCAGGCATCAATTCTTTCCCCCTTCCACCACCATTATCCTTCATTAGACACTGTTTATTGACACAGTACTGTGCTGTAAGATTGCCATCACTTAAAAGATGGTTCACATTCCCTTCAGAGCAAAAAATCAATTCATTGCCTTTAAGGATGTGCTTGCGTCTGGCCAAAAGATGACCGAGAACATAAAAGAGAAACTGAATGCTGTCCTCTTGAACTAATGTCCTGCTTCACCTTCCCCCACCCCACCCCAGACGAGAACGGTCTCTGCTTCCAGCCCCCTGTTATGATTCAGTTACTAGTTTCACACTCTCTGACCCAGGACCCAAGATCCTGAGAAAAGACAGCGGGGAGTATCTGCATTGAATTCCCAATTCTGTCTAAGACATTTTCCCCAAAGCCCATTATCTCTGTTATTCTGCAAGTCACGCCCAGATGACACAGGCCGTAGAGAGGAAATTGATGCAAGAAGTGTTCTCATCCTCTCGAGGAAGGGAGCGTGTCATTGAAGGAGCTGCGACCGATAAGACTCAAGTGTTGACATCACTCCCTTCTCCTTTGCGGCGATGAACATCTATCTTCCGAAAGCCTTTCCGGGAAGGGAAAAAAATTTACAGAGCATTCAGCTCCGATCCGTCGTGACTTGACCCTTCTCTCAGGAACCGTTTCAAAGTCACAGAGGACTCCATGATTCACGCCCGTGACTCTCGGTTTCCTGCAAATGAAGACAGTCACTGCCGATGGCGTCGCACACAGCCTCAAGGCTTTTGTGAAGACCGAGCAGGGAGACCATTAAGTCAGGGGAAAAGCATAAGATATTTCCACCGGCTAAGGGCTTCCCCGGAGGCACAGTGGGACAGGATCAGCCTGCAGTGCTGGAGCCGCAACAGATGTGGCTTCCATCCCTGGGGCGGGAGGAGTCCCCTGGAGAAGGGAATGGCCACCCACTTCAGGATTCTTGCCTGGAGAATCCCCATGGACAGAGGAGCCTGGTGGGCTACAGTCCATGGGGTCTCAGATTCAGACACGACTGAGCGATTAGCATTATGGCTGATTCATGTTGTTTTCCAGCCGAAAGGAGCAGACCATTGTAAAGCGATTATCTGGGAACAGACCCGTGCTGTTGTTTCCGTCTGCCCTGAACACTGGCAGAACTTCAGCAGCTAGCTTTCCAAGGGTGGAACCAAGCTCGGATGAGGTTGCCCCCCGGCAGTGGTCCCATGGAGGGTACCTAGGAAAAGCTGCTTTTCTCTAGCTCTGGAATTACTCGTCATAAATAGATTGATATTACTCTGCTGAGAAGCTCTATTTTGGTGACAGCTATAGGGGAAATGCATGTCATATTGTGTTCGTTGCTCAGTTGTGTCTGACTCTTTGCGACCCCCTGGGCTGTAGCCTGCCAGGCTTTCTCCAGGTAAGAATACTGGGGTGGATTGCCATCTCCTGCTGACCCAGAGATCAAAACCGAGTCTCCTGTATTGGCAGACAGATTCTTTACCAGTGAGCCACCAGGGACGCCCATATTCAATTGAAATGTCTAGCTATCCTTGATTTCAGGGGACTTGACAAGAAGCAAAGTCACGAATGAGTCCCGTTACCTGGAGCTTGGCCTATTGAAGCTCCCAGAATTATTTCTAATGATCAAAGTTAGATTTCGTATAATTATTTTGTTCCCAATCATTAAATATTTCTAATAGTTATCAATTATTTTCTTATAACTGAGCTGTTCAGCCATGGGATGGGCCTCACGAGGTCACAGCGATTTCCTTATCGTAACAGCAGCTGTACCAAGAGTGACCAAGACGGGGCAAAGTGGATTCTCATTTTTGGAAGATTTGAATTGCACTAGGGCTGTGGTTCTTGGCCATGAAGGATGCTTTAAATCCAGGCTCTGAAGACCCAGACCTCCTCACCGGCTTCCCTGTCATCACGGTTCTCATCATCTCCTGTTTTATTGTTTGAAAAATGAGTTCAGGTGCGTCCTTGTCTTCTAACGGGGCAAAGTTTTCCTTGAGTGCTTAGGGTTTTAAGACGAAATTGGTAAAGACCAAAGGACTTCCCTTGTGGTCCAGTGGTTAAGGCTGCGAGCTTTCAGAGCGAGGGTACAGGTTTGATCCCTGAAAAAGTGAAGTCGCTCAGTAGTGTCTGACTCTTTGCGACCCCCTGGAGTGTAGCCCACCAGGCTTCTCTGTCCATGGGATTTTCCAGGCAAGAGTACCGGAGTGGGTTGACATTTGCATCTCCATCAGGGAAGTAAAGGGGCTTCCTGGGGGGCTCAGATGATAAAGGATCTGCCTGCCATCCGTGATGCCTTGGGGTTGAATCCCTGGGTGGAGAAGATCCCCTGGAGAAGGAAATAGGAAATGGCCACCCACTCCAGTATTCTTGCCTGGAGAATCCCATGGACAGAGGAGCCTGGAGGGCTACAGTCCACGGGGTCCCAAAGAGTCAGACAAGACCCCCACATGCCACAGGGTGTGGCCCCAAAAAAGAGACAGGTGGTAAAAGGAGAAAGACATAGTGGACAGATTTAGTTTATGTTTTATGTGACCTGAGACCTTCTTAAGGAAAGGAAGGCCCAGAGACACAGGCACCTGGTATTTCACAGCTGGTTTGATGACGACTGGAGAGTCTTGGGGGGATATGGCAGCTTAAAGCGTGTACGGTGAATGAGGTCAACTTGAGGAGATCACCAAGGTCCACCAGGCTTCTTCTCATGTTGCCTTGTCTTAGAGATTTCAAAGCTTCTTTTTCTTGGGTACAAAGAGGGCACCTCTCCCTTGAGGGTCTTAGGACCTGTTTAAGGGGAGATGGGTGGGGTGTACAGGGGCCCTTCCTGCTTCTACCCTTTCCTCAAACTCCTTCAGCTTAAAATATTCTCTGCAGGGGTGCTGTATTTTCAGGGATCGTGTCCTGAAGCCTATTGCAATCAAACCGGTATACATGCCGATCCGGTTAGTACAAGCAAGACAAAAAATAAATAAACAGCAGGATGTGGACAGAAATTGCAAATCCACAAAGTCGTGTTGAAAGTTTGCAACATTGGTAGAGGAAGTGAGGAGACAGATCAGCTTCCCATCACGTTTATTTTCGGTCCTGGTGGCTCTGTGGTAGAGAACTCGCCTGCCAGTGCAAGAGATGTGGGTTTGATCCCTGGGTGGGGATTTCCTTGGCAAGAGAAATGGCAACCTACTCCAGTATTCTTGCCTGGGAAATCCCATGGACGGCGGAGCCTGGTGAGCTACAGTCCATGGGGGTGGCAAAAGAGTAGGGCAGAACTTAGCAATTGAAAAATGACAATATCTATCTAGAGTGTCAGTTACCATTCCCGTCTCTTCTAGAGAAGAATGAAACATTTAGAACAGAAGGGTGCAGTACTCTTGAGAGTCGGAATAAAAATTCCTCATGTGGGATTTTTCACTTTCCTTTCATCATGATTCACTGATTCCTCCTTTGGGGAAAAAAAAATATATATATATATATTGATCAGCTACTTAGCTTGTGGCTTCTTCCCTCAAAGATTCAGGTCACAGTCTGTGGGGAGGTTTGTCCATAAATGATTTTTTTTTTTTCTTGCAGTCTGAAGGTAAGCAGAGAATGGAATACTCATTGATGTCCAGCCCAGACGGGAAATTGGGTTTCAAGGCTGTCAATGTCTGAACCGCTGGGAGTTAAGTAGATAAAGACGAGGCAGTGAACGGGCGGCGGGAGTGATGCTGTGTGATGGATACAGGGTTGTCGCATTAGCAAAGCATACCTCATTTAGTCCCCAGGGTCCAGTAGAGGTAGGTGGCGTCCTGACTGATCCTACGGGGCTGACAGGTACGAAGCTCAGGGAGCCCCCTTTCCTGGGTGTCCAGCATGTGCTTTTCTTTGTCTGCGAGGTTTGCAGGAGAGTCAGTCACCCAGACTCCTCCTGTCTGGATGTGTCACTCACACACAGCCCTGTGGACGCAGAGAAAAGTAACCTTTGCTTAGAACTGTTTGCCCAGCTCGCAAGATTGAACTCCCTTAGCGAGACTCAGGGACGAGGAAACTTCCAGCCCACAAGGCAAGCAGAAGCAGAGTGACTCATGGTAATTTTTTTTTTTCCCGAATTTCCTTGAGGGTTTTTTTGTTTTTTGTTTTTTGCAGCTTTCAGCCTCTGCATTTTGATCAGGGCACTGTCCTGTGCTGCTTGCTGAAACACACTCAGAAAATCCAGACAGGGGCAGGGACATAGAGGGAAAAGGAAGCATCGTCTATCCTTCGATATCCTTGTATCCTTCAGGCTTCCATTATGGAAGCGTGAGAGTGCTTCAGGTTTTCTTTTAATTTAGTTAATTAATTTTAATTTATTTCTTTTAGTTAATTTATTTTTAAATTTTAATTATTTATTAAATTATTTATTATTTTCTTTTACTTTATTTTCATTTATTTCTTTCAGTTAATTAATTTTAATTTATTTAATATAATATTTTAACTTATTATGAACTAATTTATTTATTTATGCCACTATGAAGCATGCTGGTACTTTTGTTTTTAGTGTAATTGTAATTTTATTTATTTATTTTTTTAATTTTATTTTATTTTTAGACTTTACATAATTGTATTAGTTTTGCCAAATATCAAAATGAACCACCACAGGTATACATGTGTTCCCCATCCTGAACCCTCCTCCCTGCTCCCTCCCCATACCATCCCTCTGGGTCATCCCAGTGCACTAGCCCCAAGCATCCAGTATCGTGCATCGAACCTGGACTGGTACTTTTCTTTTTCTTTTTATTTATTTGTTTTTGGCTGCATGGTGTTTTCCTTGCTTTCCCTAGTGGCCATCGCAGGGGCTACTGTGTCGCTGAGATGTGCAAGCTTCTGTTTGCAGTGATGTCTCTTGTTGCAGAGCTCAAGCTCTAGAGTGTGGCCTCGGTAATGTGGCTCAAGGGCTTGGTTGACCCCGAGGTGTGTGCGATCTTGCAGGACCAGGGATCTAACCCAAACTCCTGCATTGGCAGGCAGATTCTTAACCCCTGAGCCCCCAGGAAAGTCCCTGTGAGGTCTTTTAGGCAGTAGATTGTTTAAAAGCTGAAATGGGCACAGGAAGAAGGTTTTCAACATTCCATGGACCGTCAGTGGTTGGGTTAATAGTTTGCAATGAGTCCTCCCTACCTTTTGCTTTAGAAATTGGTATTTGAGTCTGCATCAAGACTCTAGACAGGAATACGTGGACAGCCCCAAAGGCATCAGGCTTACCCATCACCCGTGATATCTAATCTTTCTCCCTCATGACAGAGTGACCTCATTCTGTCGGCCAGAGATCCCTGGAACTTTTGCTCCTATGACAGACTGGATTTATCCCCGGTTTGTTAGGCAGCTTTAGTGCCTTCGCAGACAGCCTGCTGTATTTAGGGTTGTGATGAAGAATGTACGGTATCACCATGTCTTATGGAAACAGGAAAAGTGGAAATGGTCCTACAGACTTCTTTTCCAGTTTCAGGAGTAGGTTTCATGACACAGGGACATTTTCCCTCCCAAGTATTAAGTCTTCAGGATTCACAACAGTCTCTCATTCCCAGTTTGTGCCATGGCTGACTCCTACCTTCCCAAATGAGCTTTATTCCCTTTCGTGCAATTCTATGGAAACTGGTTGACATTTTACTAAATGCTGGCTATTCTACATTAGCCACGGAATCTATCTTAAAGGGTTCATTTCAAATACAGAGTTTGTATACAGTTGTCAGGATTTTATCTGCTTGGATGTCCCCGGAAAGCATCCTTGCAGATTATATTTGAATGCAACATTAAAGCCTGTAGACCCAACATTAAAGCCCATAGACCTGAATTCTCCAGACCAGAATACTGGACTGGGTATCCTTTCCCTTCTTGAGGGCATCTTCCCAATCCAGGGATCGAACCCAGGTCTCCCACAAGGAGGCTGATTCTTTACCAGCTGAGCCACCAGGGAAGCCCAAAAGCCTGTAGACACTTGCCCGTATTTATTTGGGTTTTAGTATATTTAGTGAAGTGAAAGTGTTAATTGCTTAGTTATGTCAGAATCTTTGTGACCCCATGGTCTGTGACCACCAGACTCCTCTGTCCATGAAATTCTCTAAGCAACAGTACTGGAGTGGCTAGCCATTCCCTTTTGCAGGAGATCTTCTTGATTTAGGGATCATACCCAAATCTGCTGCATTGCAGTCATGTTCTTTACCACTAGAGAAGCCCACAAGAGTCCCTTGGGCTGCAAGGAGATCAAACCAGTCAATCGTGAAGAAAATCAACCCTGAATTTTCATTGGAAGGACTGATGCTGAAGCTCCAATCCTTTGGCCACCTGATGTGAAGAGCCAACTCATTGGAAAAGACTCTGCAGCTGGAAAGTTTGAGGGCAGGAGGAGAAGGGGACGACAGAGGATGAGATGCTTGGATGGCATCACCAACTCATTGGACATGCGTTTGAGCACACTCCTGGAGATGGTGAAGGACAGGGAAGCCTGGCGTGCTGCAGTCCATGGGGTCGGAAAGAGTCAGACACGGCTGAGTGACTGAACAGCAAAAGTATGTTTTTCAACAGTAATGAAGCAGTGTGATACATGGTGAATCACCCCTTTTCAGATTCCTAGAGTCCTTGCTTGATGGTCCACATTTGCTCTATACATAACACTTATGAATTATCCTGCAAATCTCTCCATGAATCTTGAGGACCTGTGTGGTATAGGAACAGATCAGCTTTTGTAAAGAAGCTATCAAGGATGCCACGGAAAGTGAAGCCAGATCCATGCAAAGAAAAATGATTGATTCACTAAGTGTCTGTTAATATTTAAGTTAAGTTGACGTATGACTCAGCATGTTACACACAGATCTGCTCCTTTAGTTCCCAGCTATCTGTGGTATTTTGTGATAGAATATTAAAAGAGCAACAAAAGTATTAATATGCGCCAGGCTTCCCAGGTGGCATTAGTGGTAAAGAATCTGCCTGACGATGCCAGAGATGCATTAGACAAGGGTTTGATCCCTGGATTGGGAAGATCCCCTGGAGGAGGCATTGGCAAGCCACTCCAGTGTTCTTGCCTGGAGAACCCCATGGATGGAGGAGCCTGGCGGGCTACAGTCCATGGGGTTGCCAAGAGTCGGACACGACTGAGTGACAGAGCACTCGGAGCATAAAAGTATATATGACAATTTAACCTTTCGAGAGCTCCAATGAGCATATTTTGCTAGATGCTGTTTTTCATTTTTTAAACCACTATGACGAAAATTGCAAAGCCATACCTTTGCAGGTTCTCTGCAGAGGTTGATGAATTGTCAGTAACATTTGTGAGGATCTCAGAGTGAGCCTTGTTCTTCTTCAGCCCCTGACACGTTTCCCCCCAGGGCTCCTTGCAGCCAATAAGGCATTAAATTTTATTAACTGAAAAGGATGTTAAATCTGCTCTAGTGATACTGGGAGTTAGAGCCTCTTCTTGGATTTTTTTTGTGGGGTTTGGGCAACACACAAAAGCTTCCTGCCATTCTAGCTGAGCAACTCTTAGACACCTGAGCCATCAAATCCACATTTGTATAGCGAGGGTCATTGTTTCATGCAGCTTTAGGACATTTGAAATGAGATTTCCTCCCCAAAAGATTGCAATTGGTCAGCAGGTTACCTTGTCATGTGTCCAGTTTTAGCAGTTACATACAATGAGGGAGACCCGGGTTTGATTTCCCTGGCTGGGAAAGATCCCCTAGAAACGGGCATGGTGACCCACTCCAGTATTTTTGTCTAGGAAAATTCCATGGACAGAGGAGCCTGGCGAAGCTAGAGTTCCTGGGGTCCCAAAGAGATGGACTCTGCTGAACTCCTAATGCGTTCACTTTTTTCAGTGCAAGAAAAAAAGTGAAGGGGTGTGGCCAGCAAGCCAGATGTCCTAATGCTTATCTCCTTCTGGCCAGATTTCAGCACCCAGCCCAGTGGACAGGTCCAAACAGTGCCTCTAGCTATCATCCTGGTGGTCTCTCGCTGTGGTGCTCAGTGTGAAGCTGTTGAAGACCACAGCACGGGCAGGCACCACCCAGCAATGCAGCCGAAATAGCACCAGCGGGGTTGAGGGCTGGATTAGAATGAGCAATGCCTCACTCAGTCTCCTTTCACACATTGCGAGCATTCTGAGGTTTCCCAGAGGAACTGAGCTCCAGGTGGCCACAACGGAAACACATTCACCCCTTCGCCTTTTGACAACACTTCCCCCATCCAAAGCATGCACTTCCATGCTGATGCATTTCTCACATGGTGCTTTTCAGTCGTGTCCAGCTCTTTGTGACCCCATGGACTGCAGCATGCCAGGCTTCCATGTCCATCACCATCACCCGGAGCTTCAAACTCATGTCCATTGAGTCGGTGATGCCATCCAACCATCTCATCCTCTGTCATCCCCTTCCCCTACTGCCCTCAATATTTCCCAGCATCGGGGTCTTTTCCAGTGAGTCTGTTCTTCACATCAGGTGGCCAAAGCATTGGAGTTTCAGCCTCAGCATCAGTCCTTCCAATGAACAGTCAGGACTGATTTTCTTTAGGATGGACTGATTGGATCTTCTTGCAGTCCAAGGGACTCTCAAGAGTCTTCTCCAGCACCACAGTTCAAAAGCATAAATTCTTTGGCACTCAGCTTTCTTTAGAGTCCATCTCTCACATCTGTACGTGACTACTGGAAAATCCTTAGCTTTGACTAGACGGACTTTTGTTGGCAAAGTAATGTCTCTGCTCTTCAATATGCTGTCTAGGTTGGTCATACCTTTTCTTTCAAGGAGCAAGGGTCTTTTAATTTCATGGCTGCAGTCACCATCTGCAGTGATTTTGGAGCCCAAAAATATAAAGTCTGCTACTGTTTCCACTGTTTCCCCATCTATTTGCCATGAAGTGATGGGACTGCATGCCATGGTCTTAGTTTTCTGAATGTTGAGTTTTAAGCCAACATTTTCACTCTCCTCTTTCGCTTTCATCAAGAGGCTCTTCAGTTCTTCTTTGTTTTCTGCCATAAGGGTGCTTTTAGGGTAATTTAAAATAAGGCCAAGTAGGGCTTCCTGGTGGTCCAGTGGTTAAGAATTCATCTTTCAACGAAGGGGACACTGGTTCGATCCCTGGTCTGGGAAGATCCCACATGCCACGGGGGCAACTTATCTGATGGACTACAACTGCTGAATGCCGCTTGGCTAGAGCCTGTCCTCCACAGCGAGAGACACCACTGCAATGAGAAGTATTCATACAGCAAGTGGAGGGGAGCCCCTGCTTGTATACTCGAGAGAAGTCTGAGTGCAGCAGCCAAGACCCAGCACAGCCAAAGATAAACACATAATATATCTTTAAAAAAAAATAAGGGAAGGTGGATATAGAGGTTGGAAGTTTGATGTTTGAGGCTTGCATGGTCCTGTTGAGTTCTAATCATCAGCTTTGCCCAACAGAGCTCACATTCCTTTTTCTCCCTGACAAAGCCTTCAATTAGTGTCTTCATCAGTTCAGCCTTTTCTAAGAATGTGCTTAATGCTTAGTCACTCAGTCATGTCCAACTCATTGCGACCCCAATGACTGTATAGCCCTCCAGGCTCCTCTGTCCATGGAGATTCTCCAGGAAAGAAAACTGGAATGGGTAGCTGTTCCCTTCTCCAGGGGATCTTCCCAACCTAGGGATTGACCCCAGGTCTTTTGTATCGCAGGCGGATTCTTTACCAGCTGAGCCACCAGGGAAGCCCAAGAGTACTGGAGTGAGTTTTAATTTCCTTCTCCAGGGGATCTTCCTGACCCAGGAATCAAACCGGGGTTTCCTGCATTGCAGGCGGATTCTTTACCAGCTGAGCTACCAGGGACGTACAGACTGGATGTCTTGTTAACAGCACAAACTTATTTTCCAGGGCCTTGGAGGCTGGAAATCCAAGTTTAAGGTGTCCAGCGATTTGCTGTCCGATGACGATCCTCTTGCTGGTTCTTGCTGTGTCTGGTGGAAGAGATGAGGCTCCTTTGTGGGGCCTCTTTTATAAGGACTCTGCTCTGGCCACCTAATACAAGGAGCTGGCTCATTGGGTAAGACCCTGATGCTGGGAAAGACTAAAGGTAGCAGAAGTGGGTGGCAGAGGATGAAATGGTTGGATGGCATCACAGACTCAATTGATGTGAGTTTCAGCAAGCTCTGGGAGATGGTGAAGTACAGGGAAGCCTGGTGTGCTGCTATCCACGTGGTCACAACGAATCGGACACGACTGAGCTATTGAAGAACAACAATTCATCTTTCAGTCTCCACTTTCGCTACCTGATTACCTCCCGATGACTGCAAGTCCTGCTTCCATCAGATTGGTGGGATAGGGAAGGAAAAGTGTTTCCTTCGTCCCTTCTAGGTTCTTTGGCTGATCTGAGACTTACATTGTCATCACACAGATAAACGAGAGAAAGATTTTGTACATTCGGAAGCTCCAAAGACATGAGACCCAAAGACCATCAGATAATTGAGGCTTCTTTGCCATCCTGAGCTAAGAGGAGGAGAGAGGGGAGGGAGGGGTCAATGGGGAGGTAAGCAGTCCTCAGGAACCTGAGAATAGCAGATATTTGTAACACAAATGTTTGTCATGCTGTGCAGATACATGTCTCTAATATAAAAGGTACCTCTTCTAATAACGCTCTCCTGGTATAGAGTCCCTATCTAAATTTATTCAGACAGTTAGTGCAAGGGAACGTAACCAGCTCTTTCTTTCTGAGCCTGTTGAACTTTGATTACCTTCACCCCAAGATAATCCACAGGCCAAGGTCCTGTGTGTTGGACTCTCATATTCTGTTCCCTCTCAGGTGAATAGGTTTTGATGATATATGAGTTTTAGGGGGGATGGAAACTTTTGGCCTGTGACAGTTTCATAGGATGATGTTAGAAGATGTTTCAGCTCATCCCTACCCAGCTCTTAACTTCAGTTCAACATGTAAGTGTTTTCCCTTCGTGGTCCATGCAAGATGCATGCCCCTGTGCCTGCTGAGTTGCTTCAGTCGTGTCCGACTCTTTGCGACCCCATGGACTGTAGCCCATCAGGCTCCTCTGTCCATGGGATTTCCCAGGCAAGAATACTGAGTTGCATTTGGACACAGACTCTTAACCACTGGACTGCTAGGGAAGTCCCGCCATCTTACATTTTGGTCGAAAAGACCCAGGTCTGAAATGAAAAGCAATCAGCGAGACTGCATTGTTCTTGGAAGAAATTAATTTGCCAATTCAACCTTGCCTCCCCCCTCCTTTTTTTTTTTCTTTCACTCTTTGGGAGGCAGCCCATTCTTATTTTAGTTGCAATCCTTTTAGAGTACCTAGGACTAGAATAAATTATACCATTCTCTGCATCCACTGTAATGACTCATTTAATAACTTGCCATCATATTTTAATGATTTGTGTTGGACAAGTCCATCACCCAAATGTGCTAGGAGCCCTCTAAATCAAGAATTCCTCCAGGGAAAGGATTTCCTCTCATTTATTTTTGCACGGGAGGCAGGTTATTCAGAACTGAGCACGTTGCCCGTTTCCGCCAACCTACATGCTATTTCCTGCACACTCTATTAAAGGCACTTAGTTGTATTAGTCTTAAGATAAAATGCAATCTTATTTTTGTTTTTAAGATATTGACTAGAGAGCCAAGGAGATTTTACGAAGAAGATATGGAAATCCACAAACTCTTCCACTTTCTTATTAAAAGTATGTTTTTGGTTCTACAGCTTGAACTGTGCCATGCTCAGTCTCTTGGTCCTGTCCAGCTCTTTTGCAACCCCACGGAGCCTAGCTCGCCAGGCTCCCCTGTCTATTGAATTCTCCAGGCAAGAGTCCAGGCGTGGGTTTCCATTTCCTTCTCCAGGGGATCTTCCCTACCCAGAAGTGACACTTGCATCTCTTGTTTCTCCTGCATTTTGCACGTGGATTCTTTACTGCTTGGTCACCTGGTAAGTCTTTTAGGTTGACTGTGTTCCCCTTTATTCAGTCAATCAGTGTACGTAATGATATTCCATCTTCTTCCAGTGTGTTGGCCAAAGTGTGGCTTTGATTCTCCGGAGGTCTCATCTCAGGCTGTTTTATTTCTTATTTATTGGTACTTTTGAGTGTGCTGGGACTTTATTGCTGCACATTGGCTTTTGTTCTAATTGTGTCGAGCAGGGGCTACTCTCTAGTTGAGGTGCCTGGGCTTCTTATTGTGGTGGCTTCTCTTGATGCTGCCTGCATCAAGCTGTAGAAAGTGGACTGAGTACTTGTGGTATGCCGACTTAGTTGACCGAGGCATGTGGAATCTTCCCAGACCAGAAGTCAGACCTGTGCCCTTTGCATTGGCACGCGGATTCTTAACCCCTGGGCCACCAGGCAAGTCTGTCTCATCTCTGACTTTATGTGATCTTGAGAAATTTATCCCATATTCAGAACTTGGTTTCTTGAGTCTTAAAAGGTGAGTGTGGAGTAAAAATGGTTTCTCTGAGGTTCTAGGTTCCTGCCTGGGGACAGTGAAACTTAAGAGAGATTAAGAGAAAATCAACCTGAAGGTTTTGAACATGTGTGCCTAGTATGTACATGAGAGATACACAGAATGTGTAACTCTGCAAGAAATGGCTTAGGATTGAGGCTAAGTACTGGAGTGGGTTGCCATTGCCTTCTCCACCACTATATATCAAAGTTATAAACCACAACGTCCCACTGTATAGCACCTGGAACTATATTCAATATCTTGTAATAACCTATAATGGAAAATAATCTGAAAAAGAACACACACACACACCCCACATATATGTGCCTGAATCACTTTGCTGTATACTTGAAAGTAACATTGTAAATAAATTTACAAAGTAAATTCACAATGTAAATAACATTGTAAATCAACTGAATTTCAATAAAAATCAATATATATATATTTATACATACAGACACACACATACATATATATATATTTATAAATAGAGACATGCACACACACACACAGACATATATATATATATATATCTGAATCACTTTGGTGTATACTTGAAAGTAACACAACTTTGTTAATCAACTATATTTCAATAGAAATTAAAAAAAAAAAAAGACCTTCAGAAATAACAGAAGTCAGGGAGGGCTGGTTTCTGGGAGGTGACCAGGAAAAATAAGGCTAACGAAAGTAAGATTGTTACACAGGCTAACATGCATTCCTTGTTGCTTCTTGTGGAAGAAACAAGAGTTTCTTTTCATATAAATTCATCGGTCCATTCCTGCTAACAGGGAGGGAGACGCTCTTCCAAATGGAGGTTTCCTTTATAAATGTCACTGCCACTTGGCAAAGACTAACTTCTACTCTGTGTTCAGAGCCTCAGGGTCTCCTGCCTCTCTGAAAAATCAGCTCAAAACAATCCACAGGCTCAGAGCACATTATGGATGCCGTCCATTCCGCCATCTCTCAGCTGCAGTGACCCGGGTCCTGCCTAGCTTTTCAGGCCACACTTGGCATGATCCATCAGGTTGCCATGTCTTTGAGTAAAGAATTCTTGTACTCCGCCATTAGGGATTATTGTCATCCGTTTGAGTCTCCATTTCCTCTTTCTTTGAAAGCATGTATACTTGTTTAAAAAACTAATTCTGATTGGTGTCTAGGTGCTTTACAATATTGTGTCGGTTTCTGCCGGACAGCAAAGTGAACCAGATAAGTGTCTGCATATATCCCGTCTTTTTTGGATTTCTTTCCCATTTAGGTCACCACAGAGCATTAAGTAGGGTTCTGTTTGCTGTACAGCACATTCTCATTAGTTATCTTATACATAAAATCAATAGTGTGTATGTATGTATCAATTCCAATCTTTCAGTTCATCCCACCACCACCCCATTGCAGCTTGGTTACCGTACATTTATTCTCTATCCGTCTGTCTGTTTGTCCTTTGCAAATAGGAACGTCTATCCCATTTTTCCAGATTCCACTTACATGCATTAATATATGGTACTTGTTTTTCTCCTTTTGACTGACTTCACTCTGTATTACAGACTCTAGGTCCATCCACGTCTCTACAGATGATCCAGTTTCATTCTTTTTTTATGGCTGAGGAATATTTCACTGTATATGTGTGCTACATCTTCTTCATCCATTCATCTTTAGATGGATGTTTAGGTTGCTGCCACGTAATGGCTATTGTAAATACTGCTGCTGTGAACATTACATTGCATGTGTCTTTTTGAATTATAACTGTCTCTGGGTATATATGCCCAGGAGTAGGGTTGGTCGATCATATGTTAGTTCTGTTGGAATCCTACATACTCTTCTCCGTAGTGGCTGTACCAGTTTACATCCCCAGCAACATCGTAGGAGGATTCCCTTTTTCCTCCACCCTCTGTAGCTCTTATTCTTTGTAGGTCTGTTTGATGATGGCCTTTCTGACAGGTGTGATGTGATACCTCATTCTAGTTTTGATTTGCGTTTCTCTAATCATTAGTGATGCTAAGCACCTTTACATGTGTTTGATGGCCATCTGGAAACATACATTAATTTGTTGTTGCTATTCAGTCAGTACATTGCATCTGACTCTGCAATCCCATGCAGTGCAGCACACCAGGGTGTGAACGTCACCATCTCCCAGAGGTTGCTCAAAGTCATGTCCGTTGTGTCGATGATGCCACCCAACCATCTCATATTCTGTCGTCCCCTTCTCCTCCTGCCCTCAATCTTTCCCAGCATCAGGGTCTTTTCCAATGAGTCAGCTCTCCCCATCAAAAGGATTGGAGCTTCAGTTTCAGCATCAGTCCTTCCAGTAAACACCCAGGACTGGTCTCCTTTAGGATGGACTGGTTGGATCTCCTTGCAGTCCAAGGGACTTTCAAGAGTCTTCTCCAGCAACACCATTCAAAGGCATCAATTATTTGGCACTCAGCCTTCTCTATGGTCCAACTCTCACATCTGTACAGGACCTAATGGAAAAACCATAGCCTTGACTGTATGGACCGTTGTGGGCAAAGTGATGTCTCTGCATTTTAATATGCTGTCTAGGTTTGTCATAGCTTTTCATACGTAAACAGTTGATGTCAAGCAGTGTGGATTATTTTATTGGCTGATTTGGAGAAGCAGCAATCTCTGTCCATTGCATTTTTTGGACTCCACCTGCTAAGAACTCAAGATGAGTTTTTGATTCATATTTACGTGGACATGGAGACAAGGAAACTTGATGTAGAGTTGAAGTGGAAGAGGGGTGTTTGAGATTCCTCTTTGTTTGGCTTCTCCCATGCCTTGAAGAGGTGACACCCACCTCCTTGAGTATCCCCGGTTGAGATAAGCCAGTTCTTAAACACCACCTTTCAGCAGTCACCATCCTGTTTCATGTTGTAAGACAGTCACGGGATAAATCCTCCTGAAGATATCTCAGCGGTTCACACACAAACATGCAGAAACATGGTTAAAGGCTGCAGTGACTCATGCTTTTCAGTATCCATGGCAAAGAACTTCTGTCCCAGCCTTAGCAGGATTTCAAATTGACATTGACATTTTAGGAAATCAGAATTAGCTTTTTTTTTCTGTTTCAACTCCCCTGTCTTATGTAAATGGCTGTGCTGACTTTTATGGAATTGAATATTCCAGAAAATGTCATGGAACCTAATATAAAACAAGTTAACATTCTCAGTTTTAGAGCTTAAAGGGGTAGGGGGTTAAAATATAGATGTTGACAACCATGGAGCCTGTGTGAGGTTTTCTGCGTGTGTGAATTTCAAAGCCAGGAATTTAGCAGGTATGAAGGCACATCTGTCCCCATTGAGAACAGAGTTGAAATTCTGAAGGAATTATTATAATTTACTTCACTAAGAACGCTTTAAAAGTCAAAGACTCTATTAATGGGCTAACAGTAGGTTTCAACCAAGAACTTCAAAAGCTTTCTACTGCAATTACAATCTTAAAAGGCTACCAAAACAATTGTTAGATTATGAAAGCCAGCCTCTTGTTACAAAAGTCATTATTCAAAATTTTAACTTATTTTTACACAAAGAAAATGCTTCAGTGTTACTGTACATGTTTATACAGTAACAGTCTCCCTCCTAAAGTCTAAAGGTTATTACTAGTGTGAAAACATTGCGTATTTTCAGAAGGAAATAGTTTTGAGATGAGTTTCTAAGTTATGGAAAACACCCCAAAACAGTATAAATTTGGCAAACTTGATAGAACATTTACGGGCATTATGACCTGATTGTTGGGCCATATGACAAGGCTCAGATGACTTCCTGCCTAGACAGGATAAACTTTATATATAACTAATTGTTGGAGCATGTGACGAGGCTCAGATGACATCTTGGCTAGAGAGGATAAGAATTATATATATGTATGTGTGTGTGTTTAGCAATAAATACGTACTTTCAGAAAACATACCCCACTGAGAGGTTCCTTTTATTTGAGTTACCCCTTGATTATTTCATCACTTTAAGAAATCTTGTTTTTGCAAGGCAGTCAATTAATATGCTCAATCTGTGCTCAGTCGCTCAGTTGTATCTGACTCTTTGTGACCCCATGGATTATAGCCTGCCAGGCTCCTCTATCCATGGAATTTTCTTGGCAAGAATACTGGAGTGGGTTGCCATTCTATTCTTCAGGGGATCTTCCCAGCGTAGGGATGGAACCGAGGTTTCTTGCATCGCAGACTCCAGGGGATCTTCCCAACCTAGGGATGGAACCCAGGTTTCTTGCATTGCAGACAGCTTCTTTACTGTCTTACCCACCAGGGAAGTCCTAAAGCCCCAAAATTTGTCATCTTGGGGTTTTAAAATCTGACAGTTTTGTTTTTCCCAACCTTGCCTTCTGCCTTTTAGTCTCTAGGATGTGAAACTGAAGGTATTTGTTACAGCTGAAAGGAATGTTGAGGTATATATATAAAAAAAGAGGGACTTCCCTGGTGCTCCAGTAATTAAAATTTCACCTTCCAATGCAGGGGGTGTGGATTTAATCCCTGGTTGCCTCTTGGCCGCCACCCCCCTCCCCAAATCATAAAACAGAAGCAGTATTGTAACATGTTCAGTAAGGACTTTAAAAAGAGTCCACATTAGAAAAGCTTAAAATACACACACACACACACACACACACACAAAATAGGCAGTTTGGTATTTTGTATATACCAAGCTGTTTTCAGGAGAATGTTGGAATGTTGTTGCTGTTCATTGGCTAAGTTGTATCTGACTGTTTTGCTACCCCATGGACTATAGCCTGCCATACTCCTCTGTCCATGGAGATTCTCCAGACAAGAATACTGGTGTGGGTTGTACTTTTCTCCTCTGGGATCTTTCCAGGGATAGAACCTGAGTCACGTGCATCGCAGATGGGTTCTTTACCACTGAGGGGCCACCAGGGAAGCCCCTTTAAGGAGGATGTGCTAAGTCATTTCAGTCATGTCTGACTCTTTGTGACCCTATGGACTGTAGTTACTTTGATGACATGTCCTCTCTCTAGGAGTGATCAGCTAGCCCTCTATCAGAAAATTCACAGGCTAGTCCTTCAGCTGATCTGCTTGTATTCAGTACGTCATAAATGCATTATATCTGTGAACGGACTTGCTCGTTATTTTGGGATAAATGTAAGGATGGATTCTCACTGGAGAGATTAAAGATATCCAGGATCGATGGGTTGGCTGAAATATTTAGAGACCATCCACCCAGTTGAATGATTGAGTGCAGGTGGTCATGTACTTGATGGATTTGTACAAATCTGGAACTGTTTGTAGCTTTGACATTGCCCCGTGGCCATGGCTTGAAGGCCTACCAGCCCTGTACAAACCCACCAACTAAGGGAAATTACTCACAGGTGCATGAGTTGATCTCTGGACTTCCTGTTCTAGTCTGCTGACATATATTTCTGTTTTTGTGCCAGTACCATACTGTTTGATGACTGTAGGTTTGTAGTGTAGTCTGAAGTCACAAAGGTTGATTCCTCCAGCTCCTTTTTTCTTAAGGCTGCTTTGCACCTCCAGGTTCTTTGTGTTTCCATACACATTGTAAACATTTTTGTTTTAGTTCTGTGAAACATGCCATTGGTAATTTGATCTGCATTGACTCTGTAGATTGCCTTAGTAGGTATAGTAATTTTCACAATATTGATTCTTCCAGTGCTGGAAGATGGGTATATCTCTCTATCTGTTCATATCATCTTTGTTGTCTTTCATCAATGTCTTATGCTTTTCTATATACAGTCTTTTGTCTCCTTGAAGTGAAGTGAAGTGAAGTCATTTAGTCGTGTCCGACTCTTTGCGACCCCATACACTGCAGCCTGCCAGGCTCCTCTGTCCATGGGATTTTCCAGGCAATAGTACTGGAGTGGATTGCTGTCTCCTTCTCCAGGGGATCTTCCCAACCCAGGGCTCAAACCTGGGTCTCCCACATTGTAGACAGACGCTTTACCATCTGAGCCAACAGGGAAGTCCTCTCCTTAGGTAGGTTTATTCCTAGGTATTCTTTGTGTTGCAGCAGTAAATGGGCTTATTTCCTTAATTCTGTTCTCTGATCTTTCACTGTTACCGTATAGGTATGCAAGGGATTCCCATGTACTGATTTTGTATCCTGCTTCTTTACTAAATTCCTTGATTAGCTCTAGCAGGTTTCTGATGGGATCTTTAGGGTTTTCTATGTATAGTATCACTTTGTCTGCAAACGGTGAGAGGTTTACTTCGTTTCCAAATTGGATTTCTCTCATCTCTTTTTCTTCTCTGATTGTCATGGCTAGGACTTCTGCATTTCATACTGTAATCTTAAAGGGCCACCCTTTGGGCTGTCCTTGGAGACTTAGGGGTTAGTGGGGCTTTGGGACACAGTTGTGCCTACTGAAAGTTCTTGGGGCTCCAATTGTTATGTGTGCTTGCTATGGGCATACACTAAATGGCCATCGATATGACTGATGTGGGTTCAGTAATTACAGGAGTGGAAGAATAACTTACCACCAGCTCCTTCATTTTCAGGGGTTCCTGTTACCGAAACGAATGTATGCATTTGCATAAACAAATCCAGTTAGGGAGCTTTGCATCACTGATTTTATGGTCTGACCCCAGGCTGGCCCCTGGGATAAACAGAATGAAACTCGGCCAGGTTACATAAAATTGCACAATACTGTATCTCTTGGCTTTCCACAACCTCATTTCTGTATAGGGAAATGGTGCATGCCTTTGCTGCAGGCAGATCTTAAATAAATCATGATGGAATGAGATGAGTAATAGAATTATGTGGCGAGATCATTTAGGGAACAGATAAGACCGAGACATTGAATGTGAGCCAAAACAGTACAAATACTCATGTTCCATTACAAATTTAGGAGGTTTAATTATTTTGGAAAGCCATGTTTTAGGTTGTGCTAATGAGGTGTCAAGCATTCAAGGTACCCTGCCAAAGCCACAGAGTCCATGGTGTTAGCATCGCCCCTTAGACCCCAGGTAGCAAAAAAAAAAAAAAAAAATACTCATTTAACCACTTAATGCCATTTAAGCAAGAGGATGGGACGGGGCACTGTTATTCATTCTGTAGGTAAAGTCATTCTGCATTGTCTCCCCAAATCCCTACAGCCTCTATTTAATGTTAGATAGAACGAAACTCACGTTGAAGCTGCAACTCCAATACTTTGGCCACCTGATGCGAAGAGCTGACTCATTGGAAAAGACCCTGATGCTGGGAAAGATTGAGGGCAGGAGGAGAAGGGGACGACAGAGGATGCAATGGTTGGATGGCATCACCGACTCAATGGACATGAGTTTGAGTAAAGCCCGGGAGTTGGTGATGGACAGGGAGGCCTGGTGTGCTAGAGTCCATGGGGTCACAAAGAGTGGGACAGGACTGAGCAACTGAACTGAACTGAGAATGAAAGAACTGTGGGTGGATGTATAGATGGATGAATGGGTGGGTGGGTGGACAAGTAGGTGAATAGGGAGATGGGTATATAGCTGGACTCATGGATGGGTGGATGAAAGAGTGGTTGGGAGGATGGATGAAAGGATGAGTGAGTTAATGGGTGAATGGACTGGTGGATCCGTAGAGGAAAGGGTGGGTGAGTGAAGAAATGGATGCATTGAGTGGACGGGTGGTTGGGTGGATAAATGGATGGGCAGATCAATGAGTGAGCTGGTGGGTGGATGGATGGATGGATGAAAAGATGAGTAGATGGATGGGTGAATGGATAGATGGAGGAGTGAGTTAGCGCATAGATGGATGAATGTATGAAAAGTTCAATGGATGGGTGAATGCATGGGTGGGCAGGTGGATGGATGGATGGATGGTTGGTTGGATGCATGGATAGATGGATGGTTGGATGCGTGGATGGATGGATAGATAAATGGACAGATGGATGAATGGATGGATGGATTGATTATTGGATGGATGGATGGATGGTTGGATGGATGGATAGATAAATGGATAGATGGATGAATGGATGGATGGATTGATTATTGGATGGATGGATGGTTGGATGGATGGGTGGTTGGATGCATGGATGGATGGATGGATGGTTGGATGGATGGGTAGATAAATGGATAGATGGATGAATGGATGGATGGATTGATTATTGGATGGATGGGTGGATGGACGGATGCATGGATGGTTGGATGCATGGATGGATGGTTGGATGGATGGGTAGATAAATGGATAGATGCATGGATGGATGGATGGATGGATTATTGGATGGATGGATGGTTGGATGCACGGATGGATGGATGGTTGGATGCATGGATGGATGGATGGTTGGATGGATGGGTAGATAAATGGATAGATGGATGAATGGATGGATGGATTGATTATTGGATGGATGGGTGGATGGACGGATGCATGGATGGTTGGATGCATGGATGGATGGATGGTTGGATGCATGGTTGGATGGGTGGATGCACGGATGGATGGATGGTTGGATGCATGGTTGGATGGGTGGATGCACGGATGGATGGATGGTTGGATGCATGGTTGGATGGGTGGATGCACGGATGGATGGATGGTTGGATGCATGGATGGATGGATGGATGGTTGGATGGATGGGTAGATAAATGGATAGATGGATTATTGGATGGATGGATTGATTATTGGATGGATGGGCAGATGGATGGATGGATAGATGGATGGATGAGTGAGTTAGTGCATGGGTGGATGGATGAACAGATGGGTTGGTGAATGGATGGATGGATAGAGAGACAGGCAAGCAATAACACTGATTTCAGGGAAGATAGTATATATTTAAACTCACTTTGGCCACCTGATGTGAAGAGCTGACTCATTTGAAAAGACCCTGATGCTGGGGAAGATTGAAGACAGGAGGAAAAGGGGACGACAGAGGACGAGATGGTTAGGTGGCATCACCGACTCAATGGACATGAGTTTGAGCAAGCTCTGGGAGTTGGTGATGGACAGGGAGGCCTGGCGTGCTGTGGTCTATGGGGTCACAAAGAGTCGGACATGATTGAGCAACTGAACCAAACTGAATCTAGTTACTGAGAGCTAAACCTTGGGGTTGTTGCTGAAGGATAAGACTTGTGTGATAAGAAGCTGATCATGGTAGAGCCCACTTTGCTCAGTCGCTTCAGTAGTGTGCAGTTTTTTGCCACTGTGTGCACTGTAGCCTGCCAGGCTCCTGTGTCCATGAGATTCTCAAGGAAAAATACTGGAGTGGGTTCCTCCTCTAGGGGATGTTCCTGACTCAGGGTTTGAACCCATGTCCACTGTGTCTTCTGTGTTAGCAAGTGGATTCTTTACTGCTGAGCCACCCAGGGAGCCAAGGGTCCACTCTAGATGCTTGCAAAGCCCAATGCCACTTTGCGAGTTGATAAACTTTGTTTTAGAGCGATTTCATGTTTTTCAAGTATCTGGTCTAGTCAATCGACAGTCATCAATTTTGAGAGCGTCTTGACTTACGTTAGCTTTACATGGTTCAAAACAATCAACTCACAAGATATCTAAGAAACAGAGACTGGATCTGAAAAACGCTAGCTATGATAATGATCTCTGATGCTGGATCTGTCCTTGGGATCATTGCAAGTGTTGTTGAAATTAAAAGATTAAAAACATGCATGAATTAAATAGAAGAGATAAAGGAGAGAATGCAAATGATCCCCAGGGCCCTTTGAAGTCCTGGATTCTGAGTTAGACACACGCAGCTGGTATTTGTTTTGTTTTGTTTTTTAACATTTTTATTGAAGGAGGCTCAGACGGTAAAGACTACCCCTGCCGATGCAGGAGATGCTGGTTTGATCCCTGGGTCGGGAAGATGCTCTGGAGGAGAAAATGGCAAGCCGCTCCAGTATTCTTGCCTGGAGAATCCCATGGACAGAGGAGCCTGGTGGGCTGCAGTCCATGGGGCTTGCAAAGAGTCAGACATGACTGAGTAACAGCAATGTAGCATGTTTGCAAACCTGTCTTTTGTTTCTACTGTTTGTCCTGATTTCAGCAACGTGAATCAGCTACACGTATACACATATCCCCTCTCTTTTGGACTTCCTTCCCGTTCAGGGCCCCACAGAGCACTGAACGGAGTTCACACGTTCTCATTAAATATCTCTTTCATACAGAGTCTCAGTAGTGTTTCTGTGTCAATTCCAATCTCCTGATTCATCCCACCCTCCCACCCCAGCTTTTCCTCTTGGTGTCCATGTGTTTCTTCCCTAGGACTGTGTCTGTATTTCTTTTTTGCAAATAAGATCATCCATACCATTTGTCTAGATTTCATATGTACTCCTTGTGTGTGTTAGTCGCTCAGTCATTCCCGACTCATTGCCACCCCACAGACTGTCACCCGCCAGGCTCCTCTGTCCATGGAACTCTCCAGGCAAGAATACTAGAGTGGGTTTCCATTCCCTCCTGCAGGGGATCCTCCTGATGCAGGGATTGACCCTTGGTTCCCTGCATCACAGGCAGGTTCTTTACCATTTGAGCTACAGGGAACGTATGATATTTGCTTTTCTCTTGGTGACTGACTTGTCGATGTGTGACAGTCTCCGGGTTCACTCGTGTCTCTTAGAAATGGCCCAGTTTTGTCCTTTTTCGTAGCTGAATAATATTGCATTGAAAGTATGCATCACAGCTTCTGCGGCCATTCATGTATTAATGGACACTTAGGTTGCTTTCTTATCTTGGCTATGATAAACAGTGCTGCTCTGAACATTGGAGTACTTGTGTTTTTTTGAATTATGGTTTTCTCAGGGTGTATGCCCAGTTGAGGGATTGCTGGGTCATATAGTAGTTCTATGTTTATTATTATTATTATTTTTTAAACTGGCCTCCAGTGGAGGAGAATGGTAACAGAGAGAGGGGAGGAAATTTAGCTGGGAATTACCAATGCTATGGACTAAAATTCTTCAGCCCTTTCTGTTTCCCCAAATACCTTGATTCCTCGTACACGGAGTTTTCTCTCTAAACTTCCCAGATAACTGAGCCAAAATGGAGTTCAGAATTTGGGTTTTCACAATAAGCCTTCTGCATGACCAGGAATCCCCAGGCAAATACCAGGACTCCCCTCCTCTGCGGACTCTTTGATGCAGGCATAAGTTATGACTTTATTCAGCTGAGTGCATCTGGCCAGAATCCACCAGAGGCTGTCCAAGGCCCAACTTTTTGACAAAGATGGCACCTTCCTTTTCACTGTGATCCCCATCCCATGATAGGAAGGATGAAGCTACACACACTATAGTCTGCCTTTACGGGTGATACCAGCACCCTGTAAATGAAAGGTTGTTGCTGAACAAAAAGACGCTGGGATTCTTGGCCTCCGGAGGAGAAGAATTCGATCTGGGGCCAGAGACGAGGCTTGATCGCTCAGAGCTTTTGTGTAATAAAGTTTTATTAAAGTATAAAGGACATAGAGAAAGCTTCTGACATAGGCATCAGAAGGAGGCAGAAAGAGTACCCCCCTGCTAGTCTTCAGCTGGATGTTATATAGTCACTAGCAATCTGTTAATGAAAGAAAGGAGTGTCTTAAACTCAGAATGGCACCAGGCCCCTCACCCATAAGATGCATTTTGGGATTATCCTGACAGCAGAAGATTCATCCCAGGCCATAAAATGATTAACTCGAATCTTGTAGAAGGGCAGGTCACCACACAAACAGTTTCGTTTACATAGATTGCTGCTGCTGCTGCTAAGTGGCTTCAGTCGTGTCCGACTCTGTGCGACCCCATAAACGGCAGCCCACCAGGCCTCGCCGTCCCTGGGATTCTCCAGGCAAGAACACTGGAGTGGGTTGCCATTTCCTTCTCCAATGCATGAAAGTGAAAAGGGAAAGTGAAGTCACTCCGCCGTGTCCGACTCTTATCGACTCCATGGACTGCAGCCCACCAGGCTCCTCCGTCCATGGGATTTTCCAGGCAAAGAGTACTGGAGTGGGGTGCCATTGCCTTCTCCCTTACATAGATTAGGGGAACAATATCTGAGTATAATTGTCAAGTAGAGTCTGAGGTAAATGCACAGCACATTAGCATAGCTTAAGACAAACATTTCCATAAGAAAAATGCATTGGTTAGCTCAAGGTTTGAGAATAGTTAAGTTCAGGTGAAACCAGGTATCATTATGGCAACACAGTATTTTAAGAGAAACCTCCTTTTAAATTTGTATAGAGAAGAAAAAAATATCGCTATTTGTTTCCTGTTGCCCCTTAAGAGAGATAAAAATGTCTGACGCTTGCAGGCTATTTCCTCCCTTTGGAGACCCCTGGCCTTCCTGCCTGTTACCCTCTCATAAAGACATGCCAAATGTTCTAATGCCCTTTTGCCCCCTGGGTAAAAATGGTTGCAGAGAGCCAGACACAGCATAGCAACGGAATTGAAAAATGACTCCTATTGCATTTCCAAAGGAGGAAGAGAGAACTGTATTTCCACCTATTCTTCAGAGTTTGTTATATGGAATTTAAAGTAGAAAGCTCTCAGTTTTAAATTCTATAAGTTGCTCTTCCAGTAAAGACAGTATTTTCTTTGACTTGACTTGATGGAGTTCCCACAACAACTGGGCCTTCAAAAACATCTGGGGATGAAAGAGGCACCCCAAAAGACGTCTTGAATTGGCATTAATTTGAGTTCATGACTGACGAGAAGGGACCTTATGGTACCTACACAGATACACTAAAGCTGTTTCTGTTGCTCTGCAAACCGATAGGCAGAAATCCAGGCACAATACATAATATTGTTGTTTAATTGCTAAGTAGTGTCTGACTGTGACCCCATGGACTGCAGCACACCAGCCTTCCCTGTCCTTCAGTATTTCCCAGACCTTGCTCAAACTCGTATCCACTGGGTCATCGATGCCATCCAACCATCTCATTCTCTCATGCCCCCTTCTCCTCCTGCCCTCAATCTTTCCCAGCATCAGGGTCTTTTCAAATGAATCAGCTCTTTACATCAGGTGGGCAAAGAATTGGAGCTCCAGCATCAGTCTTTCCAGGTTGACTTCCTTTAGGATTGCTTAATATTAGAACAGGGCAAATTAAATATGGAATATGGGGTGGATACAGATTTTCTTTAGGGATGTCAAACGGTGTGGTCTTTTGCTCACACCTGGGGTGCCTTTCATGCCAGATGAAAACCAACAGGCTTTCCTTTATGGAACTAGTATTTCGCAAAGAGATGCCTAGAGCCGTATAGCTGTGTTATGATAGTGGAATTTTCATCTGTCCCCTGTAGGGTGCTCAACTGTCTGGAACAACTTGGTTAGAGCATATAGTACCTTGTCATTTAATCATCTAAGTGTTGCTGTGCATGCAATCTTGTGGATGTGGTTGATGTCTAAAATCTGTTGATTTCGGTAAAGCAGATCACTCCGTCATGTGGGTGAGCCTCATCTCATCAGTTGAGATTTCAATTACAAAACCCGAGATTTCCCAGAAAAGAAAGAATGCTGCCTCACGTCTGTAGTGTCAGCTCCTGCCCGAGTTTCCAGCCTGCCAGCTCCCTCAGTGGTAGGACGACATTCCTTAAAATCAGTTCAGTTCAGTTGCTCAGTCGTGTCCGACTCTTTTCAACCCCGTGGACTGCAGCACGCCAGGCCTCCGTGTCTATCACCAACTCCCGGAGTTTACTCAAACTCAAGTCCATTGAGTCGGTGATGCCATCCAACCATCTCATCCTGTGTCGTCCCCTTCTCCTCCTGCCTTCAATCTGTCCCCGAATCGGGGTCTTTTCCAATCAGTCAGCTCTTTGCATGAGGTGGCCAAAGTATTAAAGCTTCAGCTTCAGCATCAGTCCTTCCAATGAGTATTCAGGACTGATTTCCTTCAGGATGGACTGGTTTCATCTCCTTACAGTCCAAGGGAGTTTCAAGAGTCTTCTCCAACACCACAGTTCAAAAGCATCAATTCTTTGGTGCTCAGCTTTCTTTATAGTCCAACTCTCACATCCATGTATGACCACTGGAAAAACTATAGCTTTAACTAGACCGACCTTTGTTGGCAAAGTAACATCTCTGCTTTTTAACACGCTGTCTAGGTTGGTCACAGTTTTTCTTCCAAGGAGCAAACGTCTTTTAATTTCATGGCTGCCATCACCATCTACAGTGATTTTGGAGTCCCCCAAAATAAAGTCCCTAAAAGGGAAGACTTCAATCAACTTCTCCAATACAGTCTGATACAGTTAACACAGAACTTTGAGACAGCTTGGTATTCCCAGTCGTATCTCATAGTGTTCACGGAAGTTGGAACAACTTACGTTAAAGTAGAACTCATTTTCTGGCCTTACGTGTTCTTTGGGATTCTGGAGTAGAAACGAGGTAAGGAAGGGAGCCAAGTTCTGGTGCCATCTTGGACTAGCAGTACTTGTGATATTTTTCGTTTTGCAAACGTCGATTACTCCCTCCCATCTTTTTCTGGACCTTCTTGTTTGATGGAGCTGTAAATAAATATAACGTTCTTGATCCCTGACAATTCCGGGAAGGTAAGTAAGACTGCTCTTAAGTGAGAGAGCGTCGTTTTGTAAAAGAATAGTTAATGACACAGTGAGTCATTGTAACTCCCTTCATGATCAAGGTGGAAGTAAACAGTATTATTTGGGGCATAAGAGAATGCTAATTATTGAAGGTTAATTATCATTCTCCGAGTATATTCTGACGTGCGGTGACACAGCTGTCGGAAACAGAAAGGGAGAAGGGCCACCCGCAATCCGAGCCTTCTTACGCTCCCCTTTGGTGGGGGTCTTGTCTCTCCATCCTCCCTCGTAAGAATTTAAGGATGGGTTCTCAAACACCGACAAGGCAGGTCAGACCCATCCCAGTCACTTCCATGGTTCATGGCTTATTGGCACTCTGTACTTCTGCGTTCTCTGCAAATCGAGGTAAGCAAGGCATGTTAGAAACACAGTATTCTCCAGGGTAGCAATGTCTATAGACATGTCCTACGGGGACTCCCCTGGCAACCCAGTGCTTAAGATTCTGCACTGGGCATATGTTCAGTCCCTGCTCGGGAAACTAAGATCCCACATTGCTGTGGCCGGAAAAAAAAAAAGAACAAACAAACACTTTTTTTTTTTTTTAATTACAATAAAAAGATTTGTTCCAGGAACTACATGCATAATTTCGTATTTTCCAACAGTGACATTAAAGAGAGTTAAAGAAAAAAAAAACAGATTAAGACTGAATTTCCTTTGTCAAAGTATTTCCAAAATATTAACATGTAATACAGACAAAAATATTGCTAAGATTTTTTTTTTTTTTGCTAAATACTTGCTATCCAGTGTGTATTTTACATTTACAGCACATCCCAGTTTGGACAGGCCACATTCCAAGACTCCACAGTGAAAGATGCTCAGCCGTGTCTGACTCTTTGTGACACCTTTGACTATACAGTCCATGGAATTCTCCAGGCCAGAATACTGGAGTGGGTAGGCAGCCTTTCCCTTCTCCAGCAGATCTTCCCCACCCAGGGATGGAACCCAGGTCTCCCACATTGCAGGTAGATTCTTTACCAGCTGAGCCACCAGAGAAGCCCAAGAACACAGGCATGGGTAGCCCATTCCTTCTCCAGGGGATCTTCCTGAACCCAGGAATTGAACCAGGGTGTCCTGCATTGCAGGTGGATTCTTTACCAGCTGAGCCAGAAGGATTACATAGCCATAAGTAGTTATGGCTACCATCTTGGAAATCACAGAAATAGAATCAAAACATTCCCACCATTATTAATAATCCCTTCTCCATCAGCCACCGTCTCTTGATTGGTTACTAGACATCCACCCCTACCCCCAAAATCAGTTGCCTTCTAGGAAGACCATGTAACCTTCTCAGCAATGTGTGATCAGTATTCATTTATGTGTTCGGATCACCTTTACAATTGGACGCTCGTTACTACATGTGGTTTAGAAGACTCCACGTGGGCCCTGCTAAGCCATTTTGCTTCTGCTCAAGCCATCGCCCCCTCCTTCTCTGGACTCTAGTTTTTCTGCACTAAACGTCCATGACCCTCCACTTCACCTTCACATCTGTTCTGATGCTTTTCATCTTGGCTGTGTATCTGGCTTCAGTTCTTGGTCATAAGCCCCACGGTAACATGCACTGTGTCCGCCTGCTTCACTGTCCAGCCAGCTGTCCTGCATAGAAGGGGAGTCAAACATAGGAGACCCAACACTGCATCAAGTGTGTTGGATTTGTATATGAAAAACCACATCTGCCGGTGTAACGGATCGTACAAGTGTGTATTTTTGTTGTCTATGTTTTTAAAAAATCGTGAAAGAGTGTCGAGTTCCATCTATATCCTTGTTACCGCTGTAGAAATGAAGCAGTATTTCAACAGCAGTCTGGCTTAATGTGATGGTTAGTGACTAGTGTGAACACACATGATTACTTGCGGGGGGAGGCCTGAGTTTTATTTTTGATGGACACCCCATCTGTGGGTTGATGTTTAATGTATGACTTTGGGCAGTGGGAGGGACTCGCACTCATCTGTGCTAAATCTCCACTTTCCCGTGTTTAAAGGGATTTATTCCTTAAGAATAAATCAGTGTCTTCAATTCATAGACTGGCCTTTTGCTCCTGGCAGACATAACTAATCCATCGCAGCGTTTAGTTTATCTGAGTCAAGAGGCAGATTCTTTTCAAGGCAGCACTCTGCTTATAAGCCTTGCACGCCTGCTCAGTTGCTCAGTAGTGTCCGACTCTTTGCAGCCCCATGGACTGTAGCCCGCCAGACTCCTCTGTCCATGGGATTCTCCAGGCAAGAATACTGGAGTGGGTTGTCATTCCATTCCCCAGGATCTTCCCCACAAATGTCTCTTGCATCTCCTGCATTGGCGGGCAGATTCTTTACCATGCCGCCCCCCGGGAAGCCCAATAAAATAATAGTTAACATGAATTTCAGAGGTATACTGTTATTAATAGTCTCAGTTTAGCATAATTTCCATCGTATAGTAAAAGGTCAGAGATGCACTTACAATAGTAGGTTCATTTTGCTTCTTTTTGTTCTGCTTCTGTGTACATTGTCAGCATCATTTTAATTTTCTTGTATAATTCATGCCTGTTTCACTGTTCGAGTCATATACAGATCGATTTTTACATTATGAATCTTGCAAAACGTATTCCCACAGAAAAAGGACAATTTATAAAACTTGCAGGATATGCCTATCTTTTCTTTCAAAGTGAGTTTCCGACTAGTTTTCCTTCATTTTTATTACTTTGCGTCTGTCTACTTACGCTTTTGTTCAATTCATTCCCAACTACTCCTGAATGTTCTGGTAAAGTTGAAAAATATCCTTCAAATTCTTCTCAGTCTTTCTCTGCCTACTAAGTACTTAAACTACATACTTATTTCACTGAGGGTATCCCTCGTGGCTCAGATGGTAAAGCATCTGCCTGCCAGTGCAGGAGACCCGGGTTCGATCCCTGGGTCTGGAAGAGCCCCTGGACAAGGGAATGGCAACCCACTCCAGTATTCTTGCCTGGAGAATCTCATGGACAGAGGAGCCTGGCGGGCTACAGTCTATGGGGTCGCAAAGAGTCAGACACCACTGACCGACTTTCACTTTCTACGCTGTTCACAAGTAAGATTTTGGCTGTGTGCTTATGCAGTTTCTCTTTGGAGCAGAGAGCTTGAATAGGGGGCAGGGTACTTCCCAGAAGTTTCCATGTCAGTAAGAACATGGCCTCCTCAAAATTCCCCAGGGACATGGGTTTCCTGATTTGGACCCTGAAATGGTACGTTTGTGTGTATGCTCTCGCATTTGAATGTCAAAGAGCTTTTCACCCTCTCGAAACTCCCTTCCAAATCGGATGGCTCCAGGCAGACCAGCAGGGCATTCAACAGCCTGCTGTCTTCTGCTGGGATCTTTGACAAATGAATCATATGTCATTTTTCCTTCCCGAACCAGATGCCGTTTTATTTTATTCTGGGAGTTTGCATCGCAGCATGCATTTGCTGTTTCATGCATTTCCAACAGTCTTTCCTCCAAGGGGTTTTTTATAAGATGCTCACTGACCTAACCCATCAATCTCACCTCTGCCACCAGCCCTTTCTATAAACTGTTTAGAGCTTCGCTGGTCTTCTCATTGCAGTGCCATGCTTTCTACCTGCTTCTGTTTTCCATCGACTCGGAATTTATCATTAATTATCGTGACCCTTCCATTTTGGACAATCAGAAGAGACGCTGGGCAGTCACTCATGTCTGCCTCTAACAGGGCTGTTGCTGATCACATCAAGCGCTTGAAATATGGTCAGCATTGCCTAAAACACGGATTTACAAAACAATTAGTCTGCCTACATTTAGAACGGAGCCGGAGGGCTTCCCTGCTGGCTCAGTGGTTAAGAATCTGCCTGCTAGAGGTAGAGAACACACTTGTGGACACAGTGGGGGAAAGAGAGGGTGGAGGAAATATAGAGTAGCGTGTAAACATGTGCATTACCATATGTAAAATAGATGTTGTTATCTTTCAGTCACTCAGTCGTGCCTGATTCTTTATGACCCCATGGACTGCAGCAAGCCAGTCTTCCCTGTCCATCACCAACGCCCGGAGCGTGCTCAAACTCATGTCCCTTGAATTGGTGATGCCATCCAACCATCTCATCCTCTATCGCCCCCTTCTCCTCCTGCCTTCAACCTTTCCCAGCATCAAGATCTTTTCCATTGAATCAGTTCTTCTCATCAGGTGGCCATAGGATTGGAGTTTCAGCATCAGTCCTTCCAGTGAATATTCAGGGTTGATTTCTTTTAGGATGGACTGGTTGGATCTCCTTGCTGTGCCAGGGACTCTAAAGAGTCTTCTCTAGGACCGCAGTTCAAAACAGACAGCCAGTGCTAATTTGCTATGTGAGTCAGGGGGCTCAACCCAGTACTCTGTGACAACCCAGAGAGGTGGGGTGCAGTGGGAGATGGGAGGCAGGTTCATAAGGGAGGGCCAAAAAAAAAAGAAAAGAATCCGTGGGCCAGTGCAGGACGCACAGGTTCAATCCCTGCTCTGCGAAGATCCCATGTGCCGTGGAACAGCTAAGTCTTTGCCCTTCAGCTGTGGAGCCTGTGCTTTGGAGACCGGAAGTCACAACTTCTGTAGCCTGTGCACTCAGAACCCATTCCTGCCAACAAGACAAGCCTCCTCAAGGAGAAGCCCCCACACTGTAACTAGAGTAGCCCCCTGCTCCCTGCAACTAGAGAAAAGCCCACACAAGCAACAAAGACCTGGCCCAGCCAAAGGCAAATAAAGAAAACAAATTTTTATAAAGCTATCATATTAAAAAAAATAAGATGGAACATGAGTGTTTGTACCATTTTGGGTCATGTTCCACATTGCTGTCTTGTCCTATCTTATGAGTTCCTCCTCTGTCCCTCCACATAGAAGCCTTATTATTTACATTCTTATCTGACACAACACAAGAACATTTCACAACCTGTCGGGAATTCTCCACCTGGGGATCAAGCAAAACCAGTAGGCTTGAAATCTATCTTCTGGCTCCACATGGACTGTTTTTTGTGTGCTCTTTGCTATTATCCTACTGAAAATAACCTTTAAAATCCAGAGGTGTTTATTTATTTATCGTTTTTACCTTTGGCCAATATCCTCTTTCAGACAAGAAGGGTTTCCAGGGTTGACATGATCCAGTGATGTAATTGTCTCCCTAAGTCTCGTCAAGGCTTTGGTTTTTCCAGTAGTCATGTATGGATGTGAGAGTTGGACCGTAGAGAAAGCTGAACACCGAAGAATTGATGCTTTTGAACGGTGGTGTTGTAGAAGACTCTTGAGACTCCCTTGGACAGCAAGGAGATCCATCCAGTCCATCCTAAAGGAGATCACTCCTGAATGTTCATTGGAAGGACTGATGCTGAAGCTGAAGCTCCAGTATTTTGGCCACCTGATGTGAAGAGCTGACTCACTGGAAAAGACCCGGATGCTGGGAAAGATTGAAGGCAGGAGGAGAAGGGGATGACAGAAGATGAGATGGTTGGATGGCATCAGCGACTCAACGGACATGAGTTTGCGTAAACTCCGGGAGTAGGTGATGGACAGGGAGGCCTGGCGTGCTGCAGTCCATGGGGCCGCAAAGAGTGGGACACGACTGAGCCACTGAACTGAACTGAACTGAGTGACTTTTTGCTTTGGAGTCAAATAGCAATTTCTTGGGTGAGTCAGAGCTCCTCTTGTTCATTCAAGGTTGGAGGAAGTTAATCTTGAAGGTGGAATGCCCAGAACGTAAGTGGTTTTCTTCACTGAACTTGTGGGTCACCTCAGCCACGTATAGCAGAGATAGAGTCAATGCACTTGCAACCTTTATGATCAGAGTTGGGGCCTGCGGTACATTTTCCTCTCAAATTCCCCTGGCCTAGTCCAAGCCCCGTAAATATTATCTCAGGGTTATCAGTTGGCAGGCGGGCTTCCCTGGTGGCTCAGATGGTAAAGAATCTGCCTGCAGTGAAGATTTTTCTTTGGCCAATTTCCTCTTTCAGACCAGAGAGGTTTCCAGGGTTGGGGAGAGCTGGGTTCGATCCCTGGGTTGGGAAGATCCCCTGGAGAAGGAAATGGCCACCCACTCCAATATTCTTGCCTGGAGAATCCCATGGACAGAGGAGCCAGGTGTGCTATACAGTCAATCGGATCGCAAAGAGTTGGACACGAATCTACTAAGGAGACAGTTCTCCCCTTAAACAGTCATGGTGGGCTGCCAATATTCATGTTCTTTTATTTCAAAAATTTTTTACGTGTATATTGCAGTATTTATTTTTGACTGCACTGCGCCTTGTTGCACTGGGCTTTCTCTTCCTTGTGGAGAGTGGCAGCTACTCCCTACTTGTGTTCCCTGGGGTT
>NW_011494570.1:189905-192395 GCF_000754665.1 Bison bison bison
AGACCCTGGGCTTCTCATTGCGGTGGCTTCTCTTGTTGCAGAGCACGGCCCCTGGGGCACACTGCGGGTTTCAGTAGCTGCATCTTGCTGCCTCTCGGGTGCTCAGCTTTTGTAGTCGAGGCACGTGGCTCGTGGGTTGTCGCAGGCGGGCCGTAGGGCACACAGATGTCAGTAGTCATGACTCATACGCTTCATTGTTCCTTGGCATGTGGAATCTTCCCAGAGCAGACATGGACCCCTGTACCCTGCATTGGCAAGTGGATGCTTCTCCACTGTGTCGCCAGGGAAGTCTTCGTGTGATTTCTTCATCAGGGTGGGCCTCTTATTCGGAAGGCATGGTGACCAAGTAGGACCTGGTAGCTCTGTGTATTTAAATTCTCTAACTAGGAAGGAGAATTTGCCACCAAGTGGGTACTGAGAGTCTCAGATTCCATGCAAATACATTTCTGAGTGTTTCCATATTTGTGTCTCCCAGCCCCATCCTTTGCAACGTCAAGGTCATGCTTGCGATCAACTCTGCCCGCATTTCCCTGCATCCATTTCCTAGGGCCGCTGTAACAAAGACCCAGCCCTTAGTGGTTCCAAATAGCTCACAATTCAAATAGAGAAAAAGGAAAAAAAAACTAATCTGGTTCTTCCCTGTGAGTCCAGTGGTTAAGGCTTCGCAGGGGATTTGGGTTCAATCCCATATGCTTTACGGCCAAAAAATAAAGAAAAAAACAGAAGCAGTATTTTAGCAAATCATATCATAGTATATATATACAGTGGAATCTGACTCAGGCATTAAAAAGGACGAAGGAATGTCATTTGCTGCAACAGGGACGGACCTAGATATTGTCATACTGAGTGAAGGAAGTCAGACAGAGAAGGAAATAAGTGACACCCGTTATACGAAGAATCTGTAAAGACATGATACAAGTGAACTTGAGGGAAGCAGCCTCAAAGAGTTAGAGAATGAACTTATGGTTACTATGAGGAAGGATGGGAGGAAGGAATAGCTGGGGAGTTTGGGATGGATGTGTGTTGAGTCACTAAGTCACGTTTGGCTCTTAGCTCAGATTCACGTCCGTTGAGTTCGTGATGCCATCCAACTGTCTCATCCTCTGCTCCCCCCAACCAACTATCAAACCCACGCCCCCTGAAGTGGAAACCTGGAGTCCTAACCAGCCCCATCATTTCTGCCTTCTTAGTTAACACCCTGGAAATTCCTCTCACCACTTAACTTTGTTGGCTCTTCATTGTCTTTCTCTCCGAATGCAGCACCCTGAAATGCACCGACGTGAAGTGTATGGAGGACATGATCTATCTATCCATTTCTGTCTAGGGTGAACATTTCGTCTCACCTTGAAGGACTCTGGTACAGAGGGCTCTTGAATCTGATACAAGGGCTCCTACCCTACTTTCTCTATGCCTTTGAATCATCCCGTATTCAAATTTTCCCTTCATCAGTTTTCAGCCCTGACTCCAAAGGTGGATGCATTTTCATGCATCAGCCCTTTTGACACCCTCTGCATTTTTAATCAGCTTGCAGTCACAGCTGAGAACAAGGAAAGACCTTGGGAGATGGTTCTGTTCTTTGGAAGTCTTCTCTTCTTATGAAGAAAGTTGCAATGCCTTTTTTTTTCTCAGGGTTTCCCCGATGTCTGCACATTTAACTCATTATTGACTGGGGGTATTTTTTTTTCTATAAACTAATGACCTGTGACCACTGATGTTTCTTTTGACGGGTCAAAAATTCATTCTCTTACTTTACTAACATTTTGTGGGTTACGACATTCAGTGTGACACTTGACCTTCTAATTTTCATAAACCGTTGTCTTCAGTACTCTTTTCTGGAAAAAGAACAGAGAGCTCTCTAGCAGCATTTTCATGTCCCCTCTCTGTAGTGGGATCGGCCACCAAGGATTTTTGTCTTTCTCTTGGTCTACTCTTTGCATTGTCTGAATCTGAACTATGTTCGGAAGAGCTGTCATCTTCTGAGATAATATATGTCGCTTAGACAGTGACAGAAAGTATCTGTATAAAACTCACGGAAAAAACCTCTGTCTCACTCAAACTCTCAAGATGCATCATTTCCCACAATTTTTTAATGATAAACTTGTGTTTGTAGTAAACACAAAGTTGGAACAGAATCCTAATGGAGCAAACCGTGAAAGATGGCGGTCATAAGGTGTATAACGGCGGGAAAGAGATGGTGCAGCCAATGGACAGGGTAGCCTTGAAACATATACACTGCTGCTGCTGCTGCTGCTAAGTCACTTCAGTCGTGTCCGACTCTGTGGGACCCCATAGACGTCAGCCCACCAGGCTTCCCCATCCCTGGGATTCTCCAGGCAAGAACACTGGAGTGGGTTGCCATTTCCTTCTCCAATGCATGAAAGTGAAAAGTGAAAGTGAAGCCGCTCAGTCGTGTCCGACTCTTAGCGACTCCATGGACTGCAGCCTACCAGGCTCCTTCATCCGTGGGATTTTCCAGGCAAGAGTATTGGA
>NW_011494570.1:192495-194811 GCF_000754665.1 Bison bison bison
CTAGAGGGGTGGGAGGGGGTGGGAGGTGGGAGTGAGCTTCAAGAGAAGTTCGAGACGGAGGTGAAATATCCATTTTTATGGCTGACCCACGTTGATGTACAAGAGAAACCAACACAATATTGTGAAGCAGTTATCCTTCAATAAAAATAAGCAGACTTTAAATATAAGTTGTGTAATGAATCTTTGATCAGTTTTAACCTCTAACAACTTTGCATGGGGATAGTAATTGTGTCACTCTGTAAAAAACATATGGATATGTTTTGAATCAATAATATTCGGTCAAGAAAAAAAACACACCATTAATAATACATATCTCGGGTCAGGAATGTGTTCATACTTACCATGGTTCCTCCCTGCAGTTCAAAGTCATTGCCACAGTGTCTCACATCTGTATCCTTAATCTGTCTTATTCATGGTCATTTTGCAGCCTGAGACAGCTCTGTAAGGAGAGCCAACTGACCTACAACTTCTCTGATATTTATTTTCCCTTAAATTCATTTGCTGGTTTGGGTTCTCTGTTGATTTATATCCTGTACATTTGTTGTAATTTCCTAGGAAATACGTCTTTAGATGAGAAATGATCTTTCTTCACCTCTCGTTGTTGTTCAGTTGCTCAGTCGCGTCCAACTCTGCGACCCCATGGACTGCAGCACGCTAGGCTTCCCTGTCCTTCACCATCTCCCCAGGTTTGCTCAAATCCATGTCCGTGGTGATGCCATCCAACCGTCTCATCCTCTGTCATCCCCTTCTCCTCCTGCCTTCAATCTCAGCCAGCATCAGCGTCTTTTCCAGTGAGTTGGCTCTTTGCATCAGGTGGCCAGAGTATTGGAGTTTCAGCTTCAGCATCAGTCCTTCCATTCAGGACTGATTTCCTTTAGCATGGACTGGTTTGAACTCCTTGCAGTCCCAGGGACTCTGAAGAGTCTCCTCCAACACCACAGTTCAAAAGCATCAGTTCTTCGGCGCTAAGCCTTCTTTATGGTCCAGCTCTCACGTCCATACGTGACTACTGGGAAAACCGTAGTGTTGACCAGATGGCCCGTTGTTGGCAAAGTGATGTCTCTGCTTTTTAATATGCTGTTTAGCTTTGTGGTAGCTTTTCTTCCAAGAAGCAGGCATCTTAATTTCATGTCTGCAGTCACTGTCCACTGTGAATTTGGAGCCCAAGAAAATAGAATCTGTCAGTGTTTCCACTTTTTCCCTGTTTGCCCTTAAGTGATGGAACCAGATGCCATGATCTTCATTTTTTGAATGTTGAGTTTTAAGCCAGCTTTTTCACTCTCCTCTTTCACCCTCACCCAGAGGCTCTTTAATTCCTCTTCACTTTCTGCCATTAGAGTGGTATCATCTGCATATCTGATGTTGTTAATATTTCTCCCAGCGGTCTTGATTCCAGCTTGTGATTCATCCGGCCTAGCATTCTGCATCATGAACTCTGTTCAGTTCAGTTGCTCAGTCGTGTCCAGCTCTTTGCGACCTCATGTACTGTGGCTCGCCAGGCTTCCCTGTGCATCACCAACTCCCAGAGTTTACCCAAACTCATGTCCATTGAATCGATCTGTATAGAAATTAATAAAAATGTTAGTGTAACCTCCAGACCAACATTTTATCTTCGGATCGCTCTGAGATTTCCATTGCTTTGTGCTGTCTTAGATGTTGCATGTAAGAGCCTGGCTTGTTGATTTAGAGATTTAGTCATCACGTTTTATCAGCTTCTCCAGGACCAGAGTAGGTCATAGTGGACCTGTGGAAGGAAGGTAGTTTAAAATGATTTCTGATTGTAGATCGCATTTTGCTCGCCTGTACAAAAGAAGTTGTTATTTCCTTGAAAATAGAGCCGAGCAGAGCCACTGTGAAGACTAGTGGAAATATTCCACAACACCCAGTTCTCCCATGGATGTGATTCTACCATTTCCTCCCATTTTTTTCATAGCACAATAGCTATTAAGCCATTGTCCTAAAGGCAACAGAAATTAGCTTCTTACAAGACAGTGAATCCTAGATGAGCTCTGAGAAAGGGTTTGACTCATCTCTTTACCCCTTAAAAAATCCTCTCTTAAATTGCAGCTCAATTAAGAGTTAGCCTAAAATAGACATTTTAATTTAAAAAAATGTGGTTATAAGTTATGAAAGTGACTTTTAAATCTCACCCCTGTTATAAGAGAGTCGAGTAAATTTAAAAGAATGTTACAGATGCTGATTGAATCCCTGAAAAGTACAGCTTCATTTTCTACAAATGAGTATTTTTTGTTGCTGCTGTTCAGTCATGTAGTTATGTCTGACTCTTTGCAACCTCATGGACTGCATCAAGCCAGG
>NW_011494570.1:194911-247879 GCF_000754665.1 Bison bison bison
GGTGATGCCATCCAACCATCTCATCCTCTGTCGTCCCCTTCTCCTCCTGCCCTCAGTCTTTCCCAGCACCAACGTCTTTTCCAGTGAGTCGGCTCTTTGCATCAGGTGGCCAAAATACGGGAGTTTCCGCTTCAGCATCAGTCCTTCCAGTGAGTATTCAGGGTTGATGTTCTTTAAGACGGACTGGTCGGATCTCCTTGCAGTCCAACAAGGGACTGTTGAGAGTCTTTCCCAGCACCACTATTTGAATGAGTATTAGACATAAGTGGTGTTTTTCCCTTACGTGAAATGCGGCCTGGTATAGAAGAGGTGTATGAGTAAGTGTATTTTGGTGTATTTCTTCCTGCAACAGTGTGGTGTTGGTGCCCCCCAGATGGCTCAGCCAAGGTAGGGAAAACGATGAGATGACATTCTGGATTTTTCCAAACATGCTTGCCGATTCTCCTCCATCTGTCTCTCAGAGCTGTCTTACCTGGGCAGCCAATGCAGGTGTCCAGGGAAGCTTTAAAAAAAATTAGCATCCAAGCAGAAGGAGCCTCCAGGCATTTAAAAATAAGAGAGCTGGCCAACACACCACATTCTATATGCTTTGCGTTTCTAAATCAACTCAACTATTTCAGGTGTGTCTCACTGACATTTTTTTTTTCCCTTGTGTTATTTTAATTTTGGAACATCACTTGGAACTTAGCACACCGCAGGGCTTCCTTATCAGATCCATCGTTATGATTGAAAATCATAATTAGGAAAGCACACGGAGAAGAAGAAGACTTATTAACTGAGGTAGATATTGAGACATAAATGCTGAAAGAGAGCAAACATAAGATAATTCTGCGTGGTAGGAGGAGAAAGATTATTTTAAAATCCAAGGTTTTTAAATTTGTTTTCTTAAATTTTATATAAAGGTTTGTATTTAAAATGCATATTTTAAAGGTTTTTAAATTCATATTTGGGACACACAAAGTTCCAGAAAAGGATGTTCTATCAATACAGTGATTTAGCCAATTGATTTGATGAAACATGGACATTCTGACCTTCTTTTAGCCAAGAGCCTCCTCTTAGGTCAGTCCATTGGGAGTTATGGCGATCGTGTAAGTCTCCCTGTGTGTGTATTCATGGGTGCACACGTGTTCTCCGTTCCAGTGGTCAAGATTTTCACAATATTGCTATTGTGAATATTTTGGCAGTCCTCCATGTACATATTTACACGTTTGTGGAATATAAACGGAAATGATTCACATGAACTGACAAGATGGAAAAAGACTTACAGACTTAGAGAACAGACTTACGTTTGCCTTGGGGAAGGATGGGGGAAGGGATAGTCAGGGAGTCTGGGATGGACATGGACACACTGCTGTATTTAACATGGAGAACCAGCAAGGACCTGGTGTACAGCAGAGGGAACTCTGCTCAATACTCTGTAATAACCGTATGGTTCCGAGGGGGAAGGATGGGGGAAGGGATAGTCAGGGAGTTAGGGGTGGACATGGACACACTGCTGTATTTAACATGGAGAATCCACAAGGACCTGCTGTCCAGCACAGGGAACTCTGCTCAATGTCATGTGGCAGCCTGGATAGGAGGGGAGTTTGGAGGGCATGGATACATGTGTATGTGTGGCTGAGTCCCTTAAGCGATCCACGGTAAGCGATCAGAACATTATTGACCATCTATACTCCGAATACAAAATTAGAAGTTAAAAAATGTAAGTTCTTATTATTTTCATAAACTATTTCTGAATGTTCCCTTCCTCCATTAGCTGCTGCTGCTGCTAAGTCGCTTCAGTCGTGTCCGACTCTGTGCGACCCCATAGACGGCAGCCCACCAGGCTCCCCCGTCCCTGGGATTCTCCAGGCAAGAACACTGGAGTGGGTTGCCATTTCCCTCTCCAATGCATGAAAGTGAAAAGTGAAAGTGAAGTCGCTCAGCCGTGTCTGACCCTTAGCAACCCCATGGACCACAGCCTACCAGGCGCCTCCATCCATGGGATTTTCCAGGCAGGAGTACTGGAGTGGGGTGCCATTGCCTTCTCCATCAGCAGTGTTCTGCAAATCTCCTCTCGGGTCCTGCAAATCCCGCAGGCCCCGAGCGCTCCCTGACTGCCATGCTCTTTTCCTATTCCTTCCCCTGTGTGTTCTAGCAGTAAACCACGCTGCCACAATTCTGTGGTGAGACCCTTGGCATCACAGAATAGAATTCCCCAGGGAGGGTGTCACAGGTTTAGAATCATCCCACTCTCTGGAGAGAACAAAGAGCTTAAAGCCACACTCTTTAGCAGCATATGTGAAAGTGAAGTGTTGGTCACTCGGTCGGGTCCCACTCTTTGCGACCCCGTGGACTGTAGCCCACCAGGCTCCTATGTCCAAGGGATTCTCCAGGCAAGAGTATTGGAGTGGGTTACCATTCCCTCCTCCAGGGGACCTTCTCGACCCAGGGATCTAAATCGGGTCTCCTGCATTGCACACAGATTCTATCCCACCTGAGCCATGAGGGAAGCCCAGTTTACTCTAAAGACATTTATAAACATTCTTATATATATTTTCAGATAAATCCTGATACCAGACATATCAGCATTACAAATGCTGGAAGTGCATTTATAAAGTTTCTCTTCACATTGACCTATGACCAGTTTTTTTTATTAGCAGGACACTAAGAAGCCTAATGATGTCTTTGAGTGAAGAAATAGTAATTTATTATCATTGAATTGTGTCCATGGCAACCCACTCCCGTATTCTTGCCTGTGCAATCCCTAGATGGAAAAGCTTGGTGGGCTCAAGTCTGTGTGGTTACAAAGTATGGGACACAACTTAGGGGCTCAACAACAAAAACCTGTCCATAAATTAACAAGTGATTTAATGAAATAGATCAATGTATGTACACATATGCTTGTACATATGTACAGATACTCATATACGCTCACTTACACATCTTATTTCTATATCTGGATAGGATGAAGGTATGGATAATGTAATTATATACACATTTAGAAATCTGATGTATATGACATATGGAGTTTGTGTTCAGGGTGATTGAAAAGTTCTGGAACTGTTAAGCTCTAGGGGTGATGGCAGTACAACATTGTATAAGTAATGTTAATACCGCTGACTTCTACCTTTAAGATGGTTAAAATCGCAGAGATTCTGTTATGGAGAATCCCATGGCAGAGGAGCCTGGCAGGCTACTTTTCATGGGATGCAAGAGTTGGACTCGATGTAGCACTATCCTTATCTCTTATAGATATTTGACTACAATTAAAAGCATATATATTGCCTTTGAACTTGCATCTGCAAGAATTCAAACTGCGATGTGAACACTTGCCCTAAACTAACCACAGGGTGCTGACTCTACCTCTTACCTTAGACACTTGATGCTAACTCCTCCCAGATGAAACTTGACCTTTGACTCTTGACCTCTGATATGAACACTGACATGGAAACTTGAACAGAACCTTCGTCTGAGATTGAAATCTGACACCAACCCTCACCAGGAAGTGAAGCCGGGGACTTTGACCTCCAGATTCCTGGCCT
This sequence comes from Bison bison bison, assembly GCF_000754665.1. Classification (NCBI taxonomy): domain Eukaryota; kingdom Metazoa; phylum Chordata; class Mammalia; order Artiodactyla; family Bovidae; genus Bison; species Bison bison. The sequence goes on from NW_011494570.1 coordinate 198,436, forward strand.
TTGATTTGCCCCATGATCCCAAACAGTGCCTGTGGACCTGAACCTGAGCCCTGACGCAAATGGAAGCTGAATATGAATCTTTGAGTTCAGTTCAGTTCAGTCGCTCAGTAGTGTCCGACTCTGCGACCCCACGGACTGCAGCATGCCAGGCTTCCCTGTCTATCACCAACTCCCGGAGCTTGCTCAAACTTACGTTCATCGAGTGGGTGATGCCATCCAACCATCTCATCCTCTGTCGTCCCCTTCTCCTCCCGACATCAATCTTTCCCAGCATCAGGGTCTTTTCAAATGAGTCAGTTCTTCACATCAGGTGGCCAAAGTATTGGAGCTTCAGCTTTAGCATCAGTCCTTCCAATGAACATTCAGGACTGATTTCCTTTACCATGGACTGTTTTGATCTTGCAATCCAAGGGACTCTCAAGAGTGTTCTCCAACACCCAATGAATTAAGAATGAATCTTAATTCTGCCCAATCTTGAAAAAACCCAGACCCAACCCCTAACTCTATCATAAATCTTTGAATTAACCCTTGAGCTTTGACCGGAACCCTTGACTGTTGGCTCTTCAGTCAAGCACCGAAGACAGCTTTCACAGAGAGAGCCTGATCCCGCGGCTTTTGAGCTAAGTCATGACCTTTGATCCCTGCCACTATCGTGAACTACAAGCCCTTTATGTTAATATTGACTCCTGCCCCTACCTCGTTGTCTGAAATTTGACCTTGCCCTAATCTCTGAACCTGAATCCATCCTCAAAAGGTGTCCTAACTGTGGACCTTCAGTTTTCAACCCTTTGTCTTCACTCCTTGAGTCCTGACTTTGAATCCTTCACCTGTACGGAAACACAGTCGTGTCCTCCACCTCCCTTTCTCACCTGAATCTTAACCCAAACGCAAACTTGAAACTCTGCCCTGACCCACCAGCGACCAATCTGACTCCCAAACCTGTCCCTAAATCTAAGATAGGCTATTTGGTGTCTGGGTTGTGGAGGAAGGGTGTGGGATTTGCAGACCCACAGCCCTACGGACATTGCAGACTCAGACCCTCACACACAGTTTTCCAAAAGGTTTCATTCACCAGAGATCTAAGCATTGCAGGTTTATGGTCAACCCCTGTTCCTACAGATTTCAAGGTGAAATAGGCATGGCTTTACCTGTGATCTTCCCAATTTCAGACTTGTGTAATTGTGTGATGGAGAGCGAGCTGTAGGTGTGCACCTCCTGGAAAATCCTATTCTTTCAGCAAATACTTCATTGAGAACCAGAGATGGAATCTGGGCACAGCCAGGAGCGAGAGTGCCCAGCCCAGTTGAATCAACTTTTTTTTTTTTTGTAGTGGACATAGAGTAACACTCAGTCAAAACCAAGACTCACTCCATGTTGAAGTCCCAACTGCAGATCAGAATGAAGATTTTAGTCACTCAGTTGTGTCTGACTCTTTGGGACCCCATGAACCATAGACCGCCAGGCTCCTCTGTCCATGGGATTCTCCAGGCAAGGATACCAGAGTGGGTTGCCATTCCCTTCTCCAGGGGATCTTCCCGACCCAGGGGTCAAAGCTTGGTCTCCTGCATTGCAGGTATATTCTTTACCATCTGAACCACCAGTGATCAAACATGTCTTCAACTGTCTTGCAGAGCATGGGAACACAGTTCTCTCTGAAAGCAATTTTCTCTACTTCTGTATATGAATGATTTCTTTACTACATTGGGTACCAACATGAGAAACTCAGCTGCTTCTCAATTTGTACAGAAATCCACCCATCTGTGTGTATAGGTGTGTGTCTGTGTGTTTTTTGTATCTTAGTATGTATCAGATTTAACTTACGCTTTGAGGAGAAACTCGAAACATTTTACTGTGATAATGTAAACTTACACCTTTCAAATGGATTATCTCTCAGCTCTTTTCATCTTTTGGGTATCCTATAACCGGGGATTTTGTTCTGCATGTTTTAACTCATCAAACTGGCCAATTTGCTGAGCCATATTTATAATCTGGGCTTCCCAGGTGGCGCTGGTGGTAAAGAACCCGCCTGCCAGGGCGGGAGACGTAAGAGACCCCGGTTTGATCCTTGGGTTGGGAAGATCCTCTGGAGGAGGAGATGGCAACCCACTCCAGCATTCTTGCCTGGAGAATCCCATGGACAGAGTTGGACACGACTAAAGAGACTACAGACAGCCCAGCACCTTTATAATCTATTCTTTCTTCGGCATTCTCTTTCTGCCATGCATGATTTAAGAAAGAACGCAATGTAACTCGCTTCTCTCCCCAAGATGCGTTCGCTTCTCTCATCAAAATAATAATAAACTCATGCTTTGTTAAGGTAGTTCTGAGTACATGATGGAATCCCTTTAGAAGCTGTATTGTCTCCATAGCTGTTGTTGCCATTTGAATAATTATTATCCTCCCAGCCCAGGAGCACAGTCAATAGGTCGGAATCTTCAGGAGGTTTAGTCTCGAACTTTTTTGAAAATACCTCCAAGGTGTTCAGCTGTGTCTGGAAACCCCTGGTAAAAAGTTAGAACACATTCCCCAGATGTGGCATATTAGAACATCATGCGATACTGGATGCTTGGGGCTCGTGCACTGGGACGACCCAGAGGGATGATATGGGGAGGGAGGAGGGAGGAGGGTTCAGGATGGGGAACACATGTATACCTGTGGTGGATTCATTTTGATATTTGGCAAAACTAATACAATTATGTAAAGTTTAAAAATAAAATTAAAAAAAAAAAAGAAAACTTGTACTAAGTGCCTTCATAAATTCTAATTGAGACTTAAGAATTTAGATTCCTTAGTTCTCGATACTGCAAAACAGGGTTTGGCACAAGCCAGGGAAGAATTAGAACATGTGTCACTGTGTACATTACAAATAAACGATTGTTGTTTTAATGTTTGTCTAAAACGAGACCACTAACGTAAAGCCATCAGCTTCTCTGCATTAGAAAATTTAGGGTTGGTGATTATGCTGGTTGTTGAGCTGCTGAATTTGACCTGGAAAAGAAAAAAACAATTTTATATTTTAAATATTATTCTCTAGCTACTTCATGGAGTCCTGAATCCAGTTTTTAAGGTAGTTGTAATCTTTTTATCGTTTTTAACGTGAGAGAAATTTTCATCCATGGACATGAATAATTAAACAGCTTGCTAAAGTGTTATCTGAAATAAAAGTAGAACACGATGAAGATTTTTTTTGGATCCCTCTCTCTTCAGCTTTTAAACTATATGCCTTTGGTCTTACTCAAAGAGTCATAACCTCTCTGATTCTTGTTTATCATTTCCTTCTTCTGCTATATTTCACTTATACAAATCATGTCTAGCATGACCCTTTTAATATGCTATGGGTAGATTGGTTTTGATCTTCTGTAAATTAAATCATATATTCATCTTCACTTGACGTTTTGCATGGAAGGCCGTGATTTTGGTGTTCAGCCCTGGTGATGTTTGAAGATGTAGCTTGTTTATGCATGAATTCCTCTTAGTTACGCCTTCATACATTTCACTTCTTCCTTTGCTTCTTTTTTGTTCCTCGTACTAGTTGTACTTTGTAGATTCTGTATATAAATAATATCGTGCAGTATTTATCTTTCTCTGTCTGATGTTTTTACACTTAGTACAATACCCTCTAAGGCCATCCATGTTGCTGCAAATGGCATTATTTCATTCTTTTTTATGGCTGAGTAATATTCCTGTGTGTGTGTGTGTGTGTGTGTGTGTAAAACACCTTCTTTATCCATCCATCTGTTGATGAACATTTAGGTTCTTCTATGTCCTAGCTATTGTAAAAAGTGCTGCAGTGAACCCTGGGGGTACGCATATCTTTTTGAATTAGAGTTTTCTTTGGATATATGCCCAGGATTGAAATTGCTGGATCATATGGTAACTCTAATTTTTAGTTATTTTGACGAACCACCATACTGTTTTCCAAAGTGTCTGCACCAGTTTACATTCCCACCAACACTGTATGAATATTATGTGGTTTTTCATAAAAAATGAAGAGCTTCTAGTGAGTTTCTTCCACACCCGTCATGTACCTTGCAAAGAATCAGTCTTTGAGATCAGAAGAGACTTGTCACCCTTCAGTAGTCGGGCATAAGCTGGTAGAAATGACATTTCTATTCCATTCAGTTGACTTTTCTGCAAGCTGACATAAATCTATATTTAAAATTAATTTATTCCACTCTGTAATTACAACAAGATGCCCACTTTATGATTTTTCTTTATAAATCCCTGCTTATACATTAAGAGTTTGGCATTCACATATACACAGCTGCTGTACATATGCAATTTACCAGATATATGATTTGGACAAGGAGGGTGATGAAAAAATTCTGCATGAGAATCTAGACAGTGTATTAAAAAGCAGAGACATCACTTTGCCAACAAAGGTGTGTATAGTCAAACCTACTGGTTTTTCCAGTAGTCATGTATGGATATGAGAGCTGGACCACTGGGAAGGTTAAACACTGAAGAACTGATGCTTTCAAACTGTGGTGCTGGACAAGACTCTTTAGAGTGTGTTGAACTGCAAGGAGATGAGACAAGTCAATCCTGAAGGAAATCAACCCTGAATATTCATTGGAAGGATTGATGCTGATGCTCAAGCTCCAATATTTTGGCCACCTTATGCAAAGAGCCAACTCATTGGAAAAGACAGTGATGTTGGGAAAGATTGAAGGCTGGAGAAGGGGACGACAGAGGGTGAGATGGTTGGATGGTATCACTGACTCAATGGACATGAGTTTGAGCAAGCTCCAGAAGATAGTGCAGGACAGGGAAGCCTGGTGTGCTGCAGTCCATGGGGTTGCAGAGAGTTACACATGACCTTGGAGAAGGCAATGGCACCCCACTCCAGTACTCTTGCCTGGAAAATCCCATGGACGGAGGAGCCTGGTAGGCTGCAGTCCATGGGGTCGTGAAGAGTCGGATATGACTGAGCAACTTCACTTTGACTTTTCACTTTCATGCATTGGAGAAGGCAATGGCAACCCACTCCAGTGTTCTTGCCTGGAGAATCCCAGGGACGGGCAAGCCTGGTGGGCTGCTGTCTATAGGGTCACACAGAGTCGGACACAACTGAAGCGACTTAGCAGCTTAGACATGACCTAGCAACTGAGCAACAACAAAGATGATAATCAGCTATTTTCTTTTAAAAATAACTCATTACTAATCAACTGTTTGGTGTCACTTTATGCTTTTAAAATAACATGGTGGTTTAGCCACAGACATTAACTCTAGAAGCCATCAATATTGTTAATTAAAGGAAAGCTCAGTTTTAGGAACACAAAATGGATTTGTTAATTAGAAGTTGTTTTGCGTGAAAAGGTCAGGTGTTATTTGAAGTTTGTATTTAATTATGAAAGTCAATTAAATTTTTTTTTCCATCTCATTCCTTGCATTTTAGTGAGGAAGAGTATAGAAGTTAGCTATGTGGGAAAAATGAATAGGATCAACATAATGGAACTTTTCTTGGAAAATGAACGTTATGCAGTATTCCATAGTCATCCTGTTGCAAATTAGCCATGATTTCCAGTTCCTCAGCCAATTGCTCTCAGGTTAGAAGCATGTTGGCTGATCCAAGGCCTCACTCGACTGGGGAATACTGGTTGGTTTTTAAACAAAACTTGAATAATTAGATGAAAGGTCTTCTGTTTTCATCGTATGTTGTTTCCTTTCTTAAAGTAAATTCATTGCACAGTTGCTTTACCTATGTAAATTAGGTTATAAAAATACATCCACAGTGAGACCAAGATAGTATGAAGGGGTCTTACAAGTTGAGTGTTGTAGTAGACTCTTCATTGGAGAAATGGACTTTCAAACCTTCTCGTCAGCAAGGGCGTGTTGAGTCAGTTCAGTCGCTCAGTCGTGTCTGACTCTTTTCGACCCCGTGGACTGCAGCACGCCAGGCCTCTGTCCATCACCATCTCCTGGAGCGTGCTCAAACTCATTTCCTTTGAATCAGTGATGCTGTCCAACCATCTTATCCTCTGTTATCCACTTCTCCTTTTGCCTTCAATCTTTGCCAGCATCAGGGTCTTTCCTAGTGAGTCAGCTCTTTGCATCAGGTGGCCAAAGTATTGGAACTTCAGCTTCAGCATCAGTCTTCCCAATGAATATTCAGGACTGATTTCGTTTAGGATGACTGGTTTGATTCCCTCGCTGTGCACAGGACTCTCAATAGTCCTCTCCAGCATCGCAGTTTGAAAGCATCGATTCTCTGGTGCTCCGCCTTCCTTATGGTCCCACTCTTACATCTGTACATGGCTACTGGGAAAACCATAGCTTTGACTCTTTGAACAAACATCGTCTAAGTGACGTCTCTGCTTTTTAATATGCTGGTCTAGGTTTGTTGTAGCCTTTCTTCCAAGGAGGATATTTAACAATTGAGAATTCACCAGGAAGACTGCATAGTCAAGCTATTCAACCAAAGGGACAATTTGAGTGTGTGTTACACAGAGGGGATATACACTCAGTCCTGAGAAATATCCCTACTTCTTCAACAGCTACCTTTCTGTACCTGAAGCTGAACTTTCTGTTGGGGTTTTATTGGGTTGTCCAAAAAGTTTGCTCAGGTTTTTCCATAGCATCTAATGGAAAAACCCAAACGAACTTTCTGGCTAGCCCAATAGCTCTTTCCAAGGTCACTCCAATCACTTGTTGCTAATGTTGTGTTGTATTTCCTCTCAGACCTTCCCAGGGTCTTTCGTTATGTCTTTTTTCCCTACGGTATTGTGTCAAGTTTCAGGTGAACAGCAATGTGATTCAGTTTGATGGATGTATGGATAGACAGATGGATGGATATCCATCCTTGGTTATTACAAGATATTAAGTCTAGTTCCCTCTGCTGTACACTAAGATCTTTGTTTATGTAGTTTATATATAGCTGGGTGTGTATGCTAATCCCAAACGTGCTGTTCCTACCACTTCGGATCCCCTTTGGTAATGATGTTTGTTTTTTATGTTAGTCTATCTCTATTTTGTAAATAAGTTCATTTGTAGTATTTTTAAGATTGTATCAGGGGCTTCTCTGAGAGTTCAGTTGTTGAAGAATCCACCTGCAGTGCAGGAGACCCCAAGTTCGATTCCTGAGTCTGGAAGATCCCCTGGAGAAGCGAATGGCTACCCACTCCAGTGTTCTGGCCTGGAAAATTCCATGGACTGTATAGTCCGTGGGATTGCATGTATAAGTGATGTCATATATTTGTCTTTCTCTGACTGACTTAACTTCGTATGATCATCTCTGCATCGATCCATGTTTCTGCAAGTGGCCTTATTTCATTCTTTTTCATGGCTGAGTAGTATTCCGCTATATGTATGTACCACATCTTCTTTATCCGTTCTCCCAAGGCAATAGAAATCAAAGTGAAAATAAACAAATGGGACCTCATCAAACTTATAAGCTTTTGCACAGCAAAGGAAACCTTAAACTATCTTCTTAACCAAGTTCCAAGGTTACCATTGAAAACCAACATTGGAAAGCTTGGGGATATTTCTGGACACAATTAAGATTACATGAGTTAGTCTGCATGACTAGGTTTTGATAGAGTTGAAGAAGAATGTCTGGTTTTTTTTTATATTTAGTTGTTAGCATTTTATGGACAAATAACAAACCAGATTAATTCTTATCTGCCCCTCGATAGTATCCAGTCATAAATACTAGGAAACCCAGCAACCAGCCATGCTTGTCTTGCAGTTGAGGATGAAATACTGTATCTAATAGTGAGCTCCCCTGGTGGCTCAGCTGGTAAAAAATCCACTGCAATACGGGAGACCTGGGTTCGATCCCTGGGTTGGGAAGATCCCCTGGAGAAGGGAATGGCTACCCACTCCAGTGTTCTGGCCTGGAGAATTCCATGGAGTGTGTAGTCCATGGGGTCACAAAGAGTCGGACACGACTGAGTGATTTTCCTTACTTAGTGTGTCTAAGCAGGTCAGCACATTTGGAATTTGTGCACTTTGTGAGAAACTATCAAAATTGGGTTTCACAGTTGTAACATTGAGTTATGTAAATTATCTTTATTTCTTAAATACAGTTTGTAGTGCCATGAATACCATATAAATACAAAATCGCTATGGGCTTCCCTGGGGGCTTCCGACTGCCAGTGCAGGAGACGGGGGCTTTGATCCTCTGGGTCTGAAAGATCCCCTGAAGGAGGAGATGACAGCCCACTCCAGTTTTCTTGCCTCTGAAATCCTATGGACAGAGAAGCCTGGCGGGCTACTGTCCATGGAGACACAAAAAGTCACACACAGCAACTGAGCATGCCGTCAGAGACACACACACACACACACACACACACACATTTCATGCATGTTTCATAAACAGTATGTGATGGCAAAAAAATGACTTTCCTAATACGTTTTAAAATATTTGTGTTAAAAATGAATTGTAGCTCACAAATGAAATAAAGCTGTCTGTAAGTTTTCAAAATATGTGTCAGAATCCACTCTTATATCATTTTCCCTCAGCTTTTATCACGTTAGTTGGGTCATTGCGTGTACATCAGAAATTCGGTTGGATAAGGACCTCCATCATTTTCTCAGCATGATTGCAGCTATATTTTTGCCTTGCATTTCTCTTTAGACTCTGAGTACCCAATAAACACTAAATAAATAATAAACAAGCACTGAATACACAGACTGAACAGATAAATGTGCATCAGCTTCATGCAAAGTTATTCACCAACAACATTTTGCAGTCAGAGCATATAAGCTTTATCGTCTGCATAATCTTTCTTTTCATTGAAGTGTAGTTGATTTACAGTGTTGCTTTAATTTCTGCTATATAGCAGTGTGATTCAGTTATACACACATGCTCTTTTCCATGATGGGGTCTCAGAGGATATTGAATATAAAGTTCACTGTACTCTGCGGTCTGTGGCAGGCTCTTGTTCACCCATCCTGTGGATAACAATTGGCATCTAGGAATCCCAAACTGCCCCCCGACACCTCCCTCCACCCTGTCCCCCATAGCAGCCACAAGACTGTTTTCTGTCTGGGACTCAGGTTCTGTTTCATAGTTAAGTTCATTGGTATCATATTTAGGATTTCACATGTGATATCATAGCATATTTGGTCTTCCTCTGTTTGACTTACTCCACTTAGTATGAAAATCTCTAGGCTCATTAATGTTGCTATAGATGGCATGATTTCGTTACTTTTTTTCTGGCTGCATAATATTCCTCTTTGTGTGTGTGTGTGTGTGTGTGTGTGTATCTCACTGCATCATCTTTTTTTTAATAAATAGTATTTTGTTTTTTCTTTTTTATTAATTGGAAGAAAATTGCTTAACATTGCTGTGTTGTTTTCTGCCATACAACAATGAAAATCAGACATAATTATGCATATATCATAAAAAACAACAATGAAAATCAGACATGATTATGCATATATCATGAAAAATATGAAACGATCCATGAATTTTTGTGTCATGCTTGCTGAGGGCCATGCTAATCTTCTCTGTATTGTTCCAATTTTAGTGTATGTGCTGCAGAAACACACACTATACCACATCTTCTTTTTAAAATTTTTATTGTAAGTTATTTGCTTTACCATAATGTACCACATCTTCTTTATAGCTTCATCTGTAGATGGGCATTTAGGCTGTTTGCATACACGGCTACTGTGAATACGATCATCTGTATAATACAGACAGAGCCTAGGTAGACCAGTTATCCACTTTCCCTGTGGCATTCTTTCATTTATCAACTGATATTTCTCCTTACTTGCTCTCTGTGGGTGAAACAGAAATAAATGGCAGGATTTGTGATATCCCATTTGTAGCATAGAGTTCTATATAAATCATCTTTATGTCCTAAATACAATTTGTAGTGTCATGAAAAATATATAAGTGCAAAATGTATATGGGCTCTCCAAGAAGCATGACGCTTTCAAAACCACATCATCCAGTTAGTTTCTCAAGCTGTGCTATTGGACTAAGATGTACTCTTCTCGACTTTACAGCTGAGAAATGTGAGGCTTTCCTGCAGATTCAAAGCCAGAGCTGACTGCTTCTGTGTGTGTGCGTGCGTGCGTGTGTGTGTGCGTGCGTGCGTGTGTGTGTGCATGAGTGTGTGCACACATTTGTGCAGTTAGTTGAGTCTCTTTGTGACCCCATGGACTGCAGCCCACCAGGCTCCTCTGTCCATGGGATTCTCCAGGCAAGAATACTGGAGTGCGTTGCCATTTCCTCCTCCAGGGCATCGTCCTGACACAGGGGTCGAACCCAAATCTCCTGCATCTGCAGGTGGATTCTTTACCATTAGCGCCATCTGGAAAGCCCCCTACCGCGTGACTCCACTGCAAAATATTGACATGCTCCTGACCTGGGAGCAGATCCCCGTCATAGAAAGTGCTAGGTTCTATCACTCTAACTCACTTAATGCAGTGAACTGACTTGAAGGAACTAAGACCATTAGGAGAAACTTGAAAAGGGACACTCGCGTTGGTAGTGGATAAGAGATGAAATGTCTGTGGTTGATTCCTGCCTAAAGGGATGGACCACAGAGGTTATGGAGTCAGTCTCCAGGTGGCGCTGTGCTCCAAGATCAGATAGTAAGTTTTGAAGTGAGGCCCTATGTACAGGAGGAAGGGACCTTACAGGATGCTGGCGGTTGTATAAAGGGCGTCTTAGGAAGAGATGGGTTTCCCAGGGAGCTCAGTTGGTAAAGAATCTGCCTGCAATGCAGGTGACCCTGGGTTGATTCCTGGGTCAGGAAGGTCCCCTGGAGGAGGGGTAGGCTACCCACACCAGTGGGCTTCCTGGTGGCTCAGCTGGTAAAGAATCCACCTGCAATGCAGGAGACCTGGGTTCGATCCCTGGGTTGGGAAGATCCCCTGGAGAATGGAACAGCTACCCACTCCAGTATTCTGGCCTGGAGAATTCCATGGACTGTATAGACCATGGGGTCACAAAGAGTCGGACAGGACTGAGCGACTTTTGGTTTCACCTTCAGGAAGAGATGGAAGATACTGTGTACAAAGAGAGACGGAGATGCAAGGTGTATCCCAGGGGACAGTCAAGTGGAATGTGGTCGATTTGTTGGCTAAAGGGCATGTGTCAAGCATGGCCAGCGATGTAGAGATGGACCACAGTGGATGGCCCTGAACATCCCACTAAGACATTTGACTTTCACACAAGCTTGCTGTGTTATGTGTATACGTGTGTATGTCCGTGTACAATGGATAAAAAAGCAGTTATACATGGGAAGAAAAAGCAGTTATTTAAAATTAAGTGTGAAAATCACTTATAGCCACCTTCTTAACATTAGTCACTCAGTCGTGTCTGACTCTCTGTGACCCCATGGACTGTAGCCCACCAGGCTCCTCTGTCCATGGGGATTCTCCAGGCAAGAATACTGGAGTGAGTTGCCATTTCCTCCTCCAGGGGATCTTCCCAACCCAGGGGTCGAACTTGGGTCTCCTGCATTGCAGGCACATGTTTAACCATCAGAGCCACCAGGGAAGTCCCTTCCTAGAGACAAACACTATGAACTATTTGATTTCTTTGCAGAGTTTATATTTTTGCACACCCTTTTTGTTATGGTCATAAAAATGGGATCTATAAGACAAAGTATTCCGTTTTCTCTGAAGACATCTTAGACGTGATTCTGTGTTTACACATAGAAATACTCTGTATAATTTTATATACATATATAGCTCCTGTTATGTGGATTCAGCCAACAGAATTCACGCAGCAACTCTATTCATGGATTTTGAGATTGCTGTCATTGATGTTTTATTGTTGTTCAGTTGCTAATTTGTGTTCAACTGTTTGCGACCCCATGAACTACAGCCTGCCTGGCTTCCCTGTCCTCCGCTATCTCCCAAGTATGCTCAAATTTATGTCAATTAATTTGCTAATGCTATCCAAACATCTTACATTCAAGATTATAATCAATAGGTATATTTTTGGTCAGTCCGTGGTTAAGACTCTGTGCTTCCGAGGCAGGGGGCTCAGGTTCAATCCCTGGTCAAAGAACTAAGATCCCACATGCCATGAGGTTTGGCCCAAAAAAAGTAATATATATTTTTTAAAAAATTCTGAGCATTAGCACATTGCAAACCCTCGCATGGCTATTTCTGTACCAATCCAGATTTTTATAGAACGCATTTATGGAAATAGAACTGCTGAGTCAGAGGGCTTCAGGTTTTGATTTTCGTGTGTTTTGCCCTTTTATATGCCTTCGGAGTGCCATGATTATATTGATGGTGTAGAAATGGATTGGAAGCTGCAAGGTTGAGTGAGTGAATCAGACCTCTTATCTTGGACACTGCGATGCAGCCTTGAGGAGTGATGAAGTGTATGAGCTATTCAAGAGTTGAATTTGTTGTTCAGTTACTAAATCGTGTCTGACTCTTTGCAACCCCATGGACTGTAGCACACCAGGCTTCCCTGTCCTTCCCTCTCTTCTGGAGTTTCCACAAAGTCATGTCCGTAGAGTTGGTGATGCCATCCAACCATCTCATCCTCTGTCGTTCCCTTCTCCTCCCGCCTTCAATCTTTCCCAGCATCAGGATCTATTCCAGTGAGTCAGCTCTTCACATCAGGTGGCCAAAGGATTGGAGCTTCAGCTTTAGCATCAGTCCTTCTAAAGGATATTCACAGTTGATTTCCTTTAGGATTGATTGGTTTGACCGCCTTGTTCCCCAAGGGCCTCTCAAGAGTGTTCTCCAGCACCACATTTCAAAAGCATCTGTTTTTTGGCACTCAGACTTCTCATCAACAAATCTGGAAAATATTCAAGGATGAGGTTTTGATTTAAGGAAAAAAAAAAATCTTGTTGGCTCAAAGGGGATTTGGTTCCAGACTGGCTGTTGCCAAATTCTCATCATCATGAAATATGTTTATCAATGATCTTCACCTTTTGATCAGTGTTGTATAACAAACAGGGGTTTATCATTTTCTATTTTGTTTCCAGAATTTAATGAGTGTTAGTTTTGTGAATCCATATATTTTCAGCTAAAATACTTTAAGACACCTGTGCAACCTCAGTGCAAATTGTCAGTCAGGGATAGAATATGCTTTATAAAAATAGTGCAAGAAATCCCACTGATACAGTCATGAGCCCCACACTCTGAAACACGTGCTGTAGAAATCATGTGTCCGTCATCATTCTCTTAGATTTATTCTCCTGACACAGGAAATTGCTCTGACTCTGTGCAATACTGAGATGGCAACGAAATATCATAAAAGTAGCATTAGTTACGACTTGGGCCATTTTTAAGCAAAATGAAAACAGAATCAGACACAATCCAAATAGCTTTGCCTGTCCTGCCCACAGGATTTAAATGTTTTCCCAGTTTTATCCCATTCTTTAGAACCTATGCACTCTTGTTAAATCATAAATGAATCCAATAATAAAAATTCAGGGACTTCCCTGGTGGTCCTGTGGCTAAGACCCCATGCTCCCAATGCAGGTGGCTGGGTACAACCCCTGGTCAGGGACCTGGGTTCCCCAAGCCTCGACTAAGACCCCACATGGCCAAATAAATAAATAAATATTTTTTTAAAAAAAGAAGAAAACTTCAGTTTCACCTTGTAACAAACACACCCAGGGAATGATTTTCTGTAAGCATCAAAGAACGAAAACGGGCATTTATTGTCCTGCTTCGTATTTCTGCCTTAGCTCTGGTTCTCGTTACATAGATTTCTGTTCCAGCTAATTTACATGACCTAAAGTAAATTGTGTGACTTTTCTAATTGAAATGTTTTCATTTACACATTTGCTTTTTGCTTTTACTCCGTTGAATTAAATATTGTGTGCACAAATACAAAATTTTCTCTCAAATGCAAGCACCTTGAAAATGTAAATGCTTTTCTTCTATGGTCACTTGGTTGTTATCTTCTGTTTAATGATCATAAAAAAAAATGCCTACTGTGCCTGTGGTTGTTCAGTCGCTCAGTCGTGTCTGATTCTTTGTGACCCCATGGGCTGCAGCACGCCAGGCTTCCCTGTCCTTCACTATCTCCCAGAACTTGCTCAAACTCGTGTCCATTGAGTTGATGATGCCATCCAATCATCTCATCCTCTGTCGTCCCCTTCTCCGCCTGCCCTCAATCTTTCATGCTTAGGTAGTGAATTATTTCTCAAGGGATTACATCATCTGTGGCATTAAAGTCATGTTGCAAACAACTGAAGTGTAGTTATTAATACATCTGACCCCACTGGGCTTCTTACCGCCCATCTAATGTGTGTTCTGGAACCAGTCTCTTAAGACTTGCAGTTCAGTTGAATGAGGAACATTTGGATCCTGGTTAGCTACTCTACAACCCTCAACTTTTCATTCCAGAGCCATATTTAGACCAAATACAATGCACACAATACTCATTTCATTCAATGTGAATGAGAGATGGGATTTAGGGTTTTAAAGCATCTTTTCCATGAATCACATTTTAAAATAAACACCCAGCCACTTAGCACATCTTGTGTGTGTGTGTGTGTGTGTTTTATTTCTTCCAGTGCTTTCAATGAAACTCAGTATCAATTTAGTCCCTAATCTGTCTAAATTCAAATGACTTCTTTTGTGCATCTCTCTCCTTGTTCAGTTAATGTTGTTGGTGGTGCGGGGTGGGGGGAGTGGATTACTTATTTACAAGCTTCACTTCAGAGACAGTAAATCTCAAAAACCAACGTTTCATCAGCTGAGATGCTTAGAGGATTTGGAGCCAGGAGTGTGTGTCTGTGAAAAGGAGCCATTTGTCTAAAATCACCGGGTTTGGCCAGTCAAGGGACTGGCTTCTGTGAATTCATCGGAAGCACGTTAGGGAAGTTGCGAGCTGATCTGGGAAACTGACCCCTTGAGACCCTTCCATCTTTGGTAAAGTGTGTGATTGTTTCCCAGTTGACAAGCTGTTTTCATGTTGTTCGTACAATCCCACGCCGGGAAACCCCGGCCCATGCTCTGTCTGGATTATATCAAGCACTGCGATCACTTTCACTTTCATGCATTGGAGAAGGAAATGGCAACCCACTTCAGTGTTCTTGCCTGGAGAATCCCAGGGATGGGGAGCCTGGTGGGCTGCCGTCTGTGGGGTCGCACAGAGTCAGACACGATTGAAGCGACTTAGTAGCAGCAGCAGCAGTAATTTGTTTTGTTTTGTTTCTAGAATTTTTGATGTGAAACATTTCTAAAGGCTTTCTTCGATTTGTGAAACAGTGTTGCTTCTGCATTGTGTTTTGGCTTTTTGGCCACAAGACTGGTGGGATCTTACCTCCCTGCCCAGGGATCGAACCTGCACTTCCCACCCCCCTGCTTTGAAAGGTGAAAGTGAAAGTGAAGTCGCTCAGTCCTGTCCAACTCTTTGCAACCCCATGGACAGTAGCCTATCAGGCTCCTCCGTCCATGGGATTTTCCAGGCAAGAGTACTGGAGTGGATTGCCATTTCCTTCTCCAGGGGATCTTCTCGACCCAGGGATCGAACCCAGGTCTCCCACACTGCAGACAGATGCTTTACTGTCTGAGCCACCAGGGAAGCCGAAGTTGCAACAACTGGACCACCAGGGAAATCCATCAAACACTGTATTTTGACAGTTAGACTAGGAAAGCAGTTTGCTTTCATAGGGAATATAAAACCACTTGCATTCATTCTGGTCCTGCCACGGGAACTCAGAAGCACTGAAAAGAACAAATGAAATGGGGGAAGGATGGGGGAAGGGATAGTCAGGGAGTCTGGGATGGACATGGACACACTGCTGTGTTTAACATGGAGAACCAGCAAGGACCTGCTGTCCAGCACAGGGAACTCTGCTCAGTGTCGTGTGGCAGCCTGCATGCGAGGGGAGTTTGGGGGAGAAGGGATACATGTGAATGTATGCCTGAGTCCCTTTGCTGTCCACCTGAAACCATCACAACACTTTTAATTGGTTATACTCTAGTACAAAATAAAAGGTGGAAAAAGAGGGAAAAAAGCCGTCCCTGGTGGTAGCAGTAAATGAAGATTCCATGTCAGACGCTATGGAAACACCAGCTTCAAAAAACCCCTGGGTACCTTTGCTGGGGTTCTGAGACACATGGAAAGCTGTTTCCTGCAGACCTTTTGGAAGGAGATTAGAATCGCCAGCGTCAAACCTTTCCATGAGATGCTTTTAGAAGAAGTAGGATTTGCCAGGGTATGGAATGTTAATGGTCCCTCCTGTCGCAGAGGTTATTAAACAGTCACGTTCTGCTCAGAGAGACGGTCATGTTTCACTGTGGACCGAGGGGCTCTGATTTCCTAAAGACTCGTGATTTACCATCCGTTGCAAAAATCGTCAGGCTCATCTCCAGAAAAATAAGTGAGGAGGTCATTCCGTGAGAGTGAAACGTAGGAGAGAGGTGGATGGGTTAAAACCAGGATGGTTCTGCCAGAAAATTCCTAGAGCCTTTAGGAAGGAATCACCTCTTAACTGAATGGAGGGAGAGAGGCTTTCTCTTTATGGTTATTATCCAGTACCCAAACCGTCATTATCAACCAGTTTCATCCATAAAGCCGGCTGAAAGAGGCTTTTCCCCCCCAAGCAAAGTGGGATTCATTTTATGAGAAGGCATGTGAAATGCAGTGGGGGGGAAGGGTGGGTTCCAGAACATTCTCGGGCAGGAAAGACTAATTAGTAATTGCCAATTACATAAGGGATCGCCTGGTAATGTCTGCACACTCCTATCCTTTCACTCAACTCGAAGCCACCCCCGTGAACTCTTGAGGGGAGTCGATTTGTGCGACGTTCCCTAAATGTGCACCCTAAATGTTGACATCCTTGTATGTACTCGGGCAAGGAGGTTGGGAGTCCAGATGATTGCAATTTCAAACAATGGCAAAAAAAGCCCAAAACATTCTTGCTGCTTTTATTGGAACCAGACCATTCATTCCCAACCCCCTCCTGGTTCACACAGTCCATGGCTCATAGGTACTCAGGCAAACTATGGGAAGGTAACATCATTCCTCAGTTGGTGAAAGATCTCATTCTTTACGGTTTTGTTTTAGGTTTTGAGAAGCTGATTCAGTTCAGTTCAGTCGCTCAGTCGTGTCCGACTCTTTGCGACCCCATGAATCGCAGCACGCCAGGCCTCCCTGTCCATCACCAACACCCGGAGTTCACTCAGACTCATGTCCATCGAGTCAGTGATGCCATCCAGCCATCTCATCCTCTGTTGTCCCCTTCTCCTCCTGTCCTCAATCTTTCCCAGCATCAGGGTCTTTTCCAATGAGTCAACTCTTCACATGAGGTGGCCAAAGGATTGGAATTTCAGCTTCAACATCAGTCTTTCCAATGAACACCCAGGACTGATCTCCTTTAGGATGGACTGGTTGGATCTCCTTGCAGTCCAAGGGACGCTCAAGAGTCTTCTCCAACCTACTCTGAGGGTTTCTTGGGTTGCTCCCAGCTTTGCTTAGGCGCTCAGTTGCTCAGTCATGTCTGACTCTTTGGGACCCCATAGACGGTAGCACGCCAGGCTCCTCTGTCCAGGGGGTTTCCCTGATAAGAATACTGGAGTGGGTTGGGTTGCCGTTCCCTTCTCTAGGGGATCTTCAGACCCAGGGATCAGACCCACATCTCCTGCTTGTCAGGTGAACTCTTAACCACTGAACCACCTGGCAAGCCCTCCAGGTTTGCTTAAGGATGTCTTTGAAGGCATTGGTTCTCATTTCTGTTATTTTCAGTCCCAAATAGCCTGTCTTCATGTAAACACTGTACTTACTGGCCATGCTTATTTAATAAGCAGTCCCTGAAATATGTGACTATCATAACCCTTGCAATAAAGAGGAAAATAAAGGGGGGAAGGTGGAAGCAATGACAGACTTTCTCTTCTTGGGCTCAAAAATCACTGGGGATGGTGACTGCAGCCAGACTACAAGCAAGGAAATTAGAAGATGCTTGCTAAGAAGGAAAGCTAGGACAGACTTCAACAGTGTATTAAAAAGCAGAGATATCACTTTGCCAACAAAGGTCCATGCAGTCAAAGCTATGCTTTTTCCAGTTAGTCATGTACAGATGTGAGAGTTGGACCATAAAGAAGGCTGAGCGCCAAAGAATTGATGCGTTTGAACTGCGGAGTGGTAAAAGACCGTTGAGAGTCCTTGGTTAGCAAGGAGATCCCTAAAGGAAAGCAGCCCTGAATATTCATTGCAAGGACTGATGCTGAAGCTGAAACTCCAATCCTTTGGCCACCTGATGGGAAGAACTAACTCATTGGAAAAGACCCTGATGCTGGCAAAGATTGAGGACAGGAGGAGAAGGGGGTGACAGAGGATGAGATGGTTGGATGGCATCACAGACTCCATGGACATGAGCTTGGGCACACTCTGGAAGATGGTGAAGGACAAGGAAGCCTGGTGTGCTACAGTCCATGGGGTTGCCAAGAGTCAGACACAACTTAGTGAATGAACTACAACCACACAGAGGTAATATATTGGCATTTTGTGTAGGGTCATGTAAGAGTGGGAAGTAGGGGGGAAAAAACTTTTTATGACTCTTTTCTTCCACCCAGAAGGCTTACTCAAGACAGATTTGCATGTAAAGTTGGATTAAAGTTTGTGCTAGTATTTAAGCTCGCGGACTCTTCATAAAATATTCATAGATTTAAATCTGAGCAAGAGAGCATCTGTCCCACAGGAAGACTTCAAGCATCAGAGGAAAGCAGAGGTTCCAGGTCAAGATATTTCTGCAGTGTGAACCCGAAAGGGCATGTGATCTCAAAAATCAAAAAAATTATCACTTTGCCACAATGAATGCCCAGATGGTCTTCTTTGCAGCTTTTAAGGTGGCATTTAGGGTTTGATTCCTTAGCTTACGCTTTTTAAAATTAAAACTAAAAATTAAAATCCTCTTAGTTTTTAAAAGAAAGTATCGCAGTCCGTGCTATTCTGGGGGGACAGTTGGGGAGATTTGAATATGCATTGCCTTTTGGCCAAGATTAAAAAATTTTAAGTTTCTGCATGTAACTGTAATATCTTTTTTAATATAGAAAAAGAGAGATGCATTCCAAACTATTTAAGAGTGGCATGTCTTGATGGTTCTAATTTCCTTTGAAATTTGTGAGTTGAATGGAGTTAAATAAAATATGTTAATGAGGAAGTCAACGGGCAAAAGATAACCTACTGTTCTTATAACAGTGCACACAATCTTATACACTGATGATACACAGACTTTTTGCCCTGAAAAATTAGTTTTTCTTTTTCCTGAAGTGTTTTTTGTTTTTTTTTCCCAAGGAAAACCTAGATACACACAGGAGTAATGACTTGAATCCAGTAAAATGAATGTTTAATCGCTAAGTCGTGTCTGAATCTTTCTAACTTCAGGGACCGTAGCCCTCCAGGCTCCTCTGTCCTTGGGATTTCCCAGGCAAGAATAGTGGCGTGGGTTACTATTTCCTGTTCCAGGAAGTCTTCGTAACCTAGGGATTGAATCAGCATCTCTTGCATTGCTAGTGGACTCTTTACCGCTAGCCTATAAAATGTATAGGTTTCTGATATGGTCGTGTATTGTGAATATTTCAGATTCACTTTGCCTCATACAAAGCCCCAGTGAGACATTTCCTTATACTATCAAAAGAAATAGGGCTTCCCTGGTAGCTCAGTTGGTAAAGAGTCCGCCTGCAATGCAGGAGACCCCAGTTCGATTCCTGGGTTGGGAAGATCTACTGGAGAAGGGACAGGCTACCCACTCCAGTATTCTTGGGTTTCCCTTATGGCTCAGCTGGTGAAGAATCCGCTTGCAATGTGGGAGACCTGGGTTCAGTCTCTGAGTTGGGAAGATCTCCTGCAGAAGGGAATGCCTACCCACTCCAGTATTCTTGGGTCTCCCTTATGGCTCAGCTGGTAAAGAATCCACCTGCAATGCAGGAGACCTGGGTTCGATCCCTGGGTCAGGAAGATCTGCCGGAGAAGGGATAGGCTACCCATTCAAGTATTCCGGCCTGGAGAATTCCACGGACTCTGTAGTCCATGGGGTTGCAAAGAGTCGGACACGACTGAGCGACTTTCACTTTCTTTTCAAATGAAAGAAAAACCATTGTAACTATTGTTTATATCATATAACCCTTTCTGCCATGAAAAGGTGCTGTTCTCTTGCTTCTGTGTACAGGGACGAGAAGCAAACAAGGAACAAGGTGTGCCGTGAAATATCTTTCCAAGTAACAGCGATGCTGTGGCCGTGTACTCTGTTAGGTGACGACCCCAGAATCTCCTGTCTTCCTCTGCAGGCTTTCTGAGCACCGGCGATCAGGCGGCCAAAGGCAACTACGGGCTCCTGGACCAGATCCAAGCCTTACGCTGGATCGAGGAGAACGTCGGGGCCTTCGGTGGGGACCCCAAGAGAGTCACCATCTTCGGCTCGGGCGCGGGCGCCTCCTGCGTCAGCCTCTTGACCTTGTCTCACTATTCAGAAGGTAAGAAGAGCGTCCCTCACGCTGGGCAGGGGACCCCTGGGGCCAAGAGCTGAACTCCTTTTGTGAACTCCATAGAGTTCTTTATTTATATTGATATCATTTCATTTTATTTTATGTATATATATATAAGCTGCTAAGTCGCTGCAGTGGTGTCTGACTCTGTGTGAGCCTCTGGACTGCAGCCCACCAGGCTCCCCCGTCCCTGGGATTCTCCAGGCAAGAACACTGGAGTGGGTTGCCATTTCCTTCTCCAACGCATGAAAGTGAAAAGTGGAAGTGAAGTCTCTCAGTCGTGCCCGACTCTAGCGACCCCATGGACTGCAGCCTACCAGGCTCCTCCATCCACGGGATTTTTCCAGGCAGGAGTACTGGAGTGCGGTGCCATTGCCTTCTCTGATATATATATATATATAATAATATACAATAAAAATAATGGAAAGCAGTGATTTTTCCAAAGAAATTCTCAAGTTGGCCTTCTGTTCTACCCTTTGATTCCAATCTGTTTCACCTATTTTTTTTTTTTTTTGCACTTTTGTTTTCTTAAATTGCTTTACAATATTGTGTTGGCCCCTGCCACACATCAGCATGAGTCAGCCCCAGGTATACTATGTGGGGCAGCATGGAAGCATGGGATCCTACAGATTCCTGGCTGTTGCTATTCGGTCACCAAGTCGTGTCCGACTTTTATCGACCCTGTGGGCTGCAGCACTCCAGGCTTCCCTGTCCATCACCAACTCCCAGAGTTTGCTCAAACTCATGTCCATTGAGTCGGGGAAGCCACCCAGCCATCTCATCCTCTGTGGCATATACGTGACCATATGTAAAATAGACAGCAAGGAGGAATTTGCTGAGTGATACAGGGAACTCAGCACAGTATTCTGTGATTAACCTAGGGGGATGGAGTAGGGTAGGAGATTACAGGGGGCTTCAGGTGGGTGAAATGCTTCCCTGGTGGCTCAGACGGTAAAGCGTCTGCCTACAATACGGGAGACCCGGGTTCAATCTCTGGGTTGGGAAGATCTCCTGGAGAAGGAAATGGCAATCCACTCCAGTATTCTTGGCTGGAAAACCCCACAGATGGAGAAACCTGGTAGGCTACAGTCCATGGGGTCCCAAAGAGTCGGACAGGACTGAGCGACTTCCCTTTCAGGTGGGTGAAAGTGAAAGAAAGTGAAGTCGCTCAGTCGTGTCCAACTCTTTGCGACCCCATGGACTGCCTATCAGCCTCCTGCGTCCATGGGATTCTCCAGGCAAGAATACTGCAGTGGGTGGCCATTTCCTTCTCCGGGGGATCTTCCTGACCCAGGGATTGAACCCAGGTCTCCTGCATTGTAGGCACATGCTTTACCATCTGAGCCACCAGGGAAGTCGTGGGTGGGGACATGTATATATACCTTTGGAGTTCTTATTCAGGACACAGGCAGGTGGGACCGTGGTGCCTCTTTAAACCTCCACAGAAAATGCCCCAAAGGACTTCCCTGGTGGTCCAGTGGTTAAGACGCCACACAGCCAGTGCAGGAAGCCCGGGATTTCAGAAGTAGATTCCAGCATGCCGTAACTAAGACCCAGTGAAGTGAAAACGTGTTAGCCATTCAGTCGTGTCCAACTCTTTGCGACCCCATGGACTGTAGCCAACCAGGCTCCTCTGTCCGTGGGATTCTCCAGGCAAGGATACTGGAGTGGGTTGTCATTCCCTTCTCCAGGAGATCTTCCCTACCCAGGGATAGAACCCAGGTCTCTTGCGTTGCAAGCAGACTCTCTACCAACTGAGCCACCAGAGAAGACCATACTGCCAAATAAATTAATGAATTTAAAAAAAAGAAGAAAATGCCCCTAATGACGTGTATCCGCATCCTCTTCTAACCTGGCTTGCTTTCTGATTTTTCTAATTGAGGTATAATTTGACATACACCAGTATATGTATTTCCTGGAGAAGGAAACGGCAACCCACTTCAGTATTCTTTCCTGAGAAATCCCATGGACGGAGGATCCTGGCTTCCATGGGGTCGCAAAGAATTGGAAATGACTGAGTGACTAACACTTGCACTTGCATTATATATGTTTAATAATATACATGTAAAATAATGATTACTTTCAACTGTACAAGGTAAGAATTCAATCTACGTATGTAGTACAAAGCAACCCCCACCATAAGTCCAATTAACATTCATCACCGTTGAGTTAAAAACTGTTTTTCTTCTCATCAGAATTTTAAGATCCACTCTCTTGGCAACTTTTAAACATGCAGTACAGGCTTCCCTGGTGGCTCAGTGGTAACGAATCTGCCTGCCAGAGCAGGAACCCAGCTTTGGGTCGGGAAGATCCTCTGGAGGAGGAAATGGCAACCCCCTCCAGTATCCTTGCCTGGAGAATGCCATGGACAGAGGAGCCTGGTGGGTTACAGCCCAGGGGGTCGCAAAAAGTCAGACACAGCTTAGAGACCAAAAAGCAACAACAAGTATTATTAGCAATGTTAACAAGATTTTTTTTTTTTTTTTTCACTTAAGACTCATGACCGACCGCGGTTGCTTATCATCACTGGAGGAAAATGACTTCTGTAGAAATGTTTGCACCCTGGGTTTGCCTATCTGAGTTTATTTGGTGAACTTTAAATGTTATTAACATCAGTTTTCAACTTGGAAGAAGTGTGAGAGGGAATTAGTATTTGGATGATGGTTGCAGACTTGTATGTTTCATAAACACCATTTGCAGCCACATGCTTATAGACTTAGGTCTTTGTTGCAGACTTAACTCAAGGTGATTCCCTCTGGTCCTTTGTTGCTGGATAGATGAGAGGTTTTTAAAATAGAAATGAACAGGGATCGGGTGCAGGAGGTCTGGAAGCAGTGGAATAACTTCCTGACACTCCCTTCAAAAACGAAACAAAAAGAACAACAAAATTGAAAAGTGCAGCCCTGGGATAACTTTTGCAAGTCCAGGTGGACTTTGACAATCATAATCTGAATCTTCAAGGTCGTGTTATATTTCCTTCTGTGTCCATTTGCTGATTTAAGAATTTCCCCATATCTGTGTCAACTATGTATATCAATACACCTGAACTTTAAAGGAATTCTCATTCTTTAAAGAGTCTAAAGTGAAAGTGAAGCCGCTCAGTCGTGTCGGACTCTTTGTGACCCCGTGGAGTGTAGCCCACCAGGCTGTTCCATCCACGGGATTCTCCAGGCAAGAATACTGGAGTGGGTTGCCATTTCCTTTTCCAGGGGATCTTCCCGACCCAGGGATCGAACCCAGGTCTCCCGAGTTGCAGGCAGACACTTTAACCTTTGAGCCACCAGGGAAGCCCATTAAAAAAAAAGAGTCTAGCACTATCTTCGGAGAAGGCAATGGCACCCAACTCCAGTACTCTCACCTGGAAAATCCCATGGATGGAGGAGCCTGGTGGGCTGCAGTCCATGGGGTCGCACAGAGTCGGACACGACTGAAGCGAGTTAGCAGCAGCAGCAGCAGCACCATCTTTCTTTAAAAATATGTACCTCTCTTTAAAAATGTGTATCTTTCTTTAAAAATATGTGCTGTTTAGTTGCAAGGTCATGTCTGATTCTTTTGCAACCCCATGGACTGTAGCCCACCGGGCTCCTCTGTCCAGGGGACTTCCCAGGCAAGAATACTGCAGTGGGTTGCCATGCTTGCCTGGGGATCTTCTTGACCCAGGGGTAAAACCTGACTCTCTTATATCTCCTGCACTGACTACTTGCTTTCTTTTACAAATATGTATCTTTCTTTATAAAGACATTTCTTGAAGATATAGGGGGAGGAATAAATTGGGAGACTGGAGTTGACATATACACACACTACTCTAAATAAAATGGGTAACTAATCACAACCTACTGCACAGCATAGGGAACCCTACTTGAGACTCTATAGCAACCTACGTGGGAAAAGTCTAAAAACGAGTAGACGTATGTATATGTGTAACTGATTCGCTTTGCTGGACACTTGAAACGGACGCACCATTGGACATCAAGCGTACTCCAATAAAATTTCTTTAATGGAAAAAAACGTACCATATAAACGTGCTAAAAAAAAGAGGGGGAAATATAATTGTGTTGTGCGACAGCATGCAGTGTTTTTTTTTTTTTTTTTCCGCTACCTGCACTGTTGTGGACAAGTTTCTGCATTGATGGGTTCATTAGCAATGTGTGATTGATGATGATTTTTAAGTCTTCTGAAGTCTGAATTTCTTTTTTTCTTCATATATATATTTTATTGAAGAATAGTTGGCTTACAATGCACAGGTGTACAGCAAGGTGATTCTACTATACATATACACTCATGTGTCCATGTATATCATTTTCTATTATAGGTTATGACAGCATATGACTACAGTTTCGTGCTCTACATAGTAAACCTTGGTGACTTGTTGCTTATCTATTTTTTTTTTTTACTTAGAAATGTAGCATTCTATTCATACTAAGTCGAACAAGTGAAATCTGAATGTCTTGATTCTTTATTTAAAAAATGACTGTGGAGGAGTTGAATGGAAGGCTTACGTTTTATATTAACCTTTTATTCAAAAAGGAAAAAAGAAATGAGTACGTTAGATCCTTAGCGATAACGATTCCTATACCATTTCAGAAGATGATTATGCTTTCCCATCTGTCCGTGGCTGTCATCACAGTTCTCGATTTACAAAAGAGTCAGGTCCAACTTCAGGAGTAATCA
This sequence comes from Bison bison bison, assembly GCF_000754665.1. Classification (NCBI taxonomy): domain Eukaryota; kingdom Metazoa; phylum Chordata; class Mammalia; order Artiodactyla; family Bovidae; genus Bison; species Bison bison. The sequence goes on from NW_011494570.1 coordinate 223,480, forward strand.
CACACATGTCAGCCAACACTACTGGAGGAGGGTGTTAATTACTTAAATCAATAGATAGAAGTGATTACGGGAGTGCCTTGCATGGGTCATTTCTACAAAGCAGCTCTCCAGTTACAGTCCAACAGTACAGAATCAGGACTTACCAGTCAAAACACAGCCAGACTGCTGACCTTGGAATTCCCCTTCTGGTGGCAGCGCTTAATGAAATCAACATAAAGAAGGGAAAAGGGTATTCTCATGCAAAAATGTCCACCACAGTATTCTCAGGGCAAAGAATGAAACAAAAACCTACAAGACTGAAAAGATAAGAACGTTGTAAGGAACATGTGCACTTCCTCAAAAGGAGAGATAATTTGCTCCGAGAATTGTGGTTAAAATATGCATGAGACTGGCCCAGTGTGAAGGGGTCATTCAGTAATCCATCACCTTGACCGGGTAACACTTCACCCTGTCGTGGACAAGGATGCCATTCCAGGCACTTCTCAGACCCTGATGGAGCAGGGAGAGTTTCTTAATTATGACATCCAATATACTATGCAGGTATCAGGCACAATTGGAAGAGAGTCTGTTTGCTGGGAAAAACTGAAGGCAAAAGCTGAACCGGGTGGGTGGCAGAGAATCAGATGGTTGGATGGCATCACCGACTCAATGAACATGAATTTGAGCAAACTGCGGGAGAGAGTGAAGGACAGGGAAGGCTGGCATGCTGTAGTCCACGGGGTGGCAAAGATTTGGACCGGACTTAGCGACTGAACAACAGCAAAAACTAACCGTGTTCAGACCAGTGGGGTGAAAAACACCAAGAAGGGATGATACTAAAAATATTAAAGTAACTCCCATTTTATAGTATGAATTATAGGTGACATTTTCTTCAGTTTTTTTTTTTTTTTTTGAGTTTTATCACAGGTTATATTATCGCTTCCTTGAGAAACCAATGTATATACATACACCGCTATCTCAGTCATGGCCAACAGCTGTGAGAGAGAGAGAGGAAAAGAAAATGCATTCCTTCTAGCAGCATTCTTCCTAATTCTGGTTGTCTTGATTTATGACTGCCTTTATTAGGTCAAATATGGACCTTGTGTCCCTGAGGTACTTTAAGGCTGTGGTCTCCCAACCTTTCTTGACACCAGTTCTGTGGAAGACAGTCTTTCCAAGGACCAGAGGCTGGGGGATGCTTTCTGAATGAATCAAGAGCATTCATTACATGTATGGTGTACTTTATTCCTATTTTTATTGCATCAGATCCACCTCAGATCATCAGGTGTTAGATCCCGGAGGTCGAGGACCCCTGCTTTAAGACATTTATCTTGAGAAGCAAACACACAAGTCAATAGCTGCCCGTTTCCAGCGGAATGATAAATGTTTGGAAATTGGCCACCAAATGGGCTTGATGGTGTGTTGGGCAAAGCCAGATTTGTTTCACATTTCAATCTTGTGTGGGCAGCCCGCCAAACTTTAGAATCACATGTATCCCAATGGCAGTGCTATTTCTTTCATCCTTGGTTGCACGGGAGACCTTAAACATGGAGAGGACATGAGCTGGTGGACTCCAGGCTGAATGCTTTATTCTCCCAGCAACTCGTGAGGCACTGGGACTAGATCCTTCAGGGGTTCTGGGCAAAGGCAGGAAGAGATAAGGAACAGAATACTGTGATCTTGTAGCCCTTCATCTCTTGTACTGGAGTAGTACAATGGCACCCCACTCCAGTCCTCTTGCCTGGAAAATCCCATGGACAAAGGAGCCTGGAAGGCTGCAGTCCATGGGGTCGCTGAGGGTTGGACACGACTGAGCGACTTCACTTCCACTTTTCACTTTCATGCATTGGAGAAGGAAATGGCAACCCACTCCAGTGTTCTTGCCTGGAGAATCCCAGGGACGGGGGAGCCTGGTGGGCTGCCGTCTGTGGGGTCACACGGAGTCAGACACGACTGAAGCGACTTAGCAACAGAAGCAGTGACAAGTACACTCTACTGGAGACTTCCCTGGTGGTCCAATCATTAAGACTTCTCCTTCCAATGGAGGGGCTGTGAGTTTTGTATCTGATCAGGGAACTAAGATCCCACATGTCCCACAACAAAACCAAAACATGAAACAGAAGCAATACTGTAACAAATTCAACCAAGACTTTCCTCAGTGACTCTAAAGAATCTTCCTGCAACGTAGGAGACCCAGCTTTGATCCCTGGCTTGGGAAGATCCCCTGGAGAAGGGAATGGCAACCTACTCCAGAATTCTTGCCTGGAGAACCCCATGGACAGAGGAGCCTGGTGGGCTACAGCCCATGGGGTCGCAGAGAGTTGAACACGACTGAGTGACCAACATTCTGACTTAAAAGTGGTCCTCATTAAAAAAAAAATTAAAACATTTTAAATACTTTTGCTTCTCTCTGGACACTCACATACTAGACTGATTGGATCGTAAATTTTAAGCTACACAGATTTTTACTTGTAAAACACCCCAAAAGTTTTTAAACCATTTCTCATCAAATGAAATATTTAAAACGTAGCAGGGTAAGTTGTACCAAAGTCTGGGTTTTGAAAGGATGCCATTTTGAGATTAATGACTTTTTTCTTTTGGAAAAGAAAGTATGTTATAGTGGGGGCATTCAAGTGAAGGTTTCTTTAGGAATAGCTAATGTGATGGATTTATTTTAATTGCAATTTTTTTAGCACCTTCAGTGTATGGAGTGTGGAAATTAAAATGCATTCTAGAATGTTATGCTCTGAACTTGATATCGATGGAATCCCCCCAACCCCTCCGCCCAATAAAGTGGTACCCGGTTTTGCCAGTAAGGCAAAATGGCCTTTGACCTCTTATGACCTCAAAGCATGTTTTAGGGGATGGAGGGGGTGTGATCACTCTGGGAAGCTTTATTTATAACATCTAAGGATGGAGCCGTATTGTACGCAGTCAGGGAAGAGGAGAGGGATTGTATCTTTTATGACCACTGCCGCCAGAGTGTAAAGGTAGTTTCATTTCCCTAAATTGTGGTGTGTGTGCAAGAGAGCATCCTTCAAGTCCAGCGAGGTGGGGAGGGGAGGGCCCAAGAACCAGAGAGATATGAGAGAGAGATGCTGAGAGGGCTGCAATGCTCCCGCATCCAGAAACTCACGTGCCCCTGCGGGACAGTCAGAGCCATCTTTGCCGGGTGGAAGGCTGCCCTTCTGTCTCTCGGGTTTTAATCTGTGTGTCCACCGTTTCGCCCCTCCAGGTCTCTTCCAGAAGGCCATTATCCAGAGTGGGACCGCCTTGTCCAGCTGGGCCGTCAACTACCAGCCCGCCAAGTACACTCGGATCCTGGCAGACAAGGTGGGCTGCAACATGCTGGACACCACAGACATGGTGGAGTGCCTTCGGAACAAGAACTACCGGGAGCTCATCCAGCAGACCATCACGCCGGCCACCTACCACATCTCCTTCGGGCCCGTCATCGACGGGGACGTCATCCCCGACGACCCTCAGATCCTCATGGAGCAGGGCGAGTTCCTCAACTACGACATCATGCTCGGCGTCAACCAGGGCGAGGGGCTCAAGTTCGTGGACGGCATCGTGGACCACGAAGACGGCGTCACGCCCAACGACTTCGACTTCTCCGTGTCCAACTTCGTGGACAACTTGTACGGCTACCCGGAGGGCAAAGACACCCTGCGGGAGACCATCAAGTTCATGTACACGGACTGGGCGGACAAGGAGAACCCCGAGACGCGCCGCAAAACCCTGGTGGCCCTGTTCACGGACCACCAGTGGGTGGCCCCCGCCGTGGCCACCGCCGACCTGCACGCCCAGTACGGCTCGCCCACCTATTTCTATGCCTTCTACCACCACTGCCAAAGCGAGATGAAGCCCAGCTGGGCGGACTCGGCCCACGGCGACGAGGTCCCCTACGTCTTCGGCATCCCCATGATCGGTCCCACCGAGCTCTTCAGCTGCAACTTCTCCAAGAACGACGTGATGCTCAGTGCGGTGGTCATGACGTACTGGACCAACTTCGCCAAGACCGGGTACGTTCTTCTCCCCCCCGCCATCACGCTGTTGCCTGTCTGGTTCCTCCTTCTGCGTGCGTTTTCTGTAGCCAGCTTGACCACGGTCCACAGGCACGCACGCACCTGCCCACCCAGTCGTGAGAATAGTCATTTCCGCCACCCCGCCTCCAACATAGAGGGAGACCTCGGTTCTTCTGTACCCTTGAGTCCTTCTCTGTGAAGCCAGGGTTTTTTGGTTACTGCAATATTCCCTGCCATGTTGAAAATTCTCCATTGGGTCCATGCTGGGGTAGGAGCTAATCATTCTGGGCTATTCTGTCGAGCATCATCAAGCTGGCGTTTCAAATCTCGGTTTTGACCTTGTCTGGTGGGGGCTTTAGATACACTTGGCTGTTCCGCTCAGAGTTGAGTTGGAGCTTCAAAGGTAGGTACGACCCTGTCTTATTGAGGACTTAGACATCCTTGGTTGTTCCATTCAAAGTTGAGTTGGAGTTTCAAATCTAGTTAGGGCCTTGTCTTGTCAGAGATTTGGACATACTTGGCTATTTTAATCAAACCTCGAGTTTCCAGTCTACACAGGATCTTGAGTTGTTTGGTCAATAACAGGGTTATCAAAATACATGTACCGCAGGGAAATTGTCTTTACTGCATAGCCAAAGAGTGAAATAAATCTGATAATGAATATATAGAAATACTGTTTGTGTATATTGTATAGCTATATATTATGTATGCATTACCACATATAACCGTGGCTACAGTGAAAGTCACTCAGTCGTGTCCAACTCTGTGACACCATGGACTGTAGCCTGCCAGGCTCCCATGTCCATGGGATTCTCCAGGCAGAATACTGGAGTGGGTAGCCATTCCCTTCTCTTGGAGCTCTTTCCAACCCACGGATTGAACCCAGGCCTCCCGCATTGCAGGGGGAGTCTTTAGTGTCTGAGCCACCACTTAACTCACAAGTGTAGAGAAATCCTGTTTGTGTTGTGTGTATATACTCACGTAACATTGTCCATATGAGTTATGGGACTTATTTATGTATATTTACAAATATATTTTACCTATATATAAATATTTATTCATTTTTAAATATACATATTTGCAAGTATATTTATTTCATTTGTATATAAGTATATACCTTAGTTCAGTACTATATAGAAATTTCATATATTTGCCTAGATTTATCTGTACATCTCTCCACGTACATCTATAGAAAGCTCATTAGCGAAATGCAGGAGGAAATATACAAGAGTTACATACGCAGTGGGGTCCACCCATCTTCCCTGGAGCAGATTCTCTGCAGACAGTGAGATAAAACACCCCCCAACATCTCAAGCAGCCCCCAGTATCACAGAATCGTCTCATTTTCTCTCTTGTCGAGTAACTTAATTGTGGGAAATAATGAGGTGTCCTTGAGTTCTACCTGTGTGTACTTCTGTGATTAACCTTGAGCTCCGGGTTCTGAATTTAAAACGAAGATGCTAAATCTTCCTGTCGACCACCAGCAGTGGGAGAACGGTGGGGGTGGGTTAGGAGCCGAATTGGGCCCCCTACATTGCAGCCTCACACAGCCCTGGTGAGGGAATGCGGGGAGGTGCAGAGGGTTAGCAGATTTGGGGACCCCGTGGACCATAACCCAGCAGGCTCCTCTGTCCATGGGATTCTCCAGGCAAGAATACTGGAGTGGATTGCCATTCAGAGTGTTAGCAGATTTTGGGACCCCGTGGACCACAACGCAGCAGGCTCCTCTGTCCATGGCAAGAACACTGGAGTGGGTTGCCATGCCCTCCTCCAGGGGATCATCCCCACCCAGGGAGAGAACCCACGTCTCCTGCATTGCAGGCAGATTCTTTACCGTCTGAGTCACCTGAGAAGCCCTTCCTTCTTTTCCGTGTTTCCAAATATTCTCTGTTGGGAAGTGGTTTCTCGGTTTTAAGTTCCTAGGAAAAGACTTGAGTTTTTTTCCTGAGCAGCAAACGGTTGTGTGTGAAGGCCCATGTCGAGTGCTCCCATTTTACGAGTTTGATCTAAAGAAGACAGCGGGGAAACAGGGAAGGTCACAGCCATCGCAGGTAGAGATGCTCCTCTGTCACCGCGAGGATCTGTCTTCCACGGGGAGATAATTTGAGTCAAGTCAGCAAGTGTCAATGTTTTAACGTAGCCTTGTTTCTTAGATCTCTGGGGCTGCAGCAACACATCACCAAATGTTTGCCTTCCAACAACAAAAGTATATTGTTGCTCAGTTCTCAAGGCTTGAAGTCCACACTGAAGGTGGGGCTGGTTGACCTCCATCCAAGACCTGTCGGGGAATGTTCCTGTGATGAGTCTTAACTCCTGGTGGTTTGATGGTAGTCTTTGCTTCAGCCTGACTTAAAGCTATGTCTCTCCAAGCTCTGGGTCTCTCACCACATGGCCCTCTCCCAGCATGTCTGTCATCACACGGCCAACTTCCTCTATTTATTGAAATATGGTTCATTTACAATGTGGTGTTAATTTCTGCTGTACAACAAAGTGATTCAATTATATATATATATGTATATAAAATATATACACACATGGTTTTTCATCTTCTTTTTCATTCTGTTTTTGCTTTTCTTGTTTAGTTGCTCATTCCTGTCCAATACTTTGCAACTCTATGAATCATAGCCCTCCAGGGTCCTCTGTCCCTGAGATTCTACAGGCAAGAATACTGGAGTGGGTGGCCATGCCCTCCTCATTGAGCACATGTATAGCTATTTTTTTAGTTGAGAGAAGTGCTCAATATATCTTCTGTGTGCTAAGTCTCTTCAGTCGTGTCTGACTCTTTTAGGACCCCATGGACTGTAGCCCGCCAGGCTCCTCTGTCCATGGGATCCTCCAGGCAGGAATACTGGAGTGGGTGGCCGTTTCCTCCTCCAGGGGATCTTCCCTGCCCAGCAATCGAACCCAGATCTCCTGCACTGCAGGCAGATTCTTTCCCACTGAGCCAGCAGGGAAACCCTTCTTCTGGTTTATCGCAGGATACTGACTGTGGTTCCCTAAGCTCTGCGTTATCCATCCTGTATATAATGGTTGGTATCTGCTCATCCCAAACTCCTGCCCCATCCTTTTACCTGCTTCCCCTCCCCCTCAGCAACCTTGAGTCTGGCCTCTTATGTCTATGAGTCTGTTTCCAAGCTAAGTTCGTGTCATATTTTATATTCCACATATAACTGATATCATATGGTATTTATCTTTTTGTGACTTACTTCACTTCGTACGATGACCTCCACATAGGTCCATGCCCCACATGGCCACAGATGCTATTGTTTCCTTCTTCTTTTTTTTTTTTTTATTATGACCACCTTCTTATAAGGCCACCAAGCACATGGGTTTAGGAGTCCATCCTGCTCCAGTATGACCTCATCTTTTTTTGTTGTTTTTCAATTTCTGGCCACACCCCTTGGCTTGCAGAATCTTAGTTCTCTGACCAGGGGTCGAACCTGGGCCCTCTGCTGTGGAAAACACAGAGTCCTAACCGGTGGAAGTCCTGGTATAACCTCGTTTTCCCTTGACTGAGGGCACATCTGCAATGACCCTGTTTGCAATAACAGCACCCTGCAGGGACCTGGGGGTTAAGGCTTAAGCATGTCTTAATTTGATGGGGGTGCACTTCTGTGCATAACCCCTTTTAAAGGCAGGACAAATGCCCAGTTACATCAGGGAACTCAGATACATGGGTGCTCTTGGCAACTTTTGCCTTCCCTTGAAGCAAAGAACATTCCGTGCACTGTGGCCACGCCCATCCGTGATGGTAACAGCCTAACCCATCGTCACTCCATAATATCTAAACACAACATCGTGACTCACCTTTGTGACAGCCACCCACTTTCTATTTCTCTTATGTGTTTTGGGGAAAAGTTTTTACATGACTTTCTTAAATGGAAAGCTAGGATCGTTCATCACCCATTTAACAGAGCCATTAAAGAAAACTGAAAAATCCAAATAAAGCCATTAAACTCTCATTAGCTGTTCTCGCCTGCCAAAGGCTCTGAGATGAATTCTCTCTCAGTGTTATAAAAACAGAAAAAGAAAGAAAAAGGTAAAGGGAATTAATTAATGCCATCAGATGGTAGAGAAATACTTAGACCAAATGGGTACTTTAACCAGAACCTGTGGGCGACTAAGCTAGGATTGCAAATGTGGAGTGTTTGAAATGTTGAGTGTTGTTTTTTTTTAAGGTACGACTCTTTTTTTGTTGTTTTGGTTTGTTTATTCATTTAGGGAAATTGAATTACTTCTACGTATTGAAAGTGTTTATCTGAGGGAATTTGTTTACTCTTCTAGATCTATTTTAACTGTAATCAGAATATCAGGGTAACGCGTTGAGTGGTTTTTAATGCTGTAATTCCATTTTCTAAAATCACCGGGGCGGATGCCTGTGGTCCACGCCCCTCATCTGAGGAACGTAGCCTTGGAGATACAGAGTAACTTGGGCTTGATGGCTGCTCCAGGTCACTCTTATGGGCGTTAGTGGGGTGTGTTTAGGATGCTTTGGGATTTCATAAAGTTGCTGGTGTACAAGACTAAGAAATAAGGATGCAGCTTGGAGGAATAGCCCCATCTTCTGACCGGAGTCCAAAACTTCAGGTAGAGATGTCATTGCAGTAGCAAGTTGAGACTGACTGATGGATGGCCTTGGAATTTAGTCTGAAGAATCTGGACTTTATCCAAGCCGGAGCTATTTTTGCTCCCGGGGTCCACGTGGAGCGTGGCTGAGATCATCCTTGGAGACGTTAATGCAGTGAGTTTTCACAACTTGTTTGAAAGGCCATTGGAGTGACTCGAGTCGTCTTCCAAAGAAGTTACTCAGACCTTCCTCTGACCTACAGCGCAAACGTGCAATTTCAGATGTAACTCGGGGAGGACCACTATTGAGTGGTGTCTGGTTAACCAGAAAACGGGAGACTGAGCTGATGGCACAGATGGTGACCGAGGTGTTTGCCAACGGATGACACGGCTTCACGGGTGGTCGCTAGTTAATTCTCTAAAAGACTTCAATTTATTTAACTGCTTACTTAAAATAGGATAATGGTGTAAGCGGCCATGTGTGGAAGAGGTATTCTTTTCACTAGGGGCTGAAAAGTGGTCCTGCTATGGAGAGTGTGGTACCATTGTCCCAATAAGGGAGAGGCATGGGGTAAACCATCTCTGATGTCTTGAGGGGTCTCACAGCTTATCTGATGTCCCTCAGGGAGCAGCCATGGGATAAACCATCTCTGATGTCATGAGGGGGTCTCACAGCTTATCTGATGTCCCTCAGGGAGCAGCCATGGATGAACCATCTCTGATGTCATGAGGGGTCTCACACCTTATCTGATGTCAGTCAGGGAGCAGCCATGGATGAACCATCTCTGATGTCATGAGGGGTCTCACACCTTATCTGATGTCAGTCAGGGAGCAGCCATGGATGAACCATCTCTGATGTCATGAGGGGTCTCACACCTTATCTGATGTCAGTCAGGGAGCAGCCATGGATGAACCATCTCTGATGTCATGAGGGGTCTCACACCTTATCTGATGTCAGTCAGGGAGCAGCCATGGATGAACCATCTCTGATGTCATGAGGGGTCTCACACCTTATCTGATGTCAGTCAGGGAGCAGCCATGGATGAACCATCTCTGATGTCATGAGGGGTCTCACACCTTATCTGATGTCAGTCAGGGAGCAGCCATGGGATAAACCATCTCTGATGTCCTGAGGGGCCTCACACCTTATCTGATGTCCCTCAGGGAGCAGCCATGGATGAACCATCTGTGATACCATGAGGGGGTCTCACACCTTATCTGATGTCACTCAGGAAGCAGTTATGGGATAAACCATCTCTGATGTCATGAGGGGTCTCACACCTTATCTGATGTCCCTCAGGGAGCAGCCATGGCATAAACCATCTCTGATGTCATGCGGGATCTCACACCTTATCTGATGTCCCTTCAAGAGCAGCCATGGGATAAACCATTTCTGATGTCATGAGGGGTCTCACACCTTATCTTGAGGCAGTGACTCTCAAAACATGATTGAATACACTTGACTATACCATCGACTGCTCCCCATGGGTGCAGAGAGAGCATGTGGTTCTAAGAATATTATGTCATGGTATCTGTCTCAGCATGTGACTGAGAAGAAAGGATTGTGCTGAATTGAAGCATGCTTAGATGTGATCACTGGGTGGAACTTTGGATCTGTTGAACCTTGTTACCAGCATCCCGTGTTCCTGGTTGTTCATCCCTCTGCCGAGATGAAGTGAATGCTTCGGCTGCTTTGCATTTGACCACAGCTGACAGCTCTGGCCTTACTTGTAGGCGTAAACCTACACATTTCTGGTATGGCACAGGCTCTTTGTTAAGCACAGAAAAACAATGTGGGGATGGTGAGTTAGCAGGCACTGAAGGCAGGGTAGGAGGGAAGGAAGAAGGAAGCTAGGAAGGAAGGAGGGAGAGAGAAGAGGGAAGGATGGAAAGAGGATGGAAGGATGCTGTTGTTGCTAGGAGACCGTTTCAATCATCCAGGTGAAAAGTCTCTACTGAAACAGTGCTGGGGTCGGGGGGGACAGTGAAACCAGAACCTTTAAGTATTAAGCTCCTTGGAGAGCTCCATGATACATCAGAAGTACTGTCAAGGAAAGGTTAAAGTTCATCCCAAGGTTTACGAATATCACACAGACTGCAACTCTTTGTCACAGATTCCCACCTCTTTAGGCAGGACCGGTGACTAGAAATCTGGTGTTTGTCCATCAAGGACCAATGCAATTTGGCTTCTGCGTGTTGGATGAGAAGGGCGGAATGAGAGTCCCAACAGAAGTCACGGCCGTGAATGGTACTTTTCAAGTATTCTACTTTGAAGACTCAGAGCCTCTTGGAATTTAGAGTTGGGAAGGCACTTGGCCAACAAGCCAATGTATATGATGTAGGAAAGGCAAGCATATATTGTATGTATGTCTGAGTATACTGGTGTAGGTCGAGTGGGTAGAAGAATGACATGCTTTGCATTGGCTTTCTGATGCCATCTCTACTCTTGACTTTGCTCATATCCTGTGGTCAATTTCTGCGTCCGCTTTTCTGCAATCTTTGCAGAGCTCAAGAAACGGAGAAGATGGCTTTAAAACCGTTGCAGCCCAAGTCCGGTGTTAAAAGTGACCTTTGTTGTCCCGAAGCATTTTAAGCTCAGTGAGTGAACATCACTCCCTGCGGTACGGGATGGACCAAACACATGATTCTTGCTGTAGGGGGTAATTTTCTTCTCAGACGTCTAAGGAAAAATAGTCAAGCACGACCTTGTTTTAGGGGTGAGGCAGACCTCATACCAACCTCCAGAAGAGCCTGTCAGAGGGGTCATTGGTGTCTGTAAAGAAATCGTGTTACCCGTCTGTCCCAAATAAAATGAGCTGCAAGACCCCGAACACGCATTTAACCGCCAGCTGCCAAGGTGGTGCTGCAAGTGAAATATGACGGGTGAAAATGGACCTTCAGAGAGAAGATGTGTTTGTTTCATTCTCTCCTTAATCATGCTAATCTTTAGTTTTGCCTGTGGGAATTAAACGACACCGTGTGCTGAAGAAAAGTCTAAAAAACAAGGCCCTGGTACCCCACGTAGAGATCTTGCTTGCTTCAGAGTGTTTGACACCAGAAAGCGATGAGCTTCCTTCCATAAGCGCCCCACATTTATCTCCGTTTAAGGCTTCTGACGGTGCATCGCCAAGAACTTTCACAGATTGTTTTGGGGCTAAAGCGTATTTACCTGGATTTTCAAAATCCTTTATTCTCTGAGAACAAAATAAATGTGTTTTCTTTACCTTTCAAATGTACACCAAATGCCGAAAAAAAAAAAAGCCAAATATCTAACATAAACACTCTTTCCTAGATGCCAGCTCTTTAATAAAAGGTCAGTAGAACCAGAAGGCCTGATTCTGTGAAATCAGATCAATTCAAAAAGAGTACGAATCCTTGCTCCCTTTCATTGCTTTTAGAACAATAAAAATCAATTCTTACTCTCAGCCTCTTAGTTTTATTTTATAAAAATGTTTCCATGGCAAGTCCAATTAAATAGGAATTTTCCAACACTTTATTTCAGAAGACTCAAGTAAGAGAATGTGAGATGCTATATTGCATCCAACATTTTTTCTAAAACATGTAAAAGTAAAAGCACAAAGGCAGATTATTTTAGAATACATCAACGGTTATACATGAACACATGGATAAGAAAGCTTATGGTATATTTTAAATATTTTTTCATGTCACTAATAGGAGCACAGCAGTTGTAATTTATTTATCTTGCATGCCACATATGTAATCATATGTGTAGGTCATATATGTATCTATCCACCTATCCGTGTGCATATATAGTATGCAGGAAGTCTTATAATACGCAGTGTGAGAAAAGGGAAAGTGTTAGTCACTCAGAGGAATCTGACTGTTTGCAACCTCATGGACTGTAGCCCCGCCAGGCTTCTCTGTCCATGGGATTCCCCAGGCAGGAATACTGGAGTGGGTTGCCATTCCCTTCTCCAGGGGATCTTCCCAACCCAGGGATGGAACCCACGTGTCCTCTGTCTCCTGCAGTGCAGGTGGATTCTTTACAGTCTGAGCCACCAGGGAAGCACGGCATGCAGTACAATTTCATGCAATATATGCTGTCCGGAGAAGGCAGTGGCACCCCACTCCAGTAGTCTTGCCTCGAAAATCCCACGGACAGAGGAGCCTGGTAGGTTGCAGTCCATGGGGGTTGTTAAGAGTCGGACACGACTGAGCGACTTCACTTTACCTTTTCACTTTCATGCACTGGAGAAGGAAATGGCAACCCACTCCAGGGTTCTTGCCTGGAGAATCCCAGGGACGGGAGAGCCTTGTGGGCTGCGGTCTGTATCCACATTATATAATACACATACTGTATGTGATACAGCATTTATTATATACAGTATAGAGTGAGCCATACAAGCTATGATACAATGGTATCCTTTTGTACAGGGCACACTATATACACAATGTCGTTGTTTGGTTACTAAGTCACGCTTGACTCTTTGCAACGCCACGGATTGCAACGCGCCAGGCTTCCCTGTCCCCCACTATCTCGCAGTGTTTGCTCAGATTCACGTTCACTGAGTCAAGTGATGCTGTATCACCATCTCTAATGATAAACATACAAAGTACCATCTATCCTGTGGTATACAGCACATGTGAAAGTGAAGTGGAAGCGTTAGCCGCTCAGTCGTGTCCGACCCTTTGCGAACCCGTGGACTGCAGCCCGCCAGGTTCCTCAGTCCATGAGATTTCCCGGACAAGGCTACTTGACTGAGTTGCCATTCCCTTCTCCAGGGGATCTTCCCGATCCAGGGATTGAACCTAGGTCTCCCTCTTTGCAGGCAGATGCTTTAACATCTGAGCCACCAGGGAAGCCCATATAAGTATATATATGAAACATTTTATATAAGTATATAAAAATACACTATACTGTATCCAAAGTATACCATATAACACATATATACTGTTGTACACAGGACACTTTGACACAGCATAAACTATATGAAGTATATAATGTAGCATAATGCTATGATACATGCAATATGCTTTATAACAGTACGCATGATATACAGTCTACAGTGTATCACATAAACAGTACCGTTATGCAGCATGCACTATGTATATTATATACTGTACCATATAAGCTAGTACACAGTATACTTTTATGCAGTACGTGCTATATAAAGTATATAGTATAAGATCTGTGGGCTTCCCAGGCAGTTGCAGTATTAAAGAACCCACCTGCCAATGCAGGATATAGAAGAGATGTGGGTTTGATCCCTGGGTCGGGAAGATCCTCTGGAGGAGGAAATGGCAACCCACACTCCAGGATTCTTGTCTGAAAATTTTCCATGGAAAGGGAAGCCTGGTGGGCTGCAGCCCATGGGGTTGCAAAGGGTTGGACACGGCTGAGCGACTAAGCACATAAGGTTTAACACTGTGAATATATACCGTTTATTATTTATAGTCTTCTCTGCCAGTTTGTAGGTATTCTGACATATTAATGCACTCTTTCTATACACCAGGACTATTACGGCTTCCTCACTTAATTCCAATCCCAATATTCATATCCAGTTTATAGATCAGGATAAGAGAGGTTTAAGAATTTGCTCGACATCTCCCAACTTGTGAAGCGGGAGAAAGGCACAGCTTAATGTATGTTCATGATGTTCACAGCCTCAGACTGAAGACTAAAGCCCTCCCTATGGCAATGCCTGGATCTGTGGGTCAAGGGTATCATTTGAAGCCTGCGTGCCACCTGGGAATGTCTGCAGACGTTGGGTCTTCCACTGGAACCTTCTGGTGCCCCAGCCTTCTGGCACATAAGCCAAGAGGTGGTGGCTTTATAAGTGTGTTGCCAATAAGGCGTTGCCTGGAATGTGGAGGTTAGGGCACCCACAGCAGTAGACCAGGGCGAGCTAGGTCTGCACGCCACTTCTGAGAGTTCATTGCTCTCCCCGAGGTGACTTTTATCATGCACAATCTCAGGTGTTCCAAACCAGCAAATGTGAAAAGACAAAATCTGTCTTACAGGTCACTTTACCAAGCCTAAAAAAAAAAAAAAAAAAATAATGGAAGAAATTAGAGTATATCTTTGAGAGGATTCTCTTAAAAAAAAAGCTGGGTGGCAACCATGTTTCAAGTACCATGTTCTGTGGAGAATCTTTCAATATTGATGATTGTCCTTCTGCCTGTGGCCGTTCATGTACATCACGGGGGATGTCAGGTTCATAGTTGCTGAAAATGAAAGTTAAGTCGCTCAGTCGTGTCCGACTCTTTGCGACCCCATGGACTGTAGCCTACCAGGCTCCTCTGTCCATGGGATTTTCCAGGCAAGAGTACTGGAGTGGATTGCCATTTCCTTCTCCAGGGGATCTTCCCGACCCAGGGATCGAACCCGGGTCTCCCGCATTGCAGACAGACGTTTTACCGTCTGAGCCACCAGGGAAGTCCGGACACTTGAAATCTATAAAAACCCTCAGTTTACTGCATCTTGTGGTATTTCTCCTAAAATCCTTGACTTCAGCGTGTCTAAAAGCACAGTCTTGCCAAACGTACGACATCAATGGAATGTTATTTGATCTTCACGTGACTCAGTCTTCAAAAGCTTTTCAAGTTATGTACGTATGTCTAATAGAGCTCAAACCGTGGATGCATATTTCTTATTTATTAACATTTTGTAATGACAGAAGCCAGATTCTTTTTTTTGCATTTTTAACATATTTTAATTGTTATAACTGCAATATATATCCATCTACCTAAGAAGCAGTTCTTGAGGAAGAAAGAGAATGTACACATTTTGGACAATAATCTCCAAATCAGGATTTCTCAAGTTTAATACTGTTGACATCTGGGATGAAAAATTTCTTTGCTGTGGGGGTGGGGGGAGCTGTCCTGTGCCCTGGAGAGTATTTGACAGTCATCATGGTATCTACCTTCATTCATGGCACCATCCTTCATGTATAACAACCAAAAACATCTCCAGGTATTGACAGATGCCCACCCCCGTCCCCGCCTTGTAGGGGGGCTGGTCACTCTCTGGTTGAGGTTAGTGACTCCAAAAGTAGTTCAGCCTGAAATGCTGAAAATTTTCCAACCAAAGTAGTTTAAATTTGAAATCCTGAACCGTATCCGAGACACGTTTGTTTTCCTCCTGAAAAATCTCCAAGTTTGGAAGACAACTGGGTGCGTTAAAAATACAGAAATGTTACAGAAACAGTATCGTGTTTTCATTGGGACTTATTTTAAAGGTTAAGGTAAGAGGGGATTCTTCTGTAGACAAGGCGGAATGGTAGGCATACGTGGATTAAACCACAGGGTACTCATTGCCACTTCGATTCTTCTATAGACAAGGCGGAATGGTAGGCATACGTGGATTAAACCACAGGGTACTCATTGCCACTTCGATTCTTCTATAGACAAGGCGGAATGGTAGGCATACGTGGATTAAACCACAGGGTACTCATTGCCACTTCGATTCTTCTATAGACAAGGCGGAATGGTAGGCATACGTGGATTAAACCACAGGGTACTCATTGCCACTTCGATTCTTCTATAGACAAGGCGGAATGGTAGGCATACGTGGATTAAACCACAGGGTACTCATTGCCACTTCGATTCTTCTATAGACAAGGCGGAATGGTAGGCATACGTGGATTAAACCACAGGGTACTCATTGCCACTTCGATTCTTCTATAGACAAGGCGGAATGGTAGGCATACGTGGATTAAACCACAGGGTACTCATTGCCACTTCGGTACTGTGCGCGTATCAATAAACACGTGAGATGATCTGACTGTCATTTCGTTTTGCTTGATTAAAATTGACTTGTGACATGCGGAAGAGTGTGACCTTCTTTTTTTCCTCTCTTTTCTCTCTCTCCCTTCTGTCCTCAGTGACCCCAATCAGCCTGTTCCACAGGACACCAAGTTCATTCACACAAAACCCAACCGCTTCGAGGAAGTGGCCTGGTCCAAGTATAACCCCAAAGACCAGCTGTATCTGCACATTGGCTTGAAGCCCCGCGTGAGGGATCACTATCGAGCCACGAAAGTCGCCTTCTGGCTGGAACTGGTCCCACACCTGCACAATTTGAATGAGATATTCCAGTACGTGTCTACCACCACCAAGGTGCCCCCTCCGGACATGACGTCCTTCCCCTACGGGACCCGGCGGTCGCCCTCCAAGATCTGGCCCACGACGAAACGCCCAGCCATCACCCCAGCCAACAGCAACCCCAAGCACTCCAAGGACCCTCACAAGACGGGCCCCGAGGACACCACTGTCCTCATCGAGACCAAACGGGATTACTCCACCGAGCTGAGCGTCACCATCGCCGTGGGGGCGTCCCTGCTGTTCCTGAACATCCTGGCCTTTGCCGCCCTCTACTACAAGAAGGACAAGAGACGCCACGAGACCCACCGGCGCCCCAGCCCGCAGAGGAACGCTGCCAATGACATCGCGCACATCCAGAACGAGGAGATCATGTCCCTGCAGATGAAGCAGCTGGACCACGAGTGCGAGTCGCTGCAGGCCCACGACACGCTGAGGCTCACCTGCCCGCCGGACTACACGCTCACGCTCCGCAGGTCTCCCGACGACATCCCACTCATGACCCCCAACACCATCACCATGATCCCCAACACGCTCACGGGCATGCAGCCGCTGCACACATTCAACACCTTCAGCGGAGGCCAGAACAGCACAAACATACCACACGGACACTCCACCACCAGAGTATAGCTCTGCAGTCCCCTCCTTCCCCTCCCCGCCCTCTTGCCACCCCGCCCCCTGAAGAAGCACCGTCTCCAAACAAGGAATGTGTTTCATCCCACTGGCTTAAGACACACACACACACACACAAACCCCAAAAGGGCAACCATTGTGTCTTTACAGACCTCCCATGCTGGCATTTCCCGGTACCACGAGATCAACTTTCAACCCGACGAAATGTGAAACGGTATCCATTCGCTGTCACAGTTCTGCTTTTAAGACCCACCACCATCCAAGCCGACTTTAGTGCGACAAGGACGTCGACGAATCAAGGACCTGGGCGTTTCCAACCGTGACCGTAGAAGCTGACACCTTTCTGGAACTCAGCCAGGGACACTAATTCTTTTTTTTTTTTAAATCACAGTTGAAAAAAAAAAAATAAAGTTCTTTATGTGCCACACGACAGATGGCTCTCCTTAAGTGAAAAACAAACAAAAAGAGTCTGTGGGCTTTTACCCAGCATACAGAGCAGTAATCCAGAAAAGAAGGAAAAGTAGAATTTTATTATTAAAATAAACGAACAGACTATGCAGTTACATACCTAGAGTTCTGTGCAAAGAGATGTTTTGCCAGCCTGAACTATATTTAAGAAACTTTGTAAAAAAAAAAAAAAAAGAAAGAAAGAAAATGTATATAGCTGTGAGTTTAAACAAAACGGAGAGAAAAAACAAAACAAACAAAAAAAAACAAGCAAAAAAAAAAAAAAACGCTTTTATTGGTGTTTTCAGTTTGAAAGAGCTTTTAGCAAGGTTGTGCTTTCTTCATTGTGGTCTGTATGTATATAAATCGGTATATACATTAGTCATATCACGTCTGTTCCCTCCAAGACACAGAGGGGCTTCTTCTTCTTAAATCCTTGTGGCCAACAGACACGGGGTTTTCTAAGGCGTTTCATTTGTAAGAGGATATGGTTGTCACGCGGCGGACTCTGACCGTCCCTGTGACCGGGCTCTCTCCCCATTTTTTTTTTTTTTTTTTTTTGTTTTTGGGCTGGAAAGTGCATGCGACGGCATTCTTAGAAGACTGTTTTTTTTTTTTAGGCAAACTTTTATTTTTGGGTTGTTAAAGACTTCATGAAGTTGCAACCGCTCCCCCACCCTCCCCGCAAGAAGGATCCCCAGCGTGGAGTCTATTTAAGAGCTTGTTGACTTAGATACACATACGCATGCAGAGAAATCGCAGGGCCTGGGAGGGGAGGGTGTGGGGAGCAGAATACAAGTCTCGTTCTGTAGCTGTGGCTCTTTGAATCTGTTAAGGAAGAGTCGCTTCCCACACCCAGGGTCCTGCCAAAAGAGAGAAAGAAAGCTTGTGTTTGGTGGGCCGGCGGTCTGCTGAGTCAATACATCTCTGTGTTCCCCGGCAGCTGCAGAAATACCTGTTCAGCTTAGCTAATCAGATCGAGGGAGGGGGCATGTGTCTTTCCTTTCTGGTAAAAGCAGTCAAGTCCATTATTTATCAGTAAGCGGGGTTTTTTTGTGGTTGTTGTTGTTGTTTTTGAATTCTTTGGATCATTTATGGGGTAAAACATTACGCTTGTCTGAAATGGTTATCTTTTGTGCATTTTGCGTATCCGTCACTGATCCGGGACTATCACACAGAGGAGACCAAGGAAGGGAGAGAACACTCCAAGAGCTTTGTGTGGGTTTTCCAGGAAGTTAGAGAATGGCTTGACTGTCAAGATAACACACGGAAATATTCAGCCATTCTTCACTGATGAGGTGGGGATGAGAATCTCGGCGCCTCCGACACCAAGTCATTTTCTTATGGTCGTTTTAGCTTTCCTTAAGGGATATCACGCAGGTATCGTTAAGTCGAAGGAAAATCGATAGCAACCACGGTGACTTGAAGTTTTGGCTTTCAAAAACCCATCGCCAAGCCAGGAAATAGTAGCCAAAGATGGGATGTCTTGGGGCGTGGTTATCAGAGCAACTCAGCTAAGATGCACGTTCTCAAGAAAGACAGTCCAAATTCCTCGTCCCTTGGTACAATCTTTGATTACCGGAACCCCTAGACTAAAACTGTAACAGCACTTCTCCAAAGTCTTTGAAAATGACCGCCCTCCACCCCACAACCCCCAGAAAAACAGAGTTCCTAGGAAGTCAGTGCAGACCGATCTCCCAGCAAATTCTGCTGTTCATCTTGGTTCAGATTTTAAGAGTGAGTCTGTGTACGTGAAATGTAATCCCAACTTTGCACAGAGTGAAGTGCACACTCCTGCAGCTCAGAGGTGTCATGGGTAAGGTTTTCGATCATCCTGTGTTAAAGCTCCCGTCAGACCATTTCTGCAAGCTATGTATTTATTACCCCAGCTAAGTGACCACAAATAGGCTGTCCAGGAAGTTACAGGGGAAGTGGCACTCGACAGCCGTGTGGGACCGGTCTGTTTGTGATGTGAATTTCAGTATTTGTTTAGTATTTCCAATCGTCTTCTGCTAGCAATATGCACAGTAATGTATCAGGCTTGTGACATTTGGATAAGGAAAAAAAAAAAAGAGTTCTTGTTAAGTGAATAACTTTAGCTTTTACAAAGGGTTATGATCAAAAGCAATTTAATACACCTTAAATGATATCTTATTTCTACATGGAAAGAAGTTATAGAATCTTCATAGAGTTCTATGAGAATAAAATATACTTGCTATCTATAAAAAAGAGAAAACTGAGAAAAAAAATAAGTTAAAAAAAAAACTTTCCTAGGCTTTTATTCTTGAACTTCACTGGCACGCAGGGTTTAATGGTTTCTCGGATTATTATTTTGCGATTTTGTTTTTGATTTTGCCTTAAGTAATGATAGAAGATATATATGGCTGGACACATATGTATAAACTTTTCAGCAGCATTTTTAATAATAAAATATCACAGTATTTTCTAATGCTTTGTGCAAATAATTACGCGTCCATTCTTTTTTTGGAGGTGGCCTGTCGTATTTCTTTTCTCGGCTTCAGACGTCTTTCTCGCTTTCAGGGCTAAACGATACATTCGATGCACATGATCCGTGGTAAACTCAGTCGATTACGGACCGGTTTCTTGTGGTTTGTCCTGGGGAACAGGTTTTGTGTCCCCAACAGGGACATTTCTCTTGGCCTGACGCTGAACATGGGGGCGGGTGCTCCGAACGGTGAAATTGGTAACAAGAGGGTATTTCCTGAAATGAAACACTTGAGTTTATTACTTTGACCTCAGCTTCTTGTGTTGCTGGGGTTTGTGTTTGCCATCATCTCTTAAAACTTTCCAACAAAGAGCCTGCTTTGGGTATATGTCCGACAGCAAGAGGTTTATTTGAATACAACTCAGGAGGTGAAAGTCTAGTATCACACTATCAGAGCAAGTCTGTCCAGGCTTCCCATACACTGGGGCTTCCCAGGTGGCTCAGACGGTAAAGAATCTGCCTGTATTTCAGAAGACCTGAGTTCGATCCCTAGGTCAGGAAGATCCTCTGGAGAAGGGAATGGCAACCCACTCCAGTGTTCTGGCCTGGAGAATTCCATGCACAGAGGAGCCTGGCGGGCCACAGTCCATGGGGGTCACAAAGAGTCGGACACGATTGAACGAGTAACACACTTCGCTTTGCACCTGGCTGTTGTTTATCTTAACAACTTATTGACCAGAGACATACTAACACATCTTTGTTACCCGAAAGCTATTGACCGGAGACATTTCAGTATTCACTTACATAACAAATCGCCAGCCACAGGTATTACTTTCTGGACAAACACCCCCCAGTCAATGATGGATTAACATCCTTAAGAGGCCTAAGGGAACAGGCATGTAGAGTATTTCTGTTTTAAAACTAGAGGCGTTGAGAGTCAGGAAGGTTAAGCAATGAGGCAGCAGCAAAACTTTAGATTCAAAGGAAGATGGTGTGTTCATAGCCCAGGCTCTTCACCAGTAAGGAACTCAGCTTGGACTTTTAACTCAAGCTCATGAATGTCATGACGACATTAGCTAATTATCAGACAAAGGAAGGCAGCAAAGACTTTGAATGCCGTATTCAAACTCTGAAGTTTTTTCGCATGTTGGATTCAGCTTTTTTGCCAAATGAGAGGTGCACAGGACTTATATGTGCATGCTAAGTCATGTCCGATTCTTTGTGACCCCATGGACTGTAGCCCGCCTGATTCCTCTGTCCGTGGGATTCTCCAGGCAAGAATACTTAAGTGGGTTGCCATGCCTTCCTTCAGGGGATCTTCTCAGGCCCAGGGACTGAAATGAACCCAGATCTCCTGCATTGCAGGCATATTCTTTACCATCTGAGCCACCAGGGAGACCCTAAAGAAAAGAAAATCTCTAAAAAAAAAAGAAGAAAAAGATCACTATCATGTCTCTGTATCTTGAGAAAACAGATAGCATTACACTTTAAAGTGCTTTTCATGTGGTCATAACCCTCACCCTGATGGACACACTGTGGGTACCCTCTGTGTACGTATCGAATTTTGTAGAACGTCGGTTGATCTGAAAACACAATTTTTATCAATTTTCCCTGCCGTTTTATGCACAATTTGGAGGTTCATTTGAGGTCGTTAAACATTCACAATCTCACTTTTGCTGGAATGGCATTTTAAAAATGCCGGCGATCCGTGCCTTTCACCGGAACTAGTGAGGATACAAGATGAAATTTGGGGTAGGAAGGTTGCAGGGTCTAAGGAGACACACGAGGAAACGTTATAAATAATTTATCACATACGACGGGAAGCTGTGTGCCTGCAACCTGTTTGGCGGATGCCTTCTAAAACCATCTTTGGAAAGATGTAACAATTGAATGATATGAATGCAGAGAGAAAACCTGTTCACAGCCAAAGACGCTTCTATAGCCTCCACCTATCTGTGAGGCCTCAGTAGGTGCTTTGTGGAGTATGTGTTGTAATAACCCCGTGAATCCCAGTACACTGGAGTCATTCTAATGGGACTATAGGAGGAACCCCATTTCCCCAGACTTTGTCGTTACTGTTGAGTGTCTCAGCCGTGTCTGGCTCTTTGCGACCCCATGGACTGCAGCACACCAGGCTTCCCTGTCCTTCCCCATCTCCCAGAGTTAACCCAAACTAACGTCCATCGAGTCGATGATGCCATCCAGCCATCTCATCCTTTTGCCTTCAATCTTTCCCAGCATCAGGGTCTCTTCCAGGGAGTCAGCTCTTCGGATCAGGTGGCCAAAGTAGAGTTACTCAGTGTCAGAAACCATTGTCTGATTGTCCAGTAATCTCCATGTCCATAGGTCTGTTTTAAAAGCCCTTCTGTGCTTCTCATATTATTGGAAGAATGATGCAGAGTGGGACTGAGACCTGATGCCACGTTCTGGGCAAATCCCTACCTTTGTTTAATGCTGCTGCTTAGGGAATATGCTTCCACTTTTAATATCTCTGCTCTGTTTACACGCAATGTTTTCCCTCGCTGCGTCTGCTACTCAAATTTCTATGAACCAGCTTGATTCCAACAGGATAAGAATTTAACAGGACCTGTGGCTTCCCTTGTAGCTCAGCTGGTAAAGAATCTCCCTGCAATTGGACAAATGTGTCCAGTGTACCAGCAGAAATACGGTACTCAGTCATGTTTTTGTGGGAGAGCTGGGTTTGATCCCTGGGTTGGGAAGATCCCCTGGAGAAGGGAAAGGCTACCCACCCCAGTATTCTGGCCTAGAGAATTCTATGGGGTCACAAAGAGTCGAATACTCGAGTGAGCAACTTTCACTTTCACATGGTCAACTTTAGGGGTTTCCCAGGTGGCACCATTGGTAAAGAATCCGCCTGCCAGGGCAGAAGATGGAAAAAGATTCATGGGACTTGGGTTTGATCCCTGCGTCAGGAAAATCCCCTGGAGAAGGAAAAGGCAGTTTCCCTCCAGTATACTTCCCTGGGATATACCTTACAGTCCATGGGGTCCCAGAAGAGTCGGACACGACTGCGGATACATGCGTGCAGGATCAACTTTGACATCGTGGAATCCCGTTTTAATTCTACACCTAATTGGTAGCCGTCACATAATAAGATTTCATCTTGTTCTTTCAAATTGCTTTTCAACCGCATTTAAATGTGTCCATTGTACCAGCAGAAATAGTGTAACATGTTTTCAGATGTCTCTGTGTCTGTGTGGGAACTTATATAAGATACTATGTAATGTGGAGAGCTAAAATTCTGCATTTTGCATCAATTATCAGGGTAACCAGGAAAAGTAGCAATCTGTATCTTGTCTACAGAGAATATATGCAAAAGAATGTCAGCATTGGCTGATCTGGATGTGCTAGCCAAACAGACGAAAATTCTCTTTATAGAAAAGATAGCCAGAACTTCCCTTGGGAGTCTGATGGATAAGGCTTGGCCTTCCAATCAATGTACAGGGTGCGGGGTGGGTCCTGGGTCGGGGAACTAAGATCCCATGTACCCCCTGGCCAGAAAACCAGAACATAGACAGCAGTAGCAATATGGCAACAAATTCAACAAAGATTTTGAAAAGGGTCCACATGAAATTATCAAAAGATAGTGGATGACTGTTGTTGCTCAAAATAGTCCCTGGAGATATCATTCCAGTATTACGCTTATGAGAGAAATGGACAATTTGCAGTGTTCCGATGCTGAATAAATGGTCTGCAATGTCACAATTACTCTTATCTTTATGGGTGTTTGATGTCCACAATCTAGAGGGAAGGTGACCTTCCAAGGTGGGTCATGAAAATGAAAACATGCACCGTTTTTCCTCACAGGAGTTTTGGACTCTTGGAATTATGGCAAAAATAATTCAGCACAAAGGGTGTCCACCTGGGAGCCAGGTGATCCGGCTAAAATGGCTGGATTCCTGTTTATACCGGAAGTCGTAGGGTACCTTCTATTTACTTTTCTCTTTTACTGTAACATGCTTTCACGCTCGTTTATGGTAAGAGAAAGGTTGGAGCCACATAATGCCAGTATTTCTACAAAGAAGCAGTAGAAACTGACTTTCTTATATAACACACCGTATGATTAGTATAAGCAGTGCATGCTCAGTTGCCCAGTCGTGTCCGATTTTTTTGTGACCCCATGGACTCTCCATGGACCCCATGGGATTCTCCAAGCCAGAATACTGGAGTTGGTAGCCTTTCCCTTCTCCAGGGCATCTTCCCAACCCAGGGAGATCAA
>NW_011494570.1:247979-251185 GCF_000754665.1 Bison bison bison
CCCTGACCTGTAAGGCATGCATATAAATAAGAGGCGAGGTACCCAGGAGCCAGGGACCAAAGTGGCATTCGGGGAAGGAGGCTTCATGTTTCTCCTCCACCTGCCAAGGGGAGGTCAAGCGCCCTTCGGCAGTTGACTTAATTTCTATATGTTGATCTGCTAAACAGGCACAGACTTTGCACCTCAGGGTCCAATTAAAGGTAAGACAAAGGGCAGCTTTGAGAATTTTGTTAGCAACGCGTATGCATCTCCAAGGGTCCTTGGCAGTCACCTCCTCTTTCAAGTTTGTCCCCAGGCAGTAATGGAAGAAGGGGCTTCCCTGGTGGCTCAGAGGGTAAAGAATCTGCCTGCAGTGCAGGAGACCTAGATTTCATCCCTGTGCTGGCAAGCTTCCCTGGAGGAGGACACAGCAACCCACTCCAGCATGCTTGTCGGGAGAACTCCACGGATAGGGGAACTCGGCGGGCTACACGGCCCGTTGAGGTCACAAAGAGTCAGACACGAGTGAGCGACTAAACCAGCACCAAATACTGGAAGAAAGGTGTCATTGGATGCCGTGGACTTGCAGGAACTCTGCTTAGCAACCTGGGATCATTTGTGTTTCGTTTCACCTTCGTTTGTTCGGCTTCTTTACGGCTAACACGCGAGTAGGTCCTGTGAAGCTACAGGAGACACAGAAGCTACGGGCTTTGTTTATCTCCCTTAGGAGACGGCAGGGTTAGGAAAAAAGAGAGTATTTTGCAAAGAGTATTCAAGTGGTATTTATGGGAGGAGAGAAAAGAAAGGGAAAGGGGCTTAGGTAGGCGGGGGCGGGGCGTGTCTCAGACGTGATGCTTTTGATCTCAGAGGAAGCAGGAGATGTGAATGGTGAAAAGAAAGCACTAAAATTTCATCCCTCGTGATCTTCACACACCTCTGAGCACACACACTACGTCGGGTTGTTTAAATCCTAGTAACCCCCTTCAGGGGCTACCGAGACAGGGTGCGCTGGAGAAATGTGTGATGGGGGGCAATTTCCCGAGATTTGCATGAAATCATAAAGTAGTGGAGAAATTTCTCTGTGTTTCTGGATCAGTAGCAAGTGTTACTATAAATCCATATTAGTATTAACAGGAGGTATAATATGTATTTGGGGGCTTCCTCTGGTGGCTCAGAGTGTAAAGCGTCTGCCTGCAATGCAGGAGACCCGGGTTCCATCCCTGGGTTGGGAAGATCCCCTGGAGAAGGAAATGGCAACTCACTCAACTGTTCTTGCCTGGAGAATCCCACGGATGGAGGAGCCTGGTAGGCTACAGCCCATGGGGTCGCAAAGAGTCGGACATGACTGAGCAACTTCACCTTCACTTTCATAATATATATTGTACATTTATAATGGTTAGAAATAGCATTCACTTGTGGTTGAAAGGCAGTATTTGGTGAGACATTATAGCAGATATGCATATTTGCAGATATATATATCCTAGGACTGAAGTGACAGCATAGCATAGCATATCCTGGGATAATATATCTCCATATATAATCCTAGTATTATATGAAGTATTAAATATTTGTGCTGAATTGGCCAAAAAGTTCATTTTTACGGAAAAACCCAAATAAACTCTTTGGCCAGCCCACTATACATCATATATATAATTTTATTATAATGGGATGGCTACATATATCTATAATACAAAAAACACTGATCATACCAAGTGTATAATATGTACACTATCTATGGTTCTTGTTCGGTTGGTAAGTTGTGTCCGACTCTTTGTGACTCCATGGACTGTAGCCCGCCAGGCTCCTCTGTCCTCTATTGTCTCTTGGAGTTTGCTCAAGTTTGTGTCCGTTGACTTCATATATTGAATAGTATACTATACTTTATATACTATGAATATAACATATTGTGTGTATTATGTATGTAGTAGGTACACGTATGTATACCGTGTACATATATGTATTCCATATACACGCGTGTACACCATGAACATATAGGTATACCATATACCTATGTGTATACTACATGTACTATGTATAAATATAGAAATATATTTTATACATGATATATAAACACAAATGATGTATGTGTTGTGTACACATAATATATGCAGTATAAAAAAATATATATACACACACACACTCATAACCCGGTGGAAATCAAAGTGTCTATAAAGCATGCTAACTTTCCTTTTGAAACAAACCAATTCTACATTTTGTTTTTTCATATTCACTCTTACACATGCTTCACCCAGTACTTGAACAACATTCTTTCCTTTTCTTAAACTGTTGGATGAATGACCTTAAGATAAACGCAGTCTGTATCAATCATTTCAGAGTAATTTAAACCTGCGCTGCTAAGACAAAAGAGGATTCCGGAGACAGGTTCTGAGGCTTTTACTGTTAGCCTCGTGTGGACGCTAGCAGTCCAGATAATGTCGCTCTGTGCTTCCATCAGAGACAGCACCAAGACCAGCTTAGGTGTAAGTCGACACCCCAAGGGGCAGATCTCTCACATGCATGGCATTGTCCCAGCAGAGGAAAAGCTATACTTGCAAACAGAAAAAGATGATAATACTAAGGTTTCTTGTTGTTCAGTCGCTAAGGCATGTCTGACTCTTTGGGACCCCACGAACTCCAGCACGCCAAGCTTCCCTGTCCTTCCCTATTGCCTGGAGTTGGCTCAGATTCACGTCCATTGAGTTCGAGTTTAATTTTCCTCAATTCATTTGGATATACATATCTGTCATCTTTGGGAGGACAACCAGAGATCAGCTTCTGCTTCATGCTTAAGAAAATATTTTTAAGGATGTTAAGGGTGTGTACACACACACACACACACACACATGCACACACACCATGTTATGTAAGGTTAAGGGTGTGTGTGTGCGTGTGTGTTCGTAAAACATAAGCTTTAGGTGGTACATACATAATATATGTTTGCTGGTAGCTGCTGCTAAGTCACTTCAGTCGTCTCCGACTCTGTGCGACCCCATAGATGGCAGCCCACCAGGCTGCGCCGTCCCTGAGATTCTCCAGGCAAGAACACTGGACTGGGTTGCCATTTCCTTCTCCAATGCAGGAAAGTGAAGAGTGAGAGTAAAGTCGCTCAGTCGTGTCCGACTCTTCGTGACCCCATGGACTGCAGCCCACCAGGCTCCTCCATCCATGGGATTTTCCAGGCAAGAGTACTGGGGTGGGGTGCCATTGCCTTCTCCGAATATGTGTTT
>NW_011494570.1:252004-253266 GCF_000754665.1 Bison bison bison
ATAGGAATGGTATCATCGGAAAAGCATATAAACATTTTTTCAAAGATTTTGTTTTGAAATTTATGTTTCGCCATGCTGGTGGTCTTTGCTGCATGCAGATATAAACATTTTTTTAAAGATTTTTTTTTTTAATTTATGTTTCACCATGCCGGTGGTCTTTGCTGCATGCGAGCTTCTTCTTGTGCTGATTCCCCTTGTTGTGGAGCATGGGCTTGAGGGCATGAAGGCTTCAGTAGTTGCTGGACGTGGGCTTAACTGTCCCAACGCACGTGGGATCTTCCCAGACCAGGGATCGAACCTGGGTCCCCGGCATTGGCAAGCAGAGTCTTTACCACTGGAACACCCAGGAGGTTTCCAAAATATTCATTTATTAAAAATCAATTCTTTATTGCAAATTCCTAGAAAAACAATGAGTACTTCTACAGCCTTTTGTTATGTTCTGTTACTCTGGCCACTATAAAGTATTTTTGTAAATGAGGGTCTTTAC
This sequence comes from Bison bison bison, assembly GCF_000754665.1. Lineage (NCBI taxonomy): Eukaryota > Metazoa > Chordata > Mammalia > Artiodactyla > Bovidae > Bison > Bison bison. The sequence goes on from NW_011494570.1 coordinate 252,492, forward strand.
CTACTGGCACGTTTTGTATATGTTCACCTTCTCATCTGCATTGATCTACATTTTCAATGAGTATATATTAACTTTCAGTACTTTGACTTTTTGTTAAGTTATACCTTTTTATTTTTGGTCAAGAGGGATTTGTGTTTCTTTCTTTTCAAGTGAATTTTTTTGAAGTATAGTTGGTTTATAATACTGCGTTAGTGTCTGCTGTATGGCTAAGTGAATTAGCTGTAAATATACTTGTATCTCTTGTTTTTTGGGTTTCCTTCCCTTTAGGTCACCACACAGCACTGAGTACAGTTCCCCGTGCTGTATCTCAATCATTATCTGTTTTATACGCAGCATCAATGATGTATATGGGTCAATCCTGATCTCCTAATTTATCCCATTCCCTCTTCCCCACTTGGTGCCCGTGCGTTTATTCTCTACGTCTGTGTCTCTATTCCTGCTTTGTACATAAATTCATCTATGCCATTTTCTAGATTCCAAGTGTGTGTCTTAATATATGATCAGTTCAGTCCAGTCGCTCAGTCATGTCCGACTCTGCGACCCCATGGACTGCAGCACGCCAGGCCTCCCTGTCCATCACCAACTCCCACAGTTTACTCAAACTCATGTCCATTGAGTCCGTGATGCCATCCAACCATCTCATCCCCTGTTGTCCCCTTTTCCTCCCGCCTTCAATCCCTCCCAGCATCAGGGTGTTTTCCAATGAGTCAGCTCTTCACATGAGGTGGCCAGAGTATTGGAGCTTCGGCTTCCGCATCAGTCCTCCAATGAACAA
>NW_011494570.1:253366-255021 GCF_000754665.1 Bison bison bison
CAGGGAAACAGGCTCCCCATCAGCACCCAGGAAACCTCTGTTGCCTGAAGCCTTGGGAGCGGCCCAGTAGGTGGCGCACTCTGCTCCGTGTCTGGACAGACAGCAGAAATGTTAATGAAAAAAAAAAAAAAATGAGGGCAGGATGGTCAATGGTATGACACACACAGAAAAAAATGCAACCCAGGGAAACAGGCTCCCCATCAGCACCCAGGAAACCTCTGTGAAGGCACTCATGAGCATCCTTCATAGGCAGCCTCAAGACTGTCAAACTCATTTGAAAATAAGAGCAGGATTCTCTGGTTTCGTAGACTTCCCTTCCACCTCCCTGAGCACTCTTTTCAGTCCACTTCCCGGAGGAAACAAGCAAAATCCCAACCACGATTTTCCTTTCAACCAGCAGCCAAGGAGAGCTATCGACAGGAATATATGAGCATCTATTTTATTAACACCCTTGAATTCCCAGTATATCCTCTGAACATTAAAAAAATCTTCTTAAAATCTCTGCATGATTACATTGGGAATTTGTGACATCTCAATTGGAGAAGTGTCCACTGCTTCAAATACACAAATTAGAGAATGATTTCCGCATTTGCTTCTTGTAAAATCGGACCTAGGAAAGGATGCTGCTGCTGCTGCTGCTAAGTCGCTTCAGTCATGTCCGAAACGATGCTAGTTATTTCAAAAGCTTGGGCAGAGAAATGTACACAGACGTTTCATCCTCATGCTTCCCATCCGCCTGCCATGGCAAGAGGCACAAGAGATGTGGGTTCGATCCCTGGATCGGGAAGATCCCCTGGAGAAGGAAATGTCAACCCACTCCAGTATTCTTGCCTGGAGAATCCCCATGGACAGAGGAGTCTGGTGGACTGCAGTCCACTGGGTCACAAAGAGTCAGACAGGCCTGAGCACACACTCAGACATCATTCTCAATCACGCTGCTTAAAAGAACTGAGTGATGTGGTGTAAAACTGGGGGATAATGTGTTTTGCATGGTTTAGACCATATTCTGTATTAGAATATATCGACTCTGAGGATGCCTCATGAGATGGTCTTCTTTTCACAGCTGAGTCTTCTGTTTCCAAGTGCTAAATGATTTGTATCCCAAAGCACTTTCTTAAAAAGCAGTCTCTTCCAGGGGTGTCTATTGAGTGATTTTTTTTCTTTAATGTGTCTGGTTTCCCACATGCCTCTGGGACACGGTTTCACATAGAAGCTCAGCTTCCGGTTTCGCGGAGAAGGTAAATAATAAGACCCTGGAATCGAAAGGCACAGTTTCAGACTGCGTTTTGCACATACAGAACAGACCACCAGGTGCCTGATGCATCCTCAGACAAGACGTGCCCAGGAAACAGAGTTCGGTCTGATGAGAACTGAAAGAATGCAAAGGAGCCCATCGTTAGAAAGTTTCGGGGTGGGTGGGAGGAAAGGTACAGACTGGAAGGAATTCATTGTCAGGTCAGAAACGTTATGAGGACTGAAGGAAGCCTTGGAGGACTAGATGGAGTGCCTGTGTGTCCAGGCTAAGTCGCTGCAGTCGTGTCTGACTCTTGTGGCCCCGTGGACTGTAGCCTGCCAGGCTCCTCTGTCCACGGGATTCTCCAGGCAAGAATACTGGAGTGGGTTGCCGTTTCCTTCTCCAGGGGCTCTTCCCAACC
>NW_011494570.1:255260-255441 GCF_000754665.1 Bison bison bison
TGCGACCCCACGAACTGCAGCACGCCAGCCTCTCCCTGTCCTTCACCATCTTCCAAAGTCTGCCCAAGTTCATGTCCATTGCATTGGTGATGCCATCCAGCCATCTCATCCTCTGACACCCTCTTCTCTGCCCTCAATCTTTCCCAGCGTCAGGGGCTTTTCCAATGAGCCAGCTCTTCCC
>NW_011494570.1:257061-260107 GCF_000754665.1 Bison bison bison
AAGGATTATTCAATTCTCAATTTTTCAAATTGGGCTATTTGTCCTGTCTTTTTTTTTTTTGGCTGCTGCACAGCATGCAGGATCTGAGGTTCCCCACCAGGAATCGAACCCATTACACCTGCAGTGGAAGCAGATAGTCTTAACCACAGGATTGCCAGGGAATTCCTGGGCTACTGGCATGTTGCCTGCCGAACGAACCTACCTTTAACGCTTCTTTTGGTGCGATAACAGACTGATTTGAGTAGAGAGAGAATAAAAGTAACTCCGTGGGCACAGTGATAAAGTATGAACACCTGTAAGACGGTTGTAAAATACAGCTTGTGTGCCTCTCCAATCCTTGTAACTGTGTGTGCTTAGTCGCTCAGTCGTGTCCAACTCTTTGCAACCCCATGGACAGTAGCCCGCCAGGCTCCTCTGGCCATGGGGATTCTCCAAGCCAAGAATACTGGAGAAGGTTGCTATACGCTCAAATCAAACATCTTTTTTTTTTAAAGCTGTACACTGGCTTGACTGTTGGATAATGGGTAGGCTGCAAAGCAGAGTTATTAATACAGGCTATATTTTGTTGCAGTTTTAGCAGGGACAGATACCAACAGTGCACTCTATGTTTTTAATCAGTAAACGATACACGCATACTAGAAAATATGTCTTATAAAATGCTTTTATTCTGTTATCATGGCCGTGGGCTGACTCCTTTAACTTAGTTACTCTTTATAGAGTATTTTTGATTGCATTGTTTGCAGCTAGGGAATCCTGTTAAGTTGCTTCATTCGTCTCTGTGGACTGGACCCCGCCAGGCTCCTCTATCCATAGGGTTTCTCCAGGCGAGAATACTGAAGTGGGTTGCCACGCCCTCCTCCGGGGGATCTTCCCCACCCAGCGATCGAACCAGAGTCTCCTGCACTGACAGGCAGGTTCTTTACTACTAGCACTGCCTGGGAAGCCCCAGCTAGGGTATTGCCCCAAAGAAATCATTCCCCCAGCCCCCTGCTCTGACCAGCAAGACACAGATGCCTGACATGATGTGATTAATACATCGTCCTTTCATGAGGAACTGCCTTCGCCTTACAAGCCCTGTTCTAAGCTGCAGCATTTCGAAGCCAAAAATCCCATATGGATTTCTCCCATTGCTTTCTAACTTATCATCTTTCTATCACATGCATGGACTTGACTTCACTCACGTACACTCTTGGTCATACAAGCTAGCTTTCCCTTCTGCTTTACCGCGTTTGAATTCTGTAATCGGAAATCTTCTGCTAGAGAAGTGAACTATGTCTCAGCATGTATTTCTTTCTCTTTTTAAATTTTACTTATCTACTTTTTAAATTATTATTATTTTTGGCTGTGTTGGGTCTTTGTCGCTGTGTGTGGGTTTTCTGTAGTACCGAGCAAGAACTACGCTTCATGTTAGCAACACCGGCTTAGTTACCCTGTGGCATATGGGATCTTCCTGAAAACCACTGGACTACCAGGGAAGTCCCTCAAAGTCTATCTCTATTAAGGAGTAACAAATGATGCCCCTTTCATTTTTTTTATTGTTGTGGAATCGGAATGATTCTGCCGTATAAAGATTCCTAGGACTTGGCCCCCCTTCTGAATGCTAAATTTTCAATGAAATCCAGCTTAAGTCATTTGCATTAAAGTGTGAGAGCACCTAACATTCTGCCTTTTGCAACTGCAGAGAGAAACTGCTCTCTTCTGTCCCCTAATATCTCTTCTTGTCCTCTTGCTAAATGCCGGTGATGACTTCTGTGGTCTCCACAGATAGATCCTGCTGAAACATAAATGAGAACAGAGTCCACCCCCCTCCCCCAGCCATTTAATGAGCTAAAACTGAGTTACGCCTGTTCATCGTAATTCAATTCTGTATGATTTTCATGTAGTTAGCGCTTCGAGCTTGTTATTGCAATAAGGAACAAGAGACTTAGCACATCAAAGAGAGGACGGGAGAGAGCTAATGTTTTATTAAGCACCATCGTCGACCAGGGTATGTCTGATTAAAGCAGAAGCCACTATTTGCATAAGTTTGTTCCGGAGTGTGTTCGCAGCCTCCCAAATGAATGACTCCTCTCGTTGATTGAAGAGACCTCATTAACAATAATTTTATCGGATGAAGATTGTGAATGATTGATTTGCACTCTAGAGAAGTTCCTCGTGGCAACAGTAGCGGTAACCTGTCCCCCACCCTGGCTCTTTCCCCTATATGACATGCTTTCAGAACCCAGGGGGAGGGAACAATTAGTTTTTTTTCCAGCATCAAAACTATCTTGGGGCTTGCCTGGTGGCTCCTCTTTATTGCTGCATGTGTCCAACTCTTTGCAACCTTGTGGACTGGGTAGCCCTCCAGGCTCCTCTGTCCATGCGATTTTCCAGGCCAAGTATACAGAAGTGGGTAGCCATTCCCTTCTCCAGGGGATTTTTCCCAACCCTGGTCTCCTGCATTGGCAGGTGGATTCTTTACCATGGAGCCACCAGAGAAACCCTGTGTCTTCTTTACTTACTGTTAAAGCCAAGATAAGACCCAGAGGCTTTCTCCAATCAGCAAGTAGATGAAGAGTGGGCTTCAGCAGATTTAAAACCTCTACCAGTGGTCGTCATCTGACAAGCCATCCAGACCAACTCTGTTGACTTTAATCTGGACTAAAATGCACACTTCCAGCATCTAAAATTTAGTTGCCTAACTCTGAGAAGTCAAAAGCAACTGAGCCAGCTATGTAAGCTATAAAAATCAAGCAAGTTTGAATGCATTATTCATTAAGGGTCCCAGCCGCTGAGCTCTGGGATTTGTCACTGCATTTGAACCAGAACTTCAGCCTGCCAAAATTCCCGGCCTGGAAGAAGCCGGGAGACTAAGGCAGGCTTTTTTTTTTTTTCTGGATGTCACATGATACCTTTGACCGCTTACTTTTGACTTTGAGAATCCTCCCACCGTCTTCCAAAATTTTCTTTGAACCGCCCTGCAACATAGACAAGATGCTTCCTTACCACCACCTCGCTTTCTTCCTTCCAGGGGTCAGACGCTCGTTACGGTCTGATGTCTCCTCCC
>NW_011494570.1:261444-265382 GCF_000754665.1 Bison bison bison
TGGAATTCAAAAAAAAAAAAAAAAAACAACCTGACTCTGTCCAGTAAATTAATTCATTCATTTCTCAAGGCTTTGTCCCTCAGAGCAAAAAAATTCCGTCAGACCAGAAACGATTACCACAATGCCTTTTATCGTTGGCTCAGACGGTAAAGAATCTGGCAGCAATGCAGGAGACTCGGGTTCAATCCCTGATCTGGAAGATCTCCTGAAAAAGAAAATGGCAGCCCACTCCAGTATTCTTGCCTGGAGAATCCCATGGACAGGGAAGACTGGTGGGCTACAGTCTATGGAGGCCATTCCATGAAGTGCAGTCCATGGCGTCCCAAAGAGCCAGACACCACTGAGTGGCTAATATAACTGCTTTTTATCTGGATAGCAATTGGCAATCTTTTTGTTGTTGTTGTTAAATGGTGAGATAGTAAATATTTTTGGATTTAAGTGCAAACTTTACAACTTTGCCATTTTTGTGAGAAGGTAGCCATAGATAAGACTTTGATCCCTGGGTTGGGAAGATCCCCTGGAGGAGGAAATGGCAACCCACTCCAGTATTCTTGCCTGGGAAACCCCATGGACAGAAGAGCCTGGTGGGCTACAGTCTACAGGTAACAAGAATCAGACACAACTTAGCAACTAAACCACCACCTACCCATCTGTTTACTCTCTTAGTATTTAAATAAAAAAAAAAAAGGATTGTCCATTGTCATCCAGATAAAAGGCAGTTCCAGTAGTTTAATTTAACCAGCGCTTGTCAAATGCTAGTATCCAAAAAGCTAGTAGTGATTTTTCATCTAACAGAACTTTTGTTCTGAGGGACAAAGACTTGAAAAAATAATAAAATAATTTGTCGGACAGAGTGATTTTTTTTTCTTTCAACTTGGAATTTCAGAAATTCCATTGAGGAGAGGAAGAGTTAACGCTTTACTTACATATACAACACAGTGTCTTGAAGACCCACTTCACGGTCATCTGATTAACACAACATTGAGTGGTCCTGGAAGTAGTTGAGTTTTATCTTGTTACATAAATTCCAGCTGTTTCCTGCTGTGTTTGTATGTGTAACCACAGCTGGTAACCCCTTGTGTCAAGTACCACTGTTATGCTGGTCTCTAGAATACTATACAAATAGAAAAAAAAGATCAAGACAAAGCTTTGAAAGCATTCCTCATAACTTTGCCTTTAAAAAGTGATTTTTGTCCCAAACCCGATAACATCACTTACCACTCACCCTCTCAGCCAGCATTTCTATTCTGTAAAATGACCTTCAGTTCAGTTCAGTCGCTCAGTCCTGTCTCTCTGTGACCCCATCGACTGCAGCACCCCAGGCCTCCCTGTCCGTCACCAAGTCCCACAGCTTACTCAGACTCATGTCCATCAAGTCGGTGGTGCCACCCAGCCATCTCATCCTCTGTCGTCCCCTTCTCCTCCTGCCTTCAATCTTTCCCAGCGTGTCAGTTCTTCACATCAGGTGGGCAAATATTGGAGTTTCAGTTTCAGCGTCAGTCCTTCCAACGAACACCCAGGACTGACCTCCTTTAGGATGGACTTGTTGGATGTCCTTGCAGTCCAAGGCACTCTCAAGAGTCCTCTCCAACACCAGAGTTCAAAAACATCAATTCTTTGGCACTCAGCTGTCTTTAGGATCTAACTCTCACATTCTTGTATGACTACTGGAAAAACAATAGCTTTGACTAGAGGGACCTTTGTTGGCAAAGTAATGTCACTGCTTCTTAATATGTTGTCTAAGTTGGTCATAGCTTTTCTTCCAAGGAGCAAACATCTTTTAATTTCGCAGCTGAAGTCACCATCTGCAGTGACTTTAGAGCCTAAGGAAATAAAGTCTGTCACTGTTTCCATACTTTCCCCATCTATTTGCCCTGAAGTGATGGGACCGAATGCCATGATCTTCACCTTTTGAATGTTAAGTTTTAAGTCAGCTTTTTCACTCTCTTCTTTCATTGTTTTAATTCAAGAACTAGGGGCTTTCCTGGTAGCTCAGCTGGTAAAAAATCCACCAGCAATGCAGGAGTCCCCAGTTCAATTCCTGGGTTGGGAAGATCCCGGGTAGGCTACCCACTCCAGTATTCATGGGCTTCTCTGGTGGTTCAGATGGTAAAGAATCCACCTGCAATGCAGGAGACCTGGGGTCAATCCCTGGGTCCAGAAGATCCCCTGGAGGAGGGCATGGAACCCACTCTAGTATTCTTGCCTGGAGAATCCCATGGACAGAGGAGCCTGGAGGGCTGCAGTCCAGGGCTTCGCAAAGAGTTGGACACAACTGAGCGACCAAGCACACAACACAGCTGATTGTGTCTCTATGAACATATTAAGTGTGCAGTAGTTTAACATCAGTTCTTTAGCTACATTTTGTAAGATTTCCTTTGACAGTAGTATTCAGATTTTGTTGTATGGGTTTTAAATCTGAAGCGTGTACATTTGGGCTTCGCTGGTGGCTCAGACGGTAAAGAATTGACCTTCATTTGGTATTTTGTTTTTACTACGAGCGTGTATCCTAAGTCTCCAGTCCTGTCTGACTCTTTGCGACACAACGGACTGTAGCTCACCAGGCTCCGTCTGTCCAAGGGATTCTCCAGGCAAGAATACTGGAGTGGCTTGCCATGCTCTACTACCTAAAATTAAATCTTCGTTTACTTACAAAACAGCGTTGTCTGCATGTTTAATTTCCTATCCATAGCGTTACAACTTGAGTTATTTAACTAGAAATTTTCCCTAGCATAATTATTACACTTTGCTCTAAACCTCTAATGGGTGTTTTATATTGAATGTTGCTTCTCTGAATTAGAATCTCTTAATCCTCTTTCACATTCTCCTTATAAATGTGAGGCAGTATTTCTTTCTGTAACACCCAGCAAAGTGCCATATCTAAGTTATAGGTGGTGCACATAAGTAGTTCAGAAGACTCATTTAAATAGTAAGTAATTGGGTCATTAAACTGAATTATTTCCAGAGATATAAAAACAAGAAATTCATTTGTTTAAAGGTAGCAAATCAGGAATATTTCTAAGCAAATATTTCCAAGCACAGCCGACTCCAACCCAGTTGCCAAGGCAATATAACTCATGTCCATGACTTTAAAATATTTATCCTATATGGTATTAATTATTAACAAGTAGTACAGGACTTCCCCGGCAGTCCAGTGGTCCAGACTCTGTGCTTCCATTGTCAGGGGAGAGGGCAAAGGTTTAACCCTTGGACAGGGAGCTAACATCCTGCGTGATGTGACCCCCCCCAAAAAAATTAATATGCAGACTCCATCTTATGGCTAAGACCTTAATCAGCACATATATCGCGGTGATTATTTTTAACCAAAAGTCAAAGGCCTTTTAGAAATCTGCCCAAATGCACATAGAGAGATGCAGGTTCGATCCCCTGGGTGGGGAAGATCCCCCGGAGGAGGAAATGGCAACCCACTGCAGTATTCTTGCCTGGGGAATCCCGTGGACAGAGGAGCCTGACGTGGGGTCACGAAAGAGTCGGACACGACTGGGCGACTAAAACGAAATAAAGATACAGACAATCCTGGCCTTCTGACAGAGTTTCAGTTTCACCATCTCAATAGGAAAGACACAAAACCTTACGTCAAGAAACCTTATGGACTTCCCTAGGGGCCCAGTGGTTAAGACTTTGCCTTCCAATGCAAGGGACGCAGGTTTGATCTGTGGTTGGGTAGCTCCGATCTCACATGCCTCAAAGTCAAAAAAACAAACAAACAAAAAAATGAAGCAGAAGAAAAAAACATAGGAAACAGAAGCAATATTGTAACAAATTCAGTCAGATCAGATCAGTCGCTCAGTTGTGTCCGACTCTTTTCAACCCCATGAATCGAAGCACGCCAGGCCTCCCTGTCCATCACCAACTCCCGGAGTTCACCCAGACTCATGTCCATCGAGTCAGTGATGCCATCCAGCCATCTCATCCTC
>NW_011494570.1:266264-269902 GCF_000754665.1 Bison bison bison
TGGTATTTCTCAGATAGGAACCCAGGCCTGGGCTATGCTCACTTGTGTCTGGCTCTTTGCAACCCTACAGACTGTAGCCCTCCAGGCTCCTCTGTCCATGGGATTCTCTAGGCAAGAATCCTGGAGTCGGTTGCTATTTCCTCCTCCAGGGGATCTTCCCCACCTAGGGATCGAACCTGCATCTCCTTCATCGACAAGCAGATTCTTTATCTCGGAGCCACCTGGGAAATTCATGACCCTGTTCTTTGATCCAAGAACATTTCTATGTTGCTGTGCACCATTTTCCGAGGTCTCATCATTCTTTTTTGAGATACATTAGACATACATTATTTTCTTGTTGGGCTTCGTAGGACCAAAGAATTCAAGATTTTGCCTCTTCTGAGATGATTTTTTCCTTGCCAGAAAATTTTAAAATGCAGTGTTAATATTATTGTTTCTTTCAGCCCAGATTGAATTTAATCAAAGACCTCTTACATTTTCATGATTAAAAACATGAAAACTCTGTGTGTGTCCAATAAGTGGTTCAACGTTTATGAGAGTTGATAAATGCATCAGGGTCAATAAGAGCCAATAGCTTGTACATATGTTAATCTGAAATTATTTATGTGAGTTTGGTTTGTGTAAAATAAATGATTAACATTTGCATATTTAATTTCAGCTTCAAGTGATACAGTTCTTTAAATAAGATCTGCAATCCCAAATGTTCTCACTTGTTATTTTTGCAAAGACCAGATTGAGATTTAACCATCCCCATCCTAAATCAGTGGACTGACAGAATAAACCACCTCTTAGGAATAAAATTAAACTGAAAGTGAAGTCGCTTCAGTCGTGTCCAACTCTTTGAAACCCCACGGACTGTAACCTGCCAGGATCCTCCATCCATGGGATTTTCAATATTTTAATACCCTGCTGCCAAGGATGTAGTTGCTTTCATTCCGTCTCTCAGTTGTGTCCAACTCTCTGTGACCCCATGGACTGCAGCACGCCAGGCTTCCCTGTCCATCACCAACTCCCGGAGCTTGCTCAAACTCATGTCCATCAAGTCAGTGATGCCACCCAACCATCTCATCCACTGTCGTTCCCTTCTCCTCCCACCTTCAATCTTTCCCAGCATCAGGGTCTTTTCCAATGAGTGAGTTCTTTGCATCAGGTGGTCAAAGTACTGGAGCTTCAGCTGCAGCATCATTTTCCTTCCAATGAATATCCAGGGTTGATTTCCTTGAGGATTGACTGGTTTGATCTCCTTGCGGTCCGAGGGACTCTCAAGAGTCTTCTCTGGTGAAATTATAAAATTAATGAAACTGCTTTATATGTTCCTAAAAAGACATAGCGATTTTCTACTCTCTTCCAGTATAAAATCACATTATAAATGCACTTCATGCACCTTCTTTGTGATCAGAAGTACGAAACCACAGTTGTACAACTGTGGGGATTCAAAAACAGGTGAACACTTTTGTTTGCTTTAATTTTTCTTCTTAGTTTTTGAACAGTCTGAACCTTGAAAGGATTTATCAAAAGGTGAAAACTTTGCTTTTACATAAACCTTTGCTGCCGTCTGAAAGCAGGAATATCTGGTCTTTAACAACCAGCAAATGGTTTCCCTAAATTACAAGACATGGTTTTTTTTTTTCCTGACATTTCTCAAGATATCAGCAGGGTTAGACACGATATTATTATTTAAGCAGCAATCAGTGACATTCTTTCAGTCCCAGACACCTATGAGTCTCTGATCAAAATGAATGACCTTGGCCAGAAAAATGCACACAGCTGCCTTTGCACATAACACACACTCAGGAATTTTCAACTCATCTATGGATCAGTGGTTAAGAATGCCTCCTTCAAAGTAAATTATCCTTGGGGGAACAAGCTGTCTTTCTTAATTTGGGAGGAAGAAGAACTGAAAGGGAGAACTACCAGCAAAGATGCACAATGAAAATGATAAGTTACCAGCATTTCCTGAATGCTTCTGCCTTAAATAAAATGATTTCCAGGAGTGAGACGTTTTCATGACCTCAGTGTTCACAAAGATGTTCAAAGGATAATAGGCGACGCTGAATGCTCAAACACGCTTTTCTAAAGCTGAGTGTTTGTTAGGTAGAAACTGAAGCTAGAGTCTGATACCAATGGATTCTCTATATTCTGTATTCTGATCCAATTCTATATCCCTAATTATATCACTCTGTTCTGATATCAGTGGAAATCTGGTATCAGTGGTTCCTGGTGGGTACCAGAATGATCGACCATCTTTCTGTTGTGCTAGTGTTAGATTTTAGAGGCTGCCAAGTTCTGTTTCAGAATATGGAACCAAGGGTTGCAATGTCTACTGGCAGTCTCCTGGGCTTCGGTGGTAACTCACTGATGATGAATCTGCCTGCAATGCAGGAGACCTGAGTCCAATCCCTGGGTTGGGAAGATCCCCTGGAGAACGGAATGGTGCTAAATTGAGATTTTTAAGAGATTAGCATTATTTAAAGAAAAGCCAGACATCTCAAGCTAATGAATTTAACACTTTCTAAGCCTGGTGATTCACTGGTTCAGAAGCCACCTGTAATGCAGGAGATACGGGTTCGATCCCTGGGTCAGGAAGATCCCCTCGAGAAGAGAATGGCAACCCACTCCAGTATTCTTGCCTGGAGAATCCCATGAACAGAGGAGCCTGAAAGGCTGTGGTCCATAGCATTGGACCTGACTGAGTGACTGAGCACACAGCATCATGAGCGCCTCGAAAAATATCTTTGCTTTTGGTAGACATCTCCAATAAATGTAATTATTTGGGGGAGAAGCATACAACGCTTTCAGCTCCTTAGAAACTGGATAGCAGCGTGGGTCTCCTGAGTGCCTTTTAAATCTGAGAATTCTGCGATGTGATGGTTAAATCTGTAGTGGTTCATTTTTAAGCCTACTCGTTTCATGAAAATTCATGAAGGTGGATTTTTTTTTCTCCTTAACCGCTCAGTACACGCTAAAGCTGAAACCTTCAAGGCTTCCAAATGAGACCCAAATGCTTTGCCTCACATTCTCAGCAAAGCCATGTGTGTTGAAGATTGTGACAGACCCTTTTAACTTAATGATCTTTGCACGGCTGCCTGTCTCTTGTCTCTGTAGATTTTTCTCTGACATTTGTAAGTAGGACTGCAGTTCCATTTTCGTCTGCCACTGGTAAACAGGTCTGTTATTTATATCAGCTACAGCCTCCACTTGGAGAGAGGTCAGGAATTCATTCTCCCTGGAGTCTGAACACCCAGCTGACCCAGAAATGATTAGCGATATCATGGTTGTCATCACACACCCAACAAGAAGCCACTTACATCCTGTGGTTTGTTTTCCGGACAAATTAGAACACAATGGAACATAGGAGGCTGACATTACTTGAATAAAAATGGGATTAAAATTTGAATCTGGAGCTAAACTTCTTCCCACCACCTCCCACTAATTCCATCCGTCTTTTGGCTACAGATTGACCTATATAGATCACAGTTATCTTTTTTTTGTTGTTTGTTTTTGTTTTCTCCTGTGCTATGCTAAGTCGCTTCAGTCATGTCCAACTCTTTGTAGGCTGCCAGGCTCCTCTGTCCATGGGATTCTCCAGGCAGGAATACTGGAGTGGGTTGCCATTTCCTCCTCCAGGGGAATCTTCC
>NW_011494570.1:271086-273117 GCF_000754665.1 Bison bison bison
TGAGCAACTTCACTTCCACTTTTCACTTTCATGCATTGGAGAAGGAAATGGCAACCCACTCCAGTGTTCTTGCCTGGAGAATCCCAGGGACGGGGGAGCCTGGTGGGCTGCCGTCTATGGGGTCACACAGAGTCGGACACGACTGAAGCGACTTAGCAGCAGCAGCAGCAGCAGCAAAGCATGAAAATTCCACTTGCTTCAATTCCACAATATGTGGAATTGCCCGTCTTTATCATTTAGACTGTCCTGGTAGACATGGCTTGAATTTCATGTTGAGCAAATTGTTCATAGGGTTATTGGTAATTTTAATAGATTGCACTGTGAATTACACATTTTAGTCTAAGCCATTTCATTCCATTGTTCATCCTTTATCGTTTGTTTGTACGAGTTGTTTATATACTGTGAAAGTGAAAGTCGCTCAGTCGCATCTGACTCTTTGAGACCCCAGGGACTATACAGTCCATGGAACTCTCCCGGCCAGAATACTAGAATGGGTAGCCTTTTCCTTCTCCAGGGGATCTTCCCAGCCCAGGGATCGAACCCAGGTCTCCCACATTGCAGGTGGATTCTTTAGCTTCTTAGCCACCAGGGAAGCCCAAGAATACTGGAGTGGGTAGCCTATTCCTTCTCCAGGGGATCTTCCTGACCCAGGAATTGAACCAGGGTCTCCTGCATTGCAGGTGGATTCTTTACCAACTGAGCTATCAGGGTAGCCCTTATATAGTATATACAAATTTAATTCTATTAAATTATAGAATTCAATATAATTTTATCATTCTAAGGTAGGGAAATGGCAATCCACTCCAATATTCTTGCCTGGGAAATTCAGTAGATGGAGGAGCCTGGCAGGCTACAGTCCGTGGGGTCGCAAAGAGTCAGATATGACTACCATGACTAAATCGAATTAATTATTAGCTGATTGTGAGACAGAAATCTAGGTTCTCGATTTTTTTTTTCAGTTTACTAGATAATATTCTAGGATCATGTATTGAAAGTTGTTTACATACCCTTGAGTGTGCTCCTCAATCTCCTGTTTCTTTCTGGGGTATCCTTATCCATGTTCGTGCCACAATGTCACTATTCTGAAAGTAATATTACAGTATGTCACTGTCTCTGGTGTTCAGTCGCTCCGTCGTGTCCGACTCTCTGTGACCCCAGGGACTGCAGCCCACCAGGCTTCCCTGTGCATCACTGTCTCCCGGAGTTTGCTCAACCTCGTGTCCATGGAGCTGGTGATGCCACCCAATGTCTGGGGGTGTAAATTCTCCCTTTGTTCTCATTTTCCAAAGTCATAACGTAACAACCTTTTTATGCGTTTCTGGATTCCATTGCCTGATATTTTACTGGGCGTTCTTACCTGTAGATTCGAGAGCGTGTTGTCTATTATTGTCCCTGTTTGTTCCTTTCATCAGGGTTTCATATCAAGGTGATGCTGACTTTCAGAACAAGAGGGAAAAGCGTGCATTTTGTTTTCCAAAAGTGTTTCTGGGGTGTTGGTGTCACATCTCCTTTAAAAAGTTTTTTTTTGGAGAATTTGCCAGTAAATCTACTGGCCTGGAGGGAGTGTTTTTATGGTAGTTTAAAATGATTATTTTTCATGCTAATTTGGTGGCTTTATATCTGTTTGAGTTTAATTTCTCCTTATGTCACTTATGATAAGTGATTTTTTTTTCTTTTTTAGGCAATGTTTATTTTTGTCTAAGTTATTGCATTTATTACCCTAAAGTTATTCACGGTGTACCCTAATCATCATTTTAACATCTGTTAGCCTTTTACCATTCCTGGCTTTAGTAATCTGTGTTTTCTGTGGTTTTCTTGATCACTCTTCAGAAACATTTATCAATGTTATTAAATTTTCAGAAAAAAAACCACTTAACGGTCATGACTATCTCTATTTTGCATGTTTCCTAAAATATTATTTTCTACTCTTTCTATAATTTCTATTTAGTTTCTTCATCTTGCTTTGGCTTCATTTTGCTCCTTTTTTCTTTTTAGCTAGTTCTTGCCAAATCTTAGTTTTTGTTTTATTTT
>NW_011494570.1:273975-292187 GCF_000754665.1 Bison bison bison
TTGGTGTTGCTCAGTCACCCAGTTGTGCCTGACTCTTTGTGACCCCGTGGACACCAAATGTCCCTGTCCCTCACCGTCTCCCAAAGTTTGCCCAAGTTCATGTCCATCGAGTTGGTGCTGCCATGCAGCCATCTCATCCTCTGATGTGCCCTCTTCTCCTTCTGCCCTCAATCTTTTCCCACTTAAAACTGCATCATTTCCTGCGTTTCAAAGCTGTATCATTCACATCTCTTGTTTCTCAAGTCTGCAGAGTGCAGTTCCTCCAGCAGTTCATAGTCTTTATTCGGTTCTCTTCCAGGCTCCTTTGTTTACACAGAATTGTCATCATTTCTCCTTCTCCTTGCTGCCCTGAATATGTGTCTTTATTCTGTGACTCCTTTGACATTTATCTTTCCTTTGACTTTCAACAGTCTGTGCTGTAGCCGGTCCGCTTTTCTATGTATTTATTCTGCTTGGTGACTGTCAAGCTCCTTATCTTATCTGGGCGATGTATTTTTATCAACCTTAGAATTTTTTTTTTTTTTTTGCCATTTTGCTTTCAAATATTTATTCTGCCCCTTTGGGTGTGTCTCGTCTCTTTCTGAAATACTGTTTGCATGCTATAACTTTCGATGTTGTCCATCAGATATCTGATGCTCTGGTTTGTTTTCCACTCTTTTATTTAAGATTTTTGTTTATCATTTTGGATACTGTTCTTCCCTCTGTGAACTTTATATCTACTTTTCATTTTAGTGTTCCGCTCTCTTGTGGGGTGAGTCCAGTGAATATATCCTTCCATAGTTTTAAGTTTCCAGTATTTCTTTGTAATGAGGTGACCCACTCCCGTCTTCTTGCCCGGAGAATCCCATGGACACAGGAGCCTGGGGGCCTACAGTCCATGGGTTGCAAAGAGTCGGACACGACTAAGCGACTGAGCAGGGCTTTTAGCAGTTTCCTTATCTCTACCAAAATACCCACTCTTTTTTGAAACTGAAATATACTGGTGCAGTGATAAAGAATCCGCCTGCTAATGATGGTTCAATCCCTGGATTAGGAAGATCCTCTGGAGGAGGAAATGGCAACCCACTCCAGGATTCTAGCCTGGGAAATACCATGGACAGAGGGGCCTGGTGGGCTACCATCCATACGGTTGTAAAGAACTGGACACAGCTGAGCACACACACACGCATAGCTGATGTACCATATTGTGTTAGTTTCAAATGTATCGCAAACGGGTTCAGATATAGATGGATAGATAGATCCTTTTCCAGTTCTTTTTATTATAGGTGATTACAAGATATTGAATGTAGTTCCCTGCACGATATGGTACATCCATTTTGTTTCTCTTTCTTTTTCTATTTTGGCCATACTGCACAACTGGAAGAGTCTTAGTTCCCCAGCCAGGGACTGAACTTGGACCCTCAGCAGTGAAAGTGTGCTGCCCTAATGACTAGTGGGGAAAGTCCCCTGTGTATGTATGTTGTGCATAGTGGGGTGTATCTGCTAATTTCAAACTCCTATTTCACCTCTCCTTCTGTCTCCCCTTTGATAACCATAAGTTTGTTTTTGAAGTCAATTAATCCATTTCTGCTTTGTAAATAAGATCATTTGCATTATTGTTGTGGTATTTGTCTTTCTCTGACTTACTTCACTGAGTATGATCGTCTCTGGATCCATCCCTGTTGCTGCAAATGGCATCATTTCATTTTTTTTTGCAGTTCAGTTCAGTCACTCAGTCTTGTGTCTGACTCTCTGTGACCCCATGGACTGCAGCACACCAGACTTCCCTGTCCATCCCCATCCATTGTCTTTTACGGCTGAGTAGTATTCCATTTGGAGAAAGCAATAGCACCCCACTCCAGTACCCTTGCCTGGAAAACCCCATGGACGGAGGAGCCTGGTGGGCTGCAGGCCACGGGGTCAAAAAGAGTCAGACAGAACTGAGCAACTTCACTTTCACTTTTCACTTTCATGCATTGGAGAAGGAAATGGCAACCCACTCCAGTGTTCTTGCCTGGAGAATCCCAGGGACGGAGGAACCTGGTGGGCTGCCGTCTATGGGTCGCACAGAGTCGGACACGACTGAAGTGACTTAGCAGCAGCAGCAGTATCCCATTGCGTATATGCACCACATCTCCTTCACACAGTCATCTGTTGATGGGTGCTGAGGTTGTCGGCAGTCTTGGCTACTGTGGGTAGTTCTGCTGTGAGCATGAGGGTGCACATGTACCCTTTCAAAGTAGAGTTTTCATCTTTTCCAGATATATGTCCCAGAGTGGGGATTGCCGGATCAGATGGTAGCTCTATTTTTTTAGTTTTTAAAGGGACCTCCATCCTATTTTTCACCGTGGGCCGCACCAACTTCCATTCCCACCAACAGTGAAGAAGGGTTCCCTTTTCTGCACACCCTCCCCAGCATTTATCGTCTGTAGACTTTTGATGCTGACTCTTCTGGCTGGTGTGAGGTGATAACTCACTGTCATTTTGCTTTGCATTTCTCTAATAATTAGCAATGTTGACTGTCTTTCCGTGTGCTCATTGGCCGTCTTGGTCTTTGGAGAAATGTTAACTTGGGTCTTCTGTCCACTTTTTAAAAATTGAGTTGTTTGTTTTATTTTCTTTTGCTAATGAGCTATTTGAGCTGTCTATGTATTTTGGCAATTAAACCCTTGTCAGGGAAGCCAGATTAGTAGAGAAAATAAAAGAGGTTGTGAGAAACGCAGAGTCCCTTGGGGTACACTCACGTATATGGTTATGAGCTTAGCTTCTGAGGTGGCAGAGTGGCAAAGAATCCGCCTGTCAATGCAAGAGACTCAAGTTCAATCCCTGGGTTAAGAAGATCCCCTGGAGGAGGAAATGGCATACCTCCAGTATTCTTGCCTGGAGAATCCCACGGACAGAGGAGCCTGGCGGGGCTACAGTCCATGGGGTCGAAAAGAGTCAGACAGGACTGAGCACACAGCACCCTTATATATAAATCCATATCTATGAATCTACCGTGAAGTCTTTTGTATTTTTGACATTATGTAAGGTCCAGCAATTGCATATGGAAGGTCCAATCATGGAAACCTTTTTTTTTAAATCAATACTTAGTATTATATGAGTGAGCAGTGGAGAAGAAAGAGGCTCAGTTTTCCCACAATACACCCTTCCATTTCACACACTACTTTGTAATCCCTGCTCATTCAAGTCTCTATAAAGGTATATTAATAGGTTTTATACAAAATTCCTATCTTAGGAAGGCATTCAGTCCTTTGTAGCCTCACATATTAGAACGTTCAAATAATTACAGTTTTATAGTGATGAGAAGAAGCATATTTCACTTTATAAATTGAAGGACGCACGTGTAGAATGAAGATAAAGGGTATTACGCATTTTCTGTGGAAGAAGAAAATCTTGGGAATCTGAGGCTCTATGTTCTTTCCTCTGGAGAGGCAGGTAGAAATGATACTCTCCAGGCTCAGACACCATGAAAGGGAAAAATGACATTTTTTTCCAAGATCAGAGGTCAAATCACTGTCTTTTCTGTGCCGTCTCATATTTTCCTGACAGTCCTGGCTGAATTCCAGATGTTTTCTATTTTGTTTTTACACGGTGAAGAAATGGAAACGTTAGTTGTTCAGTCATGTCCAACTCTTTGCAGCCCCATGGACTGTAGCCCACCAGGCTCCTCTGTCCTTGGGATTTCCCAGGCAAGAGTATGGAGTGCATTGCTGTGCCTCCACCAGGGCGTCTTCCCGACCCAGGGATCAAACCTGCACCTCTTAAGTCTCCTGCATTGGCAGGCAGATTTTTTACCACTACTGCCAATGTGTGTGTATGTGTGTGTGTGTGTGTGTGTGTGTATCAGCTCAGTTCAGTTCAGTTGCTCAGTTGTGTCCGACTCTTTGTGACCCCATGGACTGTACAGTCAATGGAACTCTCCACGCCAGAATACTGGAGTAGGTAACCTTTCACTTCTTCAGGGGATCTTCCCAACCCAGGGATCAAACACAGGTCTCCTGCACTGCAGGCAGATTCTTTACCAGCTGAGCCACAAGGGGAGCCCAAATATATATACATATGACCATGTATAAAATAGATCGCTGGTTGGAAGCTGCTGGGAACTCAGCCCAGGGAACTCAGCTCGGTGCTCTGTGATGACCTAGAGGGGTGGTGGGATGTGGTGGGAAGGAGGTCCACCAGGGAAGGAATTATATGTATACACGTGGCTGACTCATTTGTTCTACAGCAGAAAGTAACACAACATTGTAAAGCAATTATCCTCCAGGGGAGGAAAAAATAAATTTCATGATGAAAACGAAAATAAAGCGCTAGGAGAGTATTGATGAGGAAAACAAAAACCCCTTGAAGGCTGAAGGTTGGTCATCAGAATGATCCTTAGCTCTCACACATGGGCTGGTCTGCTCTATGTGTGAATTGCTGTTGCAGTTTTTAGCAAGTAGTAAGTTAACAGGGAAGTACAATTTTCAATGGATGCTGAGTGGTATCCAGGTAACAGAGAAATCAAGCCGGACTTTGCTGCCAACTGTGGTCTTACTCGTAGGCTGGTGGCTGAAGCATCGTATCCTCAGGCTGATGGTGGTGTAAACGCTGTACATCACTAACTTCTCGCTGGTCTTGCAACAGGTACTTTCTTTCTAACTGAGGAGGCTTAGTTCTTGAATATTGTAATGTAGTTACCCAAGCGTCCTCGGAACGCAAATAGGTCAGCCATTCATCTGTGGTTGGTTCAAGGACTCTTTGCAGATGGTCTTAAAGAGAGAAGCACACTCCATTCGACAATGCATGAACTGGGGGGCTTCCCTGCTGGCTCACTGGTAAAGAATCTGCCTGCAGGACATGCAGGTTCGGTCCCTGGTCCGGGAACATGGCGCATGCCCCAGAGTAACTAAGCCGGGGCACCACAACTATTGAGCCCATGCTCTGGAGCCCGGGAGCTGCACATACTGATCCTACCTGCCACAAGCACTGATATCCACCTGCCCTGTGGCCCGTACCCTGCAACAAGAGAAGCCCGAGTACCCCAACTGGAGAGCGAGGCCCTGCCCGCCACAGCTAGAGAAACCTGGTGCAGCAATGAAAACCCTGTGCAGCCAAAATAAATGAAAAAATAGTTATTTTTAAAGTGCATGGTCTGGATGATTTACATGGACCATGAGTTCAACTGAGATTCCTTCGTTGTATTTGGAGAAATTCCATTTCGCTTCCTCATTTGGATACATCCTTCCTTCCAAAGTAGTTGAAAGGATTGGTGCAGTTGTTGGCTGGAGGCCTTTGCCCAGTAGAAGATGGACTTGGATGGAGGGTGGATCAAGGAGAGCCTGGCCTCTTGTCTTTATTTCTTTTTTTAACTGATTAATTTTTGGCCACACCGCATGCTGTGGTGGATCTTAGTTCCCCTACCAGAGATTGAACCCACGCCTCCTGCAGTGAAAGTGTGGCGTCTCCACCGCTGGACTGCCAGGGAAATCCCTGGACTTTGCTTAAGAATACCTGTTTGAAAAAGGGTCATTAAATCCAGGGAACACTTGTTTGGAAAATGGGATTATGTCCAGGGGAAATTGAGGACATGGAATGGTATGGTCGCACACTTACATTCTCAGATAATGTTTCAGACTATATCCTGACGTTTTCTTTAAGAACTTAAAAGCAAAGTCAGCTAGGTAATAGAAGGAAAATCAACATTAGTCCCACAGCCCTTGCTGGCCGCCATTCTGAAGTCATGAGCAAGGTTGGAATTAGGTGAGCGGCTCACATCAATTTACTGCTCACAGAGAACGCGTACGCCTCTTGTCTTTCCTAGGTCCTGATATTTATAAAAGCGGAAGCTAAAAGGGTGGATACATGCTGGAGCGTTTAGAAGTTGGCTTGCACATGCATTAATTTAAGATTAATGTTAAGATTTTCTGGAAACACAATTGTAGATGCTGGTCACCGTTGGGCACTCCTGCTTTGAAGTGACCACTCATTAGGGCATAAGTAGAGGCTGACGTGTTGTACAAGGTAGAAAGAGAAAATGCCACCCCTTGAAAATGCGTGTCCATGATGGTGACTTCCAGAAGCATTTACGACCACGCTATGCTGTCACAGTTTTGCAACCTGACCTCCTTACTTCTGAATTCTGGAAAAAAAAAAAAAAAAAAAGTAAGACACAGGGCCAGTGTGAGCCACTCAGCCCCAGCCTGTGATAGAGACCAGGATGCAGTGTGTTATCGGTATGTCTTGTCTGCATTTTTTCCAGAGCCTACTTGCAGGCAGGAGGTGACCATGACACAGATCACAGGAACTCAAGGATAAGCCGTACCAGTGCTGGAAATGTTCCATCCTCTCCTCCCATATCGGTTCATGTCTTCATGACCAAAGAGAGTCATGCTGATGTTCATTTGCTAACGTGTGTCCAGCTCTTTGCGATCCCATGGACTGCAGCACGCCAGGCCTCCCTGTCCATCACGAACTCCCGGAGCTTGCTCAAACTCATGTCCATCCAACCATGTCATGCTCTGTCATCCCTTCTCCTCCTGCCTTCAGTCTTTCCCAGCATCAGGGTCTTTTCCAGTGAGTCAGCTCTTCGCATCAGGTGGCCAGAGTACTAGAGCTTCAGCTTCAGCATCAGTCCTTCCCGTGAATATTCACAACTGATTTAGGATGGACTGGTTTGATCTCCTTGCAGTCCATGGGACTCTCAAGGGTGGTCTTCTCCAGCACCACCATTCAAAACCATCATTTCTATGCTTTGCATTCTCTAAAGTAGGATTCACAATCTGATGGAAGGACCAGCAAATTGTAGCCAGGAGCCCCAGACCCCTAGAGCTTTGTGAGTTTGCTGAAGTCACTTAGCAAGTTAATGATATATCCGAAATAAGCAACTGATGATTCTCGAAGCCTTCAAAGAAGGCAGAATGTCCACAAGCCTGTTCTCTATGTCGGCGTCTCTATCGTTGCCCTTCGGATAGGTTGATCAGTACCATCTTTCTAGATTCCACAGCACAGGACTCTTCTTGACACAACCCATAAGACAAGAGTATGACTGTTTTGTTATTAATCGCCCACTGTGCTGACTTCGATGTAATTCTATGACACACGTCTCTTGCTAGTATAATCTGGTGCAATTTACTATTTCGTTTGTTTTGATAGCCTCACTGAGGTGTAATTGACAAGTAAAAGTCCTATATATTTAGATGTAAAGCATGATAATATGAGTTATGTATCTATTTTTAATAATGATGATTATCAAGGTAATTCACGTATTTATCACCTCACATACTTGCAATTTTTCCACGTGGGATAAAAACACTTAAGATCTACTCTATCAGCAAATTTCAAATACACAGTACAGTATTATTGATTCCATACATCAAATCGCTTCTACATGTTTTCCTTGTATAACTGAAACTTTTTAATCCCTTGACCGATATCTTCCATTTCTACCAGCTCCCAAGCCCTGAAAATTTAGTCACTCAGTCTTGTCTGACTCTTTGTGACCCCATGGACTGTAGCCCGCCAGGCTCCTCTGTCCATGGGAATCTCCAGGCAAGAATACTGGAGTGGGTTGTCATTCCCTTCTCCAGGGGATATTCCCCACCCAGGGATTGAACCCAGGTCTCCCACATTGCAGACAGACTCTTTACTGACTGAGCCACCAAGGAAGACCTCCCAATCCCTGGAAAGCACCATTATTCTCTCTGCTTCCGTGAGTTCATTCTTTTAGATTCTACGTGTAAGCGGAATCAGTGGAAAACACCCTGATGCTGGGAAAAGTTGAGGTGCAGGAGGAGTAGGGGGTAACAGACAATGAGATGGTTGGATGGCATCAGTGACTCAGTGCACATGAGTTTGAGCAGACTCCTTGAGATGGTGAAGGACAGGGAAGCCTGGCATGCTGCGTGTTCATGGGGTCGCAGAGAGTCGGACACGACTTATCCACTGAATAACAAACGACAAGTGAGAGCTATTTGTTTTCTGCACAATTTTGCAGTATTTGCTTTCTTGTGTCTGCCTTATTTCACTTAGCATGGTGTTCTCATGGCCCATCAATGTTGTCATACACAGCCGAATTTACTTCTTTTTCAAGACCCGATAAAATTCCCTCGTCTGTGTCTATCTCTACTATCGGTCTCTCCATCCACTTTTTATCTATCTATCCATCCTTCTAATCTATTATCTATGTATCTATCTCTACTATCTTATCACCAATCTACTACGTCTATTATCGTCTATCTATCTATCTACCTATCTCTGCTATTATCTCCACTATCCATCTGGCTATCTGCCCATCCATCCTTCTATCTATCTCTTCTTCCATCCTTTTCTCTCTCTTTCTCACATTTGCTTTATCCATTCATCCATCCACAGACACGTGGGCTGTTCCCACATCTTGGCCATTTTGAATAACACCACGATGAATATTGTCCTGCAGTTGCCCTTTGAGGTCCTAATTTCTTCACTTCCTCCTTCTTAACTCCTTGTTCTTATACCGTCAGTCTTGCTAGATCACGCAGGACAGCACGCGCATGCCGATCTGGGATATTAATGCTTTTTTCTGCAGTGGGTGGTTTCCAAAACCTTTTAGAAACACTGCAGTCGCTAGATGGCTTTGGAGTTCAGTGGCACACTACAGAATTAGAATTGTTAGCAAGCCAAAGCAAGCTGCTGGCGGTAGAATGAAGAATGAGGTGGCACCAATTGTTTTCTGAGTTTTTCTAAGAAGCATTCCCAGCTTCACCCACTCCTGCCACTTAAAATGACTTTCAGCATCGTTGCCTGCTTTTGTGACAACCAGCGTGCATTTTCCAGGTGAGATATTTAGGGATGAGTAACCTCGCAGGTGGATGACAAGACATGTTATAAACGAAGACAGATAAGTGCTGCCTTTCACAGTCTTTAAATTTCACACGTGTCTCCTGCAAACCCGAGAGTTAATTAGATTTTCATTTTCTCAGCAGTTTTCTTTTTCCAGAACAGAAGCAAGCTTGAAACTAAAAAATGATGTTCTTTTTGCAACTTCTAGAAGGATGGGAGAGATTTCAAAGTCTTGCGTCTTTTCAGGACCTCTGTATATATGAATGTGTTCATCATGCATGAATTGCAGCTGAAAAAAAAAATCAGCTTTAACAATAGATTTCAAAATTCACCTGAAGATACTCTAAAGGATGCATGTCTTTATGTTCTTGCTACATTGGAGGAAGGTAAGACCATATGGGAAAAGGATATATTGAATCTAATATATCGATATTTCCAAATAACACATCCTATTATCAAAAATAAATTTTCTGAATTAATAAATTTGATAAAGTGCGGCAAAGGAGTATAATTATTATTGTGTGTGCATGCTTAGTCATGTCTGACTCTTTGTGACCCCATGGACTGTAGCCTGCCAGGCTCCTCTGTCCATGGCATTCTCCAGGCAAGGATACTGGAGTGGGTTGTCATTTTGTCCTCCAGGGGATCTTCCTGACTCTGGGATCGAACCCAAGTCTCTTGTGTCTCCTCCCTTAGCAGGAGATTTTTTTTTTTACCACGGAGCCACCTGGGAAGCCCACATAAGTGTTATCTTGTGGGGAAAAAAAATAATTACAGCCAAATCAGGTCATTATTGTCATCAGACACAAATCTTCCAAAGTGAAAGCAATCTTAGACAATGTTTTATCCAACGACTTAATATATAGATGAGAATGCTGAGTACAAAACTGTGTTTTATTTTTACCCTCAGTAATAAAAAACAATTACAGTTCAGCAGTTTTTCCATTTTTTGACTCTATTTCTCAAAAAGTTATGCCCATACTTAGTAGGGAGGAGGGAAATTCCCTTTACGTAAGTATGTGGATGCTGGAAAAAATAGGATCCTTTGTGCAGGCAATTTCAGAAATTTTAATATTCTTGTGTAGATTTTCCAAATCTGTAAATCTTATTAGATGTCATAACACAGCCCCACGTTTTTTTTTTAGAGAATCTCCTTAGATGAGTGTGTCAAGTCATGATACAGTTTAGAAAAGATGAAGATCTGTTATATCCTTGCTCTTTCCCCAACTTCCATGGAGATTGTTAGCTTCAGTGAGTCCATATTATCTCTGCCCCTCCAAGACTGTGTTGGTAACTGGTCTACCATGATAAATCTGTAGGAAATGCTTCGTTATGCGCCCCTTTCCTGTCTCAGGTGGGCAGCCCTCTGCATGACCCTTAAGGAGAGAGAGTGCTCCTGAACTCACTGAGAAGGCTTCAGAAATTTCATGGTGACCTCGTACACCTGTTTTGGAACAGAATTTGTACAGGTATGCTTAAGTATTCCTTTTTGAAATACTCCTCTCCTTATGCAGTTAATACGAAAGAAGATGGAGTAGGTTCCTGCTTACTTAGTCGCTCAGTTGTGTCCGACTCTTTGCGACCCCATGGACTGCAGCCCGCCAGGCTCCTCTGTCGATGGGATTCTCCAGGCAAGAATATTGGAGTGGGTTGCCATGGCCTTCTCCAGAGGTTCCATAGTAAAAGGAATATATACCACTTGAAAATTAAAAAATGGGTCATGCTTATATCTTTATAGTTGCTGATGGAAACACATCATGATGTCATGATGAAATATATATCCAAATAAATATCATAAGCACATATGTGTATGTTATAGGCATAGATAATTTGTAATAATACATATACAAAATATATATATTAATATATGTAATATATTAGTGTATATTGCATGCTCATGCCAAGCTCTTTTGTGACCCCGTGGACTGTAGCCCACCAGGCTCCTCTGTCCATTGGATTTACGAGGCAAGGATTCCACACTGGATTGCCACTTCCTCCTCCAGGGGATCTTCTCGACCCAGGGATCAAACCTGCATCTCCAGGTCTCCTGCAATGCAGGCAGATCCTTTACCCACTGAGCCATCAGGGAAGCCCTCAAAATTTCTATACATACAGAAAGCAAAGAACAGTTCATATAAAAAAGAAAATTTATAGAATACCCTTAAAAGAAATATGTGGTATTATAAAAATGTGTTTGTATTTTCTTCCTGCTCACTGAGTGTTAAAAGCACTAAAATTAATAAAAAAAAAAAAAAAGACAACCCAGGATGTTAAAAACAGATTTGGTTTAAAAGAGGTAAAGATGGAAAAACAATATTATAGTCAGGAAACACGTGATAAATGCCATTTCACTGCAGTGCCCAGGGCCAGTTTGGAAGGATCCCAAATCCATTTGTCAAAACTCAAATTGCCTGGAAAATTTACGGAACTAAATTTGGTTTAGAATTCCTTGAGAGGGTAATATCATAGACCTTGCCTCCTTGGCTTCTGTTTCACTTGAAATACGGTGTTCATTCTTGGAAAGGAAGTTCAGGATTATTCAGAAATCCTAGTTACCAAATTACGTCGGAAAAAAGGCATTTCCGTGGCATCTTGCAATAACTGGAGTTTCTGTTTCAATTAGGTGTGGTTACAGGACTTTGGTTTTGGGAAGGAAAAATCCACACCATTATTGAAATCAGATCTTTATTCGTTTTTTTCAGAGGGCTTCCCTCAGACATGACCCAGATGGTAAGGAGACCCAGGTTTGATCCCTGGGTCAGGAAGATCCCCTTGAGAAGGGAATGGCAACCCACTCCGGTATTCTTACTTGGAAAATTCGATGAACAGAGGAGTCTGGAGGGTTACAGGCCGTAGGGTTACAAAGAATTGCATATTCTCAGAAGCCATCACTGAATTCATTAAAAAATCACTTGAAGCAGTTGTAGAGATCTATTTTTTAATCCTGTGATTAAATTGAATCCAAATTCAATTCATTTGAATCTATTTATTTCTCCTGTTTTTCTCCTGTTATCTAAACACATATATATGTTTTTATTTCTCTTTGTTTAATTTCCATTTCACATTGCTTTTCCTAGTAGTTCCCTTTCTGAATTTAATTAACATTTCACATTTCTTAATTTCTTTCCTGGATTTGGGTAATTTTGTCTTATTAGCACTTCAAAGTCAGACGGAGAACCTCAAGCAGAGGCCTTAATTGCGTGAGTGGTTAATTTCCTATTATAGACAAACTCATACATACTAAGTGGTCTTTAACGTTTTAAATGTTCACAGGAAAGCTAGACTGTGAATGCCATACATCCATTTTTACACATTAATGTTCTCCAAACTGCCATAAAATAAGAAGCTAAAATAATGCATACTCCTGCCATTCAAAAAAAAAGTCAACATCTATTGGGTTTGCTCATATGTCACAATTTTTTAAGCATCTATTTTCCTAAGACTCGAGCTCTGAGATTTGCTGCAGTGCAATTTTTTTGTTGCTTGCCCTTTTTGGAAGAAATTTCAGCATGATTTTTTTCATTTTTAGAGCAAGATGATATATATTTATTTTAGCAATTTTCTTTAGGAAAACGATGGACAGTTTGTTAAGGATTTTATATGCATATATATTGTATACAGATTATTTATTTGTATTGATTTATTTAACCGGGTCTTAGTTGCAGCATGTGGGATGTAGTTCCCTGACCAGGGATGGAACCTGGGCCCCTTGCATTGGAAGCCTGGAGTCTTAGCCACTGGACTACCAGGGAAGTCCCAGGGTTAAGTTTTCTGATGAGAATATTTATCGCTATCACTTTTTATAGCTTATAAACAGGATACTGCAGCTTTCTAAATATATAGCAGTAGATTACTGCACAAATTATTTATACTACATGCAAATGTATTCCATGGATTACTATGGTAATACAGAAAAGTACATAATAGAAAAGGGGAAATTCTTTATAATATTTATCAATTGAAAAAATGTACCTTTCAAAAAAGGTGAGAATATGAAAATATTATGATAAAACACTATATAATATAATACGAGTTCCTTGGGCAGTGAGGCGATTAAACCAGTCCATCCTAAAGGAAATCAACCCTGAAGATTCATTGGAAAGACTGATGTTGAAGCTCCAATACTCTGGTCACCTGATGTGAAGAGCCAGCTCATTTGGAAAAGACCCTGATGCTGGGAAAGGTTGAAGGCAGGAGGAGAAGATGGTGACAGAGGATAAGATGGTTGGATGGCATCACTGACTCAATAGACATGAGTTTGAGCAAGCTCTGGGAGTTGGTCACGACAGGGAAGCCTGGAGTCCTGCAGTCCATGAGGTGTCAAAGAGTTGGACATGACTGAGCAACAAAACAGCAATTACAACACAGAATGATTGGCAGTTTATAAAGTAAAATGTTAATAGTTACCTCTCAAAAAAAAAATGGTTATCTCTAGGTAGCAGATAGAGGCAGGTTATTTTTTTCCCCCCTCTTTTGGGTTTTTTGATGCAAGGTAGATTTTCTTTTGACAATGTCTGTGTTTACATAATGAAAGAGTGAAATTGCATTAAAATATGCTTTTGGAAGTGTATATTTCCACTATTTTGAGCAGCTTAGAGTAGGAAATGGCAACCCACTCCAGTATTCTGGCCTGGAAAATCCCATGGATGGAGGAGCCTGGTGGGCTACAGTCCATGGGGTCGCAGAGTCAGACACGACTGAGCGACTTCATGTTCACTTTTCACTTTCAGAGTATATTTAGAGGCTCATGAGTCTAGCAACATAAGGTTGTGTGTTATAACTTAATATACAATAACAACAATATTCACTGTTTCTTGAGTATTTTCACAACCATCTGTTCCCTTCTAGTCATGGATACCTGCAGGGTGACATGACCCATTGTTGAAACCTTCCTGATTAAAGAAAGCTAACAAAGAAAACCAGCATCATATCAGACCTGGGATATGTCACACAGGACAGGTAATTATTTACTCAGACTCCACGAGAAAGCCTGTTAATGTGAGAAATCCATACCCAAGCTCATTTCTTCTTTGCTTTCATGACTATTCCTTTGGGCCTTCCCAGGCAGCTCAGTGGTAAAGAACCTGCGTGGCTATGCAGGAGGCACAGGAGACCCGGGTTTGATCCCTGGGTTGGGAAGAGCCTTTGGAGAAGGAAATGGCAACCCACTGTAGTATTCTTGCCTGGAGTATCCCATGGACAGAAGAGCCTTGTGGGCTACAGTCTGTGGGGTTGCAAAAGAGTCGGACACGACTTAGAGACTAAATAAAAATATGCCCTTGTCTTTAGCATCTTTTATCTGTACATGTGGCATTTAGAGCATCCTTAAATTGGCCTGAAATGGTTGCCAAGGAGTGACTGACACTGAGGCTTATTTAGGAAAATATGAAAGACTTGGGAGAGCTTCATGTCGAGAACTTTTGTGGGTTCAAGGAAGACGGATCCCGTGGACAGAGGAGCCTGGAGGGCTACAGTCCATGGGGTCCCAAAGAGTCAGACAGGACTGAGTGACTGCTTGTCATGGAAGACGGATCCTGTTTTCAGAGCTTCGTACTAGCCCCTCTCTGCTGGAAATTGTGGCTACTCCAGGCTCCATCCCTTCCTCAGAACAACCGTGGACTATAAGGCATTGCCTACTCTCAAGTCCAAGTCCGTGCCTCCCACCAAGGAAGGGCCCTTGACCCTTGATTGATTGCTGGAGGACCATAAGCTGGGAGCCACTTACTTCAGCTTGGCAGAACTCTGGGCATTCTAGGCATAGAGCTCCCCACCAGGTAAGCCAAACCTATGTCGAAACTACCTCTGCAGGATCTAGATTGCCAATCCGCTTCAAGGCTCTTACGTTCCTCAGAAACTCGTGTTCAGCTGGAACCTCACAATGGCATGTTATTTGGAAACAGGGTCTCTGCAGACATGATGGAGTGAAGGATCTGAGATGAGGTCCTCCTGAACAAGGGTGGCCCTAAACCCAGGGACAGGGTCCTTGTAAGACACAGAAGAAGAGAGATATGGGCACAGAGGAGAAGCCACGTGGAGATGGAAGCGGAGACGGGAGGGAGGTGGCCACCAGCCCAGGGATGGACGCCTGGAGCCCCCAAAAGTTGGAAGAGATGGGAAGGACCCTCCCCTGGAGACTCTGGAGGGAGTCAACCCTGGGGCACGTTGACCTCAGAACAGGACCTGACTTGAAAACAGGGTCTTTGCAGACGTAAAGCGAAGGATTTGGAAATGAGGTCCTCCTGGATGGGGGTGGCCCTAAACCCAATGTCAGGGTCTTTATAAGACACAGAAGAGGTGAGACACGGACACAGAGAAGAAGCCACGTGAAGACAGAGGCAGAGACGGGAGGGAGGCAGCCACAAACCCAGGGATGCCTGGAGCCCCCAGGAATTGAGAGAGGGAGGCTTGGAGCAAGGCAGCTTCAGTCATGCTATTGAATTCCTCCACCAGGGTCAACAGGCTCTTCTCTTTTGGAGATGTTTGAAGACCTTGGTGGCCATCACTGAGATCCATTCATTCACAAGGGGCTGAAAAATAGGGATTCTTTCCTTATGCTCATCTCTGTTAATTTTTCACTTGAAATTCATCAATAAAGAAGAATTCCCTCCATCAGCTGTGCAGTTACTAGAAAGCAAAGCTGTCTAAGACTTCTAGGATGGTATCAAAGACAGGCAAGAGTCAACTTGAATGGGCTCCCACTGGCTAAAGAAGACACACTCTGGCCATTAATAAGGATGGTGACTTTTTTTTTAACAAACATATAGTGCTTTTACTCACTCAGTTGTGTCTGACTCTGCAACTCCATGGACTGGAGCTCACCAGGCTCCTCTGTCCCTGGGAGTCTCCAGGCAAGAATACTGGAGTGGGTTGCCATTTCCTTCTCCAGGGGATCTTCTTGACCCAGGGATCAAACCCGGGTCTCCCGCATTCCAGGCAGACGCTTTACCATCTGAGCCACCAGGGAATCCCTATATATACTTCCCTTCCCTATAGGGAAATCTATATAGTCTTTTTATTTCCACACTTGTCCCCCTCCACTCAAATTCTCTTCAAAATTAGGTTAGACGGTTTATTAGCGTCTCGTGTATTCATCCTTTTTTTTGTTTGTTTGTTTTCCTCTTTCTTTTTTGTTTTTTTTTTTTTTAAATTTTGCAAGTATGTTAACACATTTACAGGAGACTTGGAAAAATACGGAGCAAAGTTGCATATAGTTCCACTATATATTACAATGAGTTTTTTAGTAGGTAAATTAAGATTTTTCACTGGAGTTTTGGTATCAAGCTCTCAAAAATTGATAGAATGACTATGCAGGAAAGTAGAAGGGTACTTAGTAGGCCTGAAAAGCACCATGAACCAATTCAGCATAAATGAGATGTATATAATCTTAACAGTAGGATGGAAGTTCCATTCAAGTTGCCATAGACTATATAAACTAGGAGACACGGGAACATATAAGGATAGCCATTTTAATATACAAATTTTCAGACTTCTCTGGCAGTCCAGTGGTTGCCCTCTATGCTTCCAATGCAGGAGATTCGAATTTGATCCCTGGTTGGGTAACTAGGATCCCACATGCCCCGTAATGCAGCCAAAGAAATGAAGAAATAACTAAAAATGCAAATTTTTACTACATGGGTGAGTTCATGATCATGCTATAAGTAGGCACACTGATCATCTCTAAAAAATACTTGAGAATCAAGTCATGCCTTTGCAAGCTATTAAATACAGGGAAAGAAGCAAGCATATATCTTGATTTTTCTGTACGAACTGTCATTCAGACCATTCAATGGATTTTTAATTTTTAAAAATTGAACGATTCAATTTTTCATCGACTCACTGAGCTACGTAGGGTGTGAACATGGATCTCCAGCTTCTTAAATAAATCTGTTAACCACGTATATTATTCATGTTAATGTAAGGTGCTCACAATAACATAAGAAATGACTGAAATATCACCCCAAAGTCGAAGCAACCGTGGTGCCCTTTAACGGCAGTGTGGAACCCACTGTGCTTTTATTTTTGGCTTTTTTTTTTTTTTTCAATGTGAGATGCCAAAAGCTAGTCAAAGTTGTATTTGGTGTGTCAGGAAAGCATTTTTCCTATTTTGTTGGCTGGTGGCACATAGTGTATATCTTTGAGTAAAACTTTGGAAGAAATAAAGATAATTTATAGGAGCATATTAACTGCTCATTATTACCTGTGGTGTGATTTACTTCTTGATGATTCCACTGGCTCTAATAGGGGATAAATAAAGCCCAAGAAAATAAGGGTGAGGTGAAAGAATCCCGTGAAAGATGACAAAATGAGATAAATATGAAGTAAATTATAACCACCCTCTTAAAAATACAAATGGAATAATGTCAGATAGCTTGATTTTTAACTTCCAGCCGCATTGATTATGTCATTCGTTGGTTCCTAAGTTGACTCAGAAGCAAAATGAGCCATCGTGCTGATTCCAGCTCCTGCCAGATTTTAAGGAAATGGTACTTTACCACGAATGGGCTTCCCAGTTGGCTCTGGCGGTAAAGAGGCTGCAGGTCAATGCAGAAGACATGAGACCTGGGTTCGATCCCTGGGTTGGGAAGATCCCCTGGAGAAGGAAATGGCAACCCACTCCAGTATTCTTGCCTGGAGAATCCCCTGGACAGAGGAGCCTGTTGGGCTACACTCCATGGGGTTGCAAAGAGTTGGACACCACTGAAGTGACTTAGCACACACATTTTAAATCAAAGGGAAATAGACACAAAGGTGGAAGCTTGGGACTTTCACTAGAACACAGAATGCTCTGATGCTCTGAGGTCCCACAGGTTGTAAATCAATGAATGGGACAAGGATAATTTAATAATATTCCAGGCATGGTTCCCAGACTTCTCTCTCTCTTTTTTTTTTTTTTTTCCTGCTCTCACTGGAAACACATCCAAGGAAAAAAATATATCAGGCGGCAGAAGCACAGAGTATTTTGCAGAACGGAGGCTAATTAATCTCCTTGTCACTATCGTCCTTGTAAGGCATTACTGTTGGCTGTTGAGAAAAGAGATTTGGACTTTGAAACACATATACTTTTCAAGAGCCATTTAGTTTTATCACTTAAAGTGTAACCTCTAGTAATAAGGTAGGACAAATGTACATCTCAACAAGGGCTGGGGCTGAACAGAAACAAGATGACCATAGATACCTTAGAGCTGGCTTAAGAGTTCCTCACATTTGGAGATGGTGGTGAGATAAAGGAATACTGTTGTTACTGCTGTTGTGGGCTTCACAGATGGAGCTACTGGTAGAGAACCAGCCTGCCAGCGCAGGAGATGTAAGAGACACAGGTTCGATCCCTGGGTGGGGAAGATCCCCTGGAGAAGGGCATGACAACCCTCTCCAGTATTCTTGCCTGGAGAATCCCATGGACAGAGGAGCCTGGCAGGCTAGAGTCCACAAGT
>NW_011494570.1:292887-304523 GCF_000754665.1 Bison bison bison
CACTTTCACGCACTGGAGAAGGAAATGGCAACCCACTCCAGTGTTCTTGCCTGGAGAATCCCAGGGATGGGGAAGCCTGGTGGGCTGCCGTCTATGGGGTCTCACAGAGTCGGACACGACTGAAGCGACTTAGCAGCAGCAGCAGCCACTGCCGTATCCTCTTTTAACCATTCATTTGCTTATTCGCACATTTATATAAGCAGACTTTAAGCTCTGCACCCTAGCTAAGCATAAACATACATGACGGATGCATACATCTTTTTTTCTTTTTTTAAACTGAAGCATAGTTTATTTACAATGTTGTGTTAATTACTTCTGTAGAGTTAGGTGACTCAGCTACACACATATGCTCGCATGCTCAGTCCTGTCCGACTCTTTGCAACCCCATGGACTGTAGCCGACCAGGCTTCTCCATCCATGGGAGTCTCCAGACAAGAATGCTGGAGTGGGTTGCCATTTCCATTATCCGGGGATCTCCCTGACCCAGGGATCGAACACAGGTCTACTGCATTGGCAGGCAGAGTCTTTACCGCTGAGCCACCTGGAAAGTTTATTCATATCTATCTATCTATATATATATATTTTTCATATTCTTTTCCATTATAGCTTACTCCAAGTTGGAGAAGGAAATGGCAACCCACTCCAGTATTCTTGCCTGTAGAAATCCCATGGACAGAGGAGCCTGGAGGGCTACAGTCCATGGGGTCACAAAGAGTCAGACACGACTGAGTGACTGACGCTACTCCAAGTCTACTAGAGTTCCCTGGGCTCTAGAGTATTACCTGTTGATCCATCCTACATATAATAGTTGCCATCTGCTAATCCCAAACTCCCAGGCTATCCCTCTGACTCTTAGCTTCCCCTTGGGTACCCCAAATCCGTTCTCTATGTCTGTGGTAACTCATCTTGCTTGGATTTTAATCTCTTTAATCAGAGGTTTGACGACCATTTCGACTCCACACCAGTTGTGCAGACCAGTAAGGTTCATGGTAAGCACGTCTCATGGGATGTGGGTGTCTTTGGACCTGATTTCAACGATGAAGTAATTTTTCTAGAGTTGACACCTGGGCGGTAGGACTCAGCTCCATCCCCAAAGGTAGGGTGACCACTTATTATACTTTATTTACACATTGCCTGATGGAGAAGGGAGTGGCAACCCACTCCAGTATTGTTGCCTGGAGACTCCCGTGGAAACAGGAGCCTGGCTGGGTACAGTCCATGGGGTCACAAAAGAGTCAGACTCAACTGAGCAAATGGCACACACATCTTGGTTGAAATGCCAACCACACTCAGTAACACTTGTTAAGTGCAACATCCATCCAGAAATACAGTTATATCAAAACCTGATTGAAGAACCCAAGTTATTTTCGGCTACTAGGAGGTTATAATTCCCCTATTGAAATCAAAGTATTGATTATCTTGGGAAGACTTCCTAAAACTTGAGCAGTTCATTCCCTGGTTGGTTTTTTTCTTTCCATTTTAAGGGATCATACAACTTTCAGCATCATCTGGGTCTGATTCTTCTCCTGTCAGTTCCTCTAAATCTTTTTTTTTTTTTTTTTCTGCAACCCTGTGACATCACTTTTTGTGAATTCCTGCTGCTCTGAAATTTTTCTGGAGTAGCTCATCCTAGCAGTGACATGTCATAATTCAACATTTTTATAGCTAACTTCTGAGAGAAGCCGGGTCGTTCATGCAGAGACACAAGCAACTTGATTCTCATCATTTCAAAAAAATGATCAAATTGGAAGCAATTTTGTTTCTTCCTTGGCCTCAACACTTTTATAAGAAGAGTCTATCTCTCGGGACTTCCTTGGAAGTCTGGTGGTTAAGACTCCTCTGCTTTCAACACAGGGGACAAGGGTTCAATCTCTGGTTGGGGAACTAATACCCACATGCTGTGAGGTGAGGCAAAAAAAATGTTTTTAAACTGAAGTCTGTCTCTCACCGGAAAGGTCCCTTTGGAAAAGACCTTGATACTGGGAAAGGTTGAAGGCAAAAGAGGAAGAGGGTGGCAGAGGATGAGATGGTTAGATAGCATCATCGATTCACAGATGTGAATTTGAGCAAAGTCTGGGAGATAGTGAAGGACAGGGAAGCCTGGCATGCTGCAAGTCATGGCCTTGCAAAGAGTTGGAAATGACTTTGTGATGAAACAGCTACAACAGTCTCTCCCTTTTGATAGTCTAAGTATAGTTGACCTTTTTCTTTTTTAATCTTGGAAAAAAGTCACAAAAAATACATCCAATTTTATTTATTTAATAAGATGAAAGTGTTTCTGCCAGTATGTTTTCACTGAAGAAGGGGGGGAAATTTTCGCTTTCATGTATATGATTGCATGCATGCATGTGAGTTTGGTCTCTCCAGTCAAGTCCGACTGCTTGCAATCCCACGGACTGTAGCCTGCCAGGCTCCTCTCTCCATGGGATTCCCCAGGCAAGAATACAGGAATGGGTTGCCATGCCCTCCTCCAGGGGATCTTCCCGACCCAGGGATCAAACCTGCATCTCCTGCTTTGGCAGGTGGGTTCTCTACCTGGGAAGCCCCGTGTATACATTTAATTTTAATATATTTTATATTGTACATTTCACATATATTTTTAAACTAGAATGTTGGCTTCAGTTCACTTCTGGGGAGGCCGTACCAATAGCTGTGAAAAGAAGAGAAGTGAAAAGCAAAGGAGAAAAGGAAAGATATAAGCATCTGAATGCAGAGTTCCAAAGAAGAGCAAGAAGAGATAAGAAAGCCTTCCTCAGCGATCAATGCAAAGAAATAGAGGAAAACAACAGAATGGGAAAGACTAGGGATCTTTTCAAGAAAATTAGAGATACCAAGGGAACATTTCATGCAAAGATGGGCTCGATAAAGGACAGAAATGGTATGGACCTAACAGAAGCAGAAGATATCAAGAAGAGATGGCAAGAATACACAGAAGAACTGTACAAAAAGATCTTCATGACCCAGATAATCATGATGGTGCAATCACTGACCTAGAGCCAGACATCCTGGAATGTGAAGTCAAGTGGACCTCAGAAAGCATCACTACGAACAAAGCTAGTGGAGGTGATGGAATTCCAGTTGAGCTATTTCAAATCCTAAAAATGATGCTGTGAAAGTGCTGCACTCAATATGCCAGCAAATTTGGAAAACTCAGCAGTGGCCACAGGACTGGAAAAGGTCCATTTTCATTCCAATCCCAAAGAAAGGCAATGCCAAAGAATGCTCAAACTACCACACAATTGCATTCATCTCACATGCTAGTAAAGTAATGCTCAAAATTCTCCAAGCCAGGCTTCAGCAATACATGAACTGTGAACTTCCTGATGTTCAAGCTGGTTTTAGAAAAGGCAGAGGAACCAGAGACCAAATTGCCAACATCCGCTGGATCATTGAAAAAGCAAGAGAGTTCCAGAAAAACATCTATTTCTGCTTTATTGACTATGCCAAAGCCTTTGACTGTGTGGATCACAATAAACTGTGGAAAATTCTGAAAGAATGTTGGTTTAGAAATGAACAAAATTACAAATTATCTAGAGTGATTCACCCAAACTCCCTTTCATATAAAAAACGGTATCAGTCTGCATCCCTTTGTGTATTTCCCAAGTCACACAAGAAAGGTACAGGATGTCATACTGGTCTGGACAGCTGTTGTCTGAGAGTCTCAGGAGGTACTCTTTGCTTTATTTCTTCGTGTTTCTGATTTATCCATCATGGGGGAAAACGGAAAATCATCTCACTACCTAAATGCATAACAATATGGCACAGATTCATGAATAATTCAAGCGGACCAAAGCCATGGTCCCTCTCCTCAAGGGAGCCTGGGATATACACTGTATATAATATTAAAGCCTGTCCCCTCCCTGCTTTTAAGAATTTCGAGATTAAATTAATGTCCCAAGAAGGGCAGCATATAATCAGTCCCTTTCATTCCACTTAACGAGAACAAAATAAATCCTCCTTTCAATTATGTTAATGGAATCCCACGGGGATCAAACTTCCAGATAGTTTGCAAAGAAACCTCGTCAACAGCAGTCACTTCCTGCAGGCACGTCAGCTCCGTCCGAATTTCCCAGCAGCGGGTTCATTAATTCTGCAGTTGGGACAAAGTCCTTGGCAAAACAAAGTTTCCAGCTACTAAAAAGAAAATGCACAATGCTCAGTTGTGAGTTTAAGTTTTTTTCTGGGACAAAATGAAGATGATAGCCTGGGAGACAGCATGTCAGACAGCTCAGGAGGACTGCTCCAAAGAGGGACAGAGGAAGGTCAGTATGTATGTGATTTTGCTGAAGGGGAATGCATGCAATCAGGCACATGTTTTGTTTTGTTTTGTTTCGTTTTTGCAGAAGTTTTCACTAATCACGAGGAACAGTCATCACCATGAAGGAATTTAGTGGTTTTCTGCATAGGAAGAGATACAAAAACTGGGTTCAAAAAGTCAGCTCCTAAGAATATCTAACTGTCTGAAAACCTGTTCTGCCAGTTTTTCCCTGAGCAGGGATGCCTCGAGTCTGCTCTCCACCCTGAACTCCTTTCCAGGGGTGTTGAAGGTGAGCAGCTGCAGCAGCATCTGATTTAATCCTTGTAGACCTGGATAGCAAGTGTCCATGGCAAGTGCCGATGTGTAGTTGACACCTGGGTTACCATCGCATTGCTGTCTGTATTCAGAAGCCCCTCATTGAGCGAAAACACAAGTTCATGAGTTTGAGAGAATTGGCGACCTTGCCATTTATTTGAAACTGATGTAAAACATGGTCCCCATTCTGAATTAGTTGTCCATGCAGGCAGCTCAACGGTAGAGGGGACTTTAGTCAGCCTCCCAGATTGCCTTCACGGGATCATCAAACATAATCGCCGGCTGCCATGAGCATTGGCTGCTGACTGCACACAGCTTCATTCTTCTCCGGAAGAATGTCCTTGGAGAGTTTCCCAACTCGGTTTCTATTGACGTCTGAGGCTGGCTCTTTCATGGCTGTGGGGGCTGCTGGGTGCTTTATAGGATCCTGACAAGCATCTCCATTCTTCACACCACAGAGCTCCCTCTAGGATAAACTCTCCAGCTGAAGCCTTTCTTGTTTAGTAACTAACTCGTGTCCAACTCTTTGCGACCCCGTGGACTGTAGTCCACCAGGCTCCTCTGTCATGGGATTCTCCAGGC
This sequence comes from Bison bison bison, assembly GCF_000754665.1. Lineage (NCBI taxonomy): Eukaryota > Metazoa > Chordata > Mammalia > Artiodactyla > Bovidae > Bison > Bison bison. The sequence goes on from NW_011494570.1 coordinate 298,043, forward strand.
AAGAAGACTAGACTGGGTTGCCATTTCCACCCCCAGGGGGTCTTCCTGACCCAGGGATCAAACCCACATCTCCTGCATTGACAGGCGGATTCTTCCCAGCTTTTACCAGCAAAGACCCCACCCAAAGCACAGTTTTGCTTGACTTCGTCTTCTGTTCCTTTTTGCTTCCATTGCTTCCTTACCAGTTTGTATGAATAAGTTATTTATATCAGGTGCTTTCTCTTAGGCAGGGGTCCCCAAACTCTGGGATCAAATGCCTGATGATCTGAGGTGGAGCTGATGGGATAATAAAAGAAATAAGGTTCATAGTTAGTCTTATGCACTTGAATCATCCAGAGATGATCCCACCCTCCACAGTCAGTGAAAAAGATTGTCTTCCACGAAACTGGTGCCTGGTGGCCCTAAAGGTAGGAACTGTGCCCAAGAGAACAATGTATTTCAATGTCTTTCTTCCTTCTCTTCATCATCATTTAATAGGCACTGTCCTCAGGTATGGACTTGCCAGGTGGCTCAGTGGTAAAGGATTTGCCTACCATGCGGGGGAGACATGGGTTTGATCCCTGGGTTGGGAAGATGCCTGGGAGAAGGAAGTGGAAACCCACTGCAGTATTCTTGCCTGGGAAATCTAATAGACAGAGGAGCCTTGCGGGTGACAGTCCACAGGGTCACAAACACACACCCCTGACTGAGCACGCACAAAAGAATTATACTATTTCCCACAAATAAGTAACCATCTTGATCACCTCTTCCTATTAAATTCAAATACTATGAAAAGATTATTTCTAAAGGCAAATACGTATTTCTGGATAGAAGGACAGTTAATTAGATGTATATTATGTATATCAACTGAAAAAAAAAGAAAAAGAAAAAATACACAGCCTAAATGTTGAGAGGTGTGTTTGATTCAGTGGACAAAGCTGAGGACTTAAGCCCAGTACACAGCATCTCAGGTAACTCTGAGGGGCTGCTCTCATGAGACAAGATGAAAGTCAGGATGTATAGGGGTTTTTGCAGCAAAGGCTAGGTACTCACATTATCAGAAGTTTCAGTTCAGTTCAGTCGCTCAGTCGTGTCCAACTCTTTGCGACCCCATGGACCGCAGCACACCAGGCCTCCCTGTCCATCACCAACCCCTGGAGTTTCTTCAAATTTATGTCCATTGAGTCGGTGATGCCATCCAACCGTCTCATCCGTCAACCCCTTCTTCTGTTACTTTAAATAAAATCAGATATCTCGAAGAATTGATGTTTTCAAATTGTGCTGCTGGAGAAGACTCTTGAGAGTCCCTTGACAGCAAGGAGACCAAACCAGTCCATCCTAAAGGAAATCAGTCCTCAATGTTCATTGGAAGGAGTGATGCTGAAGCTGAAACTCCAATCCTTTGGCCACCTGATGCAAAGAACTGACTCATTAGAAAAGACCCTGATGCTGGCGAAGATTGAAGGCAGGAGGAGAAGGGGACGACAGAGGATGAGATGGTTGGATGGCAGCACTGACTCGATGGACATGAGTTTGGCTAAACTCTGGGAAATAGTGGAAGACAGGGAAGCCGTGTATTCTGCAGACCATGGGGTTGCAAAGAGTTGGTCAGAAATGATTTAGTGAGTCAACAACAACAGACATCTCAAATTAAGGAATTTATTGCTTTTCTGTGTACGAGACGATGCAAAAGTCTGGGCTCACCGAAATCATTCCTTTGATCTGCCCCTCAGCTGTTTGGGACCAACATACTCTTTTTCGGGCTTCCCTGGTGGCTTAGTTGGTAAAGACTCTGCCTGCATTGTGGAAGACCTGGGTTCGATGCCTGGGTTGGGAAGATCCCCTGGAGAAGTCTGTGGATACCCACTCCAATATTCTGGCCTGGAGAATTCCATGGACTGTATAGTTCCCTGGGGTCGCAAAGTGTCGGACACGACTGAGCGACTTTCACTTATTTCTCTTTACAGTCTGAGCCACCGAGGAGTTTGGTTTCTCTCCTGAGTTCCCTCAGGGCTCAATGTTGGGCAGCTGTAATGCGATGGCTTGCTGTCTGCACCATCCTTTTTTGACCAATATGACAGGCAATATTTTCCTTCACGGATAATATATGCATTACCATGTCTGTATGTGTTCTCATAACATGGGCTAAAAACTCCAGGAAGGAGCATACAGTCACGCGTGAGAACACGTGAATATCCCCAGGTGTGACATCTGTGCCCAGTTTTTTTCACATTCAGAAACTCCAGGGTCTTGTCTGCAGAGAGGCAACTCAGTAATTAGTTTTAGGGTCTGAGGTGAAACGTTTGTTTGCTTTGATTGTAGGCAAGAGGTCTCCAGGTCCACAATATATCATTCCCTGTGGGCCCCCAGCCCCCTGATTTAATTCCCCGATGCCTAAGTCATCTCTCTCTAATGGGAAAGTGGACGAGAGGTGAAGTCATCTTGGTTCCTGCTTTTATGTCCAGGGTCACGTCCTCCTTAAAGATCCACAAACATCTGGAGTGACCGCCTGGCTAAATTTGTGTGCTGAGCAAGCCCTTTGTATTTATAAATTCTAAACAACATCTTGTGCTCATTTGTCAGTGTCCCTGGACCAGCATATTTCTGTCTATCCTCTGCCACGTTTGATCTGATAACACTATATCTTTATTTGGAAAAAGAGGTTTTATTTCTTTCCTTATTTTTTTTTTAATTGGGAAATAATTGTTTTACAATATTGTGCCAGTTTCTGCTGTACCTCAACATGAATCAGCTGTAAGTATACATGTGTCCCCTCCCTCTTGAATCCCCCTCCCACCTCCCTCCCCATCCCACCCCTCTAGGTTGTCACAGAGCCCCAGTTTGAGCTCACTGAGTCACATAGCAAATTCCCACTAGCTGAGAGCTGGACTATAAAGAAAGCTGAGTGCCAAAGAATTGATGGTGTTGAACTGTGGTGCTGGAGAAGACTCTTGCGAGTCCCTTGGACTGCAAGGAGATCCAACCAGTCCATCCTAAAGGAGATCAGTCCTGGGTGTTCGTTGGAAGGACTGATGTTGATGCTGAAACTTGAATACTTTGGCCACCTGATGTGAAGAACTCACTCTTTGGGAAAGATTGTGATGCTGGGAAAGATTGAAGGCTGGAGGAGAAGAGGATGACAGAGGATGAGATGGTTGGATGGCATCACCGACTCAACGGACATGAGTTTGAGTAAGCTCCGGGAGTTGGTGATGGACAGGGAGGCCTGGCGTGCTGCAGTCCATGGGGTCGCAAAGAGTCGGACACGACTGAGCCACTAAACTGAGCTGAACTCTGATCTTTTTTACGGCCATGATGTATATGTTTCCCTGCTACTCTCGCAGTTCATCCCAGCCTCTCTCTCCGACACTGTGTCCACAAGTCTGCTGTCTTTGCCTGCATCTCCATTGCTGCCCTGCAAATATGCACCATGGGTCCCACCTCATGGGTCCTACCTCTCTAGAGGCTATACACATCCATTGAGTCCGTCCTCGTGAGGTGTGTGAGCCTAGACTCCACTTGACAGAGCGAAATCAACCAGAAAGAGAAAGAGGTTTCATTTCCAACAACAAGAGACAGAGTTATAACACCGACTCTTGTCATCCAGGCCATTATTTCAAGAGGACGATAGTCTAGGTTCCCGTTCTCAAATCTGGAATATAATTCCTCATGATCGAAATTGGAGAGAACTCTGCCAGCCTCCAGAGAGCCATCGGTCCTGTGAGGAATATGCTCTGCGAGCCTCTGGTCGCTGTCAGTGCTGCGAGGTAAGAGGCAAGCAAAGGCTGTGTTTTATTTACAGAGTAGTGGGGCTGTGCTAGTGTGGCCTGGGAGCATCATTTACTGCTTCCTCATAAATAAATTCAGCTGCCACTTTCCCCAAGGCAGCCTTGGTGTAGGGAGGCGCCCTGCAAATCAGAGTTGTATCCCTAGGTGAGACCCTGCAATTTGCATCCCGTGGAAGATCCCCCGGAGGAGGGCATGGCTACCCACTCCAGGATTCTCGCCTGGAGAATCCCCATGGACAGAGGAGCCTGGCGGGCTGCAGTCCATGGGGTTGCAAAGAGTCGGACAGGGCTGAAACATAAAATAGCAGATACAAACAGAACTCCTGCCTGATTTTTCTCTGCCCAGGGTCTTCAAATGGGTGCATTTCTCCTGATGGGAAGGTGGACTCTCCTCTCTCAGTGTCCGCCCAGATGGCAAAGGCCGTTGAGCTCTGAGGGGCCCTCAGGAAGCCTCAGATGGCTTCTGGCATTTCGTGTTCCCCGTCGTTTGGGTCAGAATGTTACAATCACCCTCCAGGTTTTGCAGAAATCTTTCCTGGGACACTCGCCGGCTGAAGAAATAGGCAAGAGAGTGAATTTTCTTTAAGTAGCTGGTTTGTATGCGTGTGGCTAATAATGAATGGATGCATGACACATACCTAGATACACAGAGAAGATGGAGTGTTGGGTGGATAGATGGATACATACTGGTCAGTCGCTTCAGTCGTGTCGGACTCTTTGTGACCCCATAGACTGCACTCAGCCAGGCTCCTCTGTCCCTGGGATCTTTCAGGCAGGAATGCTAGAGTGGGTTGCCTTTTCCTCCTCCAGGAGATCTCCCCGACTCAAGGATCTAATCCTGTCCTCTTGTATCTCCTGAACTGGCAGGTGAATCCTTTACCATCATGCCACCTGGAATAGATACATACATAAGTAGATAGATGGATCGATACAAATAGATGGATTGATAGATTATAGATACATGGACTGATAGATATAGATGGATTTCTAGATAGGTGATACAGAATATACATAAGATAGATAGATGGCTAAGTATAAAAGATGGCTGTATAGACAATTGATAGATAATGTATATAATCATAACATCATAGTGTATACAATTATATATATATAATTAAATATAGCATGCTTATTTTACTGTTTGGAGTATCAAAGATCAAAAAGGCATGTAATTAGCTATAATTAATAAATGACAGAATTATAATCTGGATTCAATTTTAAACTTAACATTTCATGCAACAGAAAGATGTTAGCTGTTTATTAATGAAAATCTTCTGTAGTTTTTCAGACTTACAGAAGATGGTACTTCTTCATGGCAATGTCATTAGGAGTGGGGAGTCAACATATATATTATACATAAAGGTGTATGAATATAATATAGTCATACTATACTATACTCAATAATATAATATGAATATGAATATATTGTATTAATATTTATAATAATATAAATAGATTTATCATGAGTAAAGACAATTTATCTAGGTATACATGGCATGTATACATTATATATATATATATATATATATATATTTACAATGTTTCTAGATATATACATGTTATGGGCTGAATGTGTCTCCTCAAATTCATATTGTTGAGGCCCTAACCCTCCATGTGATGGTATTTCAATGTAGAAGGGATGATTAGATTTAAACAAAGTTATGGTAGGGGTCCTCTACAATGGGATTAGTGCCCTGTTTAAAATAAATATATGTGAGCATAAATGATAATTTCCCCCTTCTATCCGCTCAGGTGGATCAAACCAGTCAATCCTGAAGGACATCAACCCTGAATATTCATTGGAAGGACTGATGCTTAAACTGAAGCTCCAATACTTTGGCCACCTGATGCGAAGAACTGACTCATTGGAAAAAAAACCTGATGCTGGGAAAGATTGAAGGTGGGACGACAAGGGGACAACAGAGGATGAGATGATTGGATGGCATCACCGACTCGATGGACGTGACTTTGAGCAAACTCCACGAGATAGTGAAGAACGGGGAAGCCTGTCGTGCTGCAGTCCATGGGGTTGCAAAGAGTCAGACGCAACGTATCGACTGAACACTAACAACAATCCACTCAGGTAATGCATGAGTTGGTAGCCCTCTGTGAAATCGGTGCTTCTCCCACCATAGAACTTAAACCACATTGCAATTGCTTCCTTACTTCCTGTCTTCCCGAACACAGCTGGGAAAGGGTCAGTTGAAATTTTAGTCATCTAATGCATCTATGGAACTCAAGGGCACCCATGAGAAGCTCATTAGAATTTTTCTGAATGAAGAGAGATTGAGCTGGACAGCTGTAGGTTACATTTCAGTGCCTGTACTCTTTTTCTGGTTCAGGTGAGACAGAAATTGACATATCCCATCATATTTGCTGTAGGCATACACCATCATGGTTTGTCCAATTATTCGTGGGATAGACTCTGCAAATTTGGAAAAATGAGGGAACCTACCCTAGCTCTGTTGACAAGCTTGAGGTCCTGAGCAAGGCAAACAGTGGGTGATTCTGTCTTCATGTAAGTGATGTGGGCCTGTTTCTATGGTTGGGGGGTGGGGGGTTTGGTGGGATTACAGCAGGTGAGACTTTGATGGAGATGGGATTGCAGGGGAGTAAACGTTTGCAGGTTGCATTGGTTGGGTGGTTTACCCCAGATTCTCTGTGCGTCTGTGTGTGTAGACTAATATTTGTATGTGTGTATGCCTGCTAGGTCG
>NW_011494570.1:304623-313973 GCF_000754665.1 Bison bison bison
GCTGCTAGGTCGCTTCAGTCACGTCCGACTCTTTGCGACATCATGGACTGTAGCCCGCCAGGCTCCTCTGTCCCTGGGATGCTCCAGGCAAGAATACTGGAGTGGGTTGCCGTGCCCTCCCCCAGGGGATCTTCCCAACCCAGGGATTGAACCTGTGTCTCTCATGTCTCCTGCATTGGCAGGCGGGTTCTTTACCGTTAGCGCCAACTGGGAATCCCAAGTGTTCGTCACTCAGTGGTGTCTGACTCTTTGCGACCCTGTGGACTGTAGCCCACCAGACTCCTTTGTCCACGGAGTTCTTTAGGAAAGAATACTGCCATGGGTTGCCTTTTCCTTCTCTAGGGGATCTTCCTGACCCAGAGATCAAACCTGCATCTCCTGCATTGCAGGCACATTCTTTACCATCTGAACCACCTATTTGTATATGAACATCTAAATCTGTATCTATTCACAAGTTGCCACAAAATTCCCAAGAACATACCATCATTAATTTTAAGGAGAGGAATGCTGAGTAAGAAGCAGAAATGTAGAACAAAGGCAAGTATTTCCATATGACTGAGGGAAATTCAGACAAAAACCCAGGAAACTTGCTAATAACTCATTAGGCCTGACATCCCAACATTTTCCCAGACACGGGAGGCTGATTAGAAAAGGGCTCCGTTGTTCAGAGTGGCCCATATGCTACAAAGTTCTCTTACAGGTCGTCTCATTATTATTTTAATATATTTTTGAAACTTTTTTATTGTAGATAGTTGGTGATGGACAGGGAAGCTGGCATGCTGCAGTCCTGCTAAGTCGCTTCAGTCGTGTCCAACTCTGTGCGACCCCATAGACGGCAGCCCACCAGGCTCCCCCATCCCTGGGATTCTCCAGGCAAGAACACTGGAGTGGGTTGCCATTTCCTTCTCCAGTGCGTGAAAGTGAAAAGTGAAAGTAAAGTCGCTCAGTCGTGTCCGACTCTTCTCGACCCCACGGACTGCAGCCTACCAGGCTCCTCCGTCCATGGGATTCTCCAGGCAAGAATCCTGGAGTGGGTTGCCATTTCCTCCTCCAGGGAATCTTCCCAACCCAAAGATTGGACCCGCATCTCCTCCATTGTGGGTGGAGGAAAACGATTTCGAAGGAACCCATACCCATCATCCATTTTCTCCAGATACCCACGTCTGTTATGCATGCTGGATTGGGAAGATGCATGAAAAAGTAACTTTCCTTTAGTTTTCCCTGATCTGAGCATCACACGTTTGGCAGAATTCCAGCATGGAATCCTGAAAACCTTTGCTGCTTCCAGGGGCTGCATTAAATTAAACCTCCCCCAGGGCCCAGGAAAGCTGGCTGCATCTTGGACGTAAGGTCAGGCAGGATCATTACTTCTCCTGTAAAAGACTGCAGTTGTTTGATTCCAAAGAGCCTGGGAGGCTGTTTGTATGCGGCCATCATTATATGAAGGGCCTACGATTTTTATCAACACTGAACATGCATCTCATCTCAGCTGCACACCCCCCACGACTTAATCTCAGCTGCACACCCCCACGACTTATCTCTGACCCCTGACAGCGAGTAACCAAGTCCCAGGGAATGGCCGGCAATGAAACAATTTATATTCTTTAAAGGATGCAAAAGCATTTGATGGTATCTGCACCCTCAGACAGAGGCTTAAAAATGAAGTCTGGGTCCCATTATAAATCTACCCTGTTGTTCAGTCACCAAGCCACGTTTGACTCTGTGCGACCCCATGGACTGCAGCACACCAGGCTTCCCTGTCCTTCACCGTCTCCTGGAATTTGCTCAAACTCGTGTCCACCGAGTCAGTGACGCCATCCATCCAACCATCTCATCCTCTGTCATCCCCTTCTCCTCCTGCCTTCCGCTTTTCCCAGCATCAGAGTCTTTTCAAATGAGTCAGTTCTCATCAGGTGGCCAAAGGATTAGAGTTTCAGCTTCAGCATCCGTCCTTCCAATGAATATTCAGAGTTGATTTCCTCAGCTGCATTCTCTTCATCAGCTTTCAATTATTATTTTTTTAATGATCCTAGGTTATGCAGAGAATGACCTCAGTCTGATAAGTCAGTTTTTCTGTTCCTCTGCCAATGGCAGGCGTGAGAACTTAAAAATTCCACAAACACACATTTAAATGACCTTTGTCCTAAAATGTCAGAAATGAACATACATAGCCGAGAAATCATTTCTGCAGGGACTTTTTCTCCCTGACAGATCTGAATGGCATTTTCTGCCCTTGAAATGCATGGCCCTTTTACAGCGAATAAAAGAATATTTCAAATTGGGTAGAAAGCACTACCTCTAAGGCACGTTTTTGTATAAGAAAGACCTCTTTTGAACTCTGTCATGGAGATTTGCATACTGAAGTAGGAAGACCAGCCAGTGACAATTCCACAATCTGTACATAAATAGATAATGACACAGGGTGTGAAATTACGCAGACAGAGAGCAGTAAGGGAACCTTTTGTCCAATAGCCCTTTTGCCTCCTAAGGCAAAGGATTTGATGGTGGTTTTCGAAACTATGAGCAACGAAAAGAGCCTGTATATCCTCCACAGTTCTGTTTATTTTTTCAGTTTGTGTCAGCAATAAGAATTTGTGTGTGTGTGTGTGTGTGTGTTGACCATGCTAACGTTTCCGACCTAAAGCACATTATGTCTTATCTATCTGCTTTTATAAAAGCATATTTATATATCAAAGCACACACTTAGATATTTATGTATTCAGAATCAACAACGATAAGACGCTCATATTGGAAGTTTTATTCTGTTTCTTTCCTGGGCGGGGGAAAACCCCTGCTATTTCTTGCAGACGTTTTTTAAGTAATATTTGTATATTTTAAAAGAAAATAGAGAGTTCTTCGTGGAGTCAAGGACACGACTGAGCGACTGAACTGAAAGAGTTCCCTGGCGGTCCAGAGACTAAGGTTCTGAACTCCCAATGCAGGAGGCTTGGGTTCTGTTTCTGGTCGGACAAATCGATCCCCTGTGCCGCAGGTAAGACCCAGTGGAGACAAACACGTAAATAAAGAAGAAAAGAAAATATTTTTCTGCTGTTAAAAAGGTGGATCACCACAAAGATATGTGACCTATGAATCCCTGTCACGAACTGAGACTCAGGAACCAACAATTGCTGCAGAAGTTGAAATGAGAAAGGAAGGAAAAAGACATGCAGGATAGATGGACAGAATCCGATAATCTTATGTCTTTTTACTTCTCTCCGCGTCATCAATCAAGAGCAGTGCAGTGAATGAGGCGAGTCTTTCATTCGAGTTTGGTTCGAGCGGGGAGAGTGTTATGTGGAGAAAGTGAAAGTTGCTCATTCGTGTTCGACTCTTTGTGACCCCCTGAATATACAGTCCGTGGGATTCTCCAGGCCAGAATACTGCAGTGTGTAGCCTTTCCCTTCTCCAGGGGATCGACTCAACCCAGGGATCAAACCCAGGTCTCCTGCACTGCAGGCGGATTCTTTACCTGCTGAGCCAGCAGGGAAGCCCACATAGAGGAAAAACTCGGGTTTTTCAAAAGAATTATTTTGTTGAAGCCTAGTTGATTTGCAGCAGTGTGTAAATTTCTGCTCTACCGCACAGTGCTTGGTGAAGGATATCTGTGTTCTTCTTCGTATTCTTTTTTGCATTGTGACTTATCCCAGGATATTGAATCTAGTTCTCCATGCTGTATGGTGAATCCTTATTGTTTATCTATTTTACATACACTGGCTCGTATCCCACCTATTTTATATGCAGTGGTACATACCTTACCTTACCTATTTCATATATGCGGTGGTATGTATCTCAGCTATCTTATATACAGTGGTATGTATCTGTTAATCACATACTCCTATCCCCTCCACCCTTACCATTTGGTAACCCTCACTTTGTTTTCTGTGTCTGTGAGCCTGCTTCTATTTGGTAGATAAGTTCACTCGTATTGCTTTTTTAGATTCCACATTTAAGTGGTTTATAGTTGACTGTTTCAGTTTTTAGTGGAAGTGTAGTTGATTTACAATTTTGTCCTGGTCTCTGCAGTACAGCAAATGATTGTTACGTGTGTGTGTGTGTGTGTATTCTCGTTGAAATTCTTTTCGGATATGCTTCATCCAGGATACTGAATATCGTTGGCTATGCTCTATAGGAGGACCTCGTTGTTGATCCATCCTATGCAGAGAAGTTTCTTTCTGCTAATCCCAAACTCCTAATCCATCCCTGCCTCTCTCCCTGGCAACCACGAGGCTGCTCTCTATGTAACTCTGTCTCTGCTTTACAGAGAGGTTCATTTGTATCATATTTCAGGTTCCACCCATATCTGGGCTTCCCTGGTGGCTCAGATGGTCATGAATCCGCCTGCGGTGCGGGAGACCAGGGTTCGATCCCTGGGTCGGGAAGATTCCCCTGGAAGGGGGCATGACTACCCACTCCAGCATTCTTGCCTGGAGAATCTCATGGACAGAGGAGCCTGGTGGGCTGCAGTCCATGGGGTTGCAGAGAGTTGGATAAGACTGAGTGACTTTCACTTTTCAGATTCCACGTCTGAGTGATATCATATGCTATTTGTCTTTCTCTGCCTTACTTCAGTTAGTATGATAATCTCTGGGTTCATCCGTGTTGCTCCAAATGGCATTCTTTTGTTCTTTGTTTATGGCTTAGTAGTGTGTGTGTGTGTGTGTGTGTGGTGGTGGTTTAGCAGCTCAGTCGTGTCCGACTCTTGCGGCTCCATGGACTGTAGCCCACCATGCTGCTCTGTCCATGGGATACAGTCTCCCAGCTGGCGCGAGTGGTAAAGAACCTGCCTGTCAATGCAGGAGACTTAAGAGCCGCAGGTTCCCTCACTAGGTCGGGGAAGATCTCCTGGAGGACGGCACATCACCCCTTTCCAGCATTCTTGCCTGGAGAATCCCACGGACAGATCTTCATCCATTCATCTGTCGGTGGACATTTCGGGTTCTCCGATGCCCTGGCTATTATAAATAGTGCTGCTGTGAACACTGGGCTGCGTATGTCTTTCTGAATTAAATTTTGTCCAGGTACATACTCAGGAGTGGGATTAGAGGATAGTATTGTAGCTCTATCTTTAGTGAAGTGAAAGTTGCTCAGTCGTGTCTGACTCTGTGGCCCCACAGACATGGAATTCTCCAGGTCAGAATACAGGAGTGGGTAGCCTTTCCATTCTCTAGAGGATCTTCTCAACCCAGGGATGGAACCCAGGTCTCCCGCCTTGCAGGTGGATTCTTTACCAGCTGAGCCACCAGGGAAGCCCAAGAATACCAGAGTGGGTAGCCTATCCCTTCTCCAGCAGATCTTCCTGACCCAGGAAACAAACCAGGGTCTCCTGCATTGCAGCCAGATTCTTTATCAACTGAGCTATGAGGGAAGCCCAGATTTTCTAAAAAAAATCCATACGTTTTTCCATACTGGCTCCACCATTGCTCCCAGCAGTATAGGAGGGTTCTCTTCTCCACACCCTAACCAGTATCTGTTATTTGTGGACTTTCTGATGATGGCCATTCTGACTGGTGTGGGGTGATGTTCTCATTATACTTCTGATTTGCATTTCTCTCATAATTAGGGATGTCGAGCATCTTTCACGTGCCTCTTGGCCATCTGCACGTCTTCCTTAGAGAAACGTCCGTTTAGGTCTTACTCCATTTTTTTTTGTTGAGTTATCTGAGCTGTTTATGTATTCTGGAAATCAATCCCTACTCGGTCTCATAACTTGCTAGTATTTTATCCCAGTTCGTAGATTGTCTTTTCGCTTTATTTGTGGCTTCCTCTGCTGTGCCAAAGCTTGAAAGCTTGATTAGGTCCCTTTTGTTTATTTTTGCTTTCGTTTCCCTCATGCACATTTTCTTTTTTGGCACAAGGCAGTACTAATTTCTAAGGAAAATGACCTTTGCTGTGAACCCACATTGCTGGCAATCTCATCAGATAAACCCAGGAGGGGGCAAAGTGTTAAAAATCCCAGTAGAGTTGTTTTGCTTCTTGAAATGAATTCATCTGATGACATAGTTATTTTCCATCTCTTTATATTACTGATTTTCCTCCCTTCCTTCCTTTGATTTTTGAGAAAGTACTAGCTTTGTCTCTGCTGCGTGAATATTTCAAAACATATATAATTTAATCTGTTTTAATTATGTATTTAGGTGAAGAAATATTTAGATGTCTCTTGAAAAAGATAGTGTTCTTTTTATTGTTCTTTCCTATTCCAACTCAAAATACTGAATCCTCCAAGGTGAAGATTATACCTAAACATCTCCAAAAAGAATTTACTTGACTTAGAATTCAGTTCATCTAACACTTGAGAGTCTGCTGTGTGGAAAGTTTTGTGTTTAGCAGACGAGTGGAGAACGGCCCAGTGTACTTTCTTCCTCTGATTGTCCCATGCACAGCGAGGGTGTCATATATAAATGATGAGCTCAAGCCAATTATAGAAATAGACATCTTAGGGACTTCCCTGGGAGTCCAGCAGTTAAGACTCTGTGCTTCCACCACAGGGGACAGGGGTCCGATGCCTGGTTGGGGGAACCGAGATCCCGAGATGCCGTTTAGTGTGGCCAAAGAATAGAAAAAGAAATAGACATACTAGATACACGAAAGGAAAAAGGAAGCGATGAATTAAACCTTGGAGGGGTGGGGATATTTCATCTGACGATGACAGGCAAGTGAAGGTTTCAATAAAAAAAAATGAGGCAAAGAGATTCTAGTCTGTGATAATAGCCTGACTCAGGGCATCAAACATGGAAATTAAAAGTTTGCACACAGAACTTTCCATCAGGTTTTATGTTTGAGGTGCAAAGTCAGACCTGACTGAGCTGCTCGAAAGATCTTTACTGGTGTAATCATGTACCCTTATTCTGTAATACAAGGTGATAATCACTATGGTAATTACAGTGATTAATTGCTAAAAATATGATAGGCTCATCAAAAAAAAAAAAAGAGCTAATACAGAAGAAGGCAGAATTAAACTGAGATGATATTGTTGTTGTTGAGTCGCTCAGTCGTGTCTGACTCTTTGTGATCCCGTGGATGGTATTAATAAATCTGAAAGGGAGCCAAACAGATATCTTGGGAAGAACAGCTACAGATCTTATTTTTTTTAATATATACTTTGATAATCAGAATTAAACATAGTTTGGAAGTATCTAAGCAAGAATCTGGAAATTGGAAGAGAACAGTTTAAAAAAAAAACAACAATAGAATGTGAAGGGATTTCACGGAGAATGGAGGACAGAGACAAAAATAGTCCAACTGTCAAACAGAAGGGGAGAAGCAGAGTAGATGAATACACATGATATAAAATGCATCTCTTTGGACCCTCAGAGAAAGAGTAGCAATGTACAAATAGCTAATAGGAAATGTGAGTGTTCTGTACAAAACTGTTCCCAATGCTATCACATTCTGTAGGTCAGAAGTCTTTCTAACCCACCATGGACTATTTGAAGGATTAACCCTAAGGACCAGAAGCATTTTCTCAAATGTTTCCCACCTGGCTATCAGAAGAATATAAAACACTCAACAAGGTCACCAGGAGTGTCAAGACACAGGAAAGTCTTAACTATCTTTGGTCAAAGCTAGCAATGAAGTGAAATGTTAGTTGCTCACTCATGTCTGACTCTTTGCAACCCCAGGGACAGACCTGGTTGAATTTATGTTACTCTCACCAAAATCTTCTTGTAGATATCAGATTCTAAGATGCCTAGACATTTCTCAGGTTGGGTATCAAGGCATTTCTAAGGGTTCTTGGTCAGTCCCTCAGTCATGTGTGACTCTTTGCAGCCCCTATCAACTGCAGCACACCAGGCTTCCGTGTCCTTCACCAACTCCCCGAGTCCACCCAAACCCATGTCCATTGAGTCGGTTATGCCATCCTACCATGTCATCCTCTGTCACCCCCTTCTCCTCCTGCCCTCAGTCTTCCCAGCCTCAGGGTCTTTTCCACTGAAATGGATCTTCACATCAGATGGCCAGAGTAGTGGAGCTTCAGCTTCAGCATCAGTCCTTCCAATGAATATTCAGGACTGATTTCCTTTAGGACTGACTGGTTGGATCACCTTGCAGTCCAAGGGACTCTCAAGAGTCTTCTCCAACACCACAGTTCAAAAGCATCAATTCTGTGGGGCTCAGCTTTCTTCATAGTCCAACTCTCAAATCCATACATGACCACAGGAAAAACCATAGCCTTGACTAGACGGACCTTTGTTAGAAAAGTCATGTCTCTGCTTTTTAATACATTGGCTAGGCTTGTCATAACTTTCCTTCCAAGAAGCAAGCGTGTTTTCATTTCATGGCTGCAGTCACCATCCACGGTGATTTTGGAGCCTAAGAAAACAAAACCTGCCACTGTTTCCATTTATTCGCCATCTGTCTAAAAGGAGGACTTCCCTTGTGGCTCAGCTGCTAAAGAATCCACCTGCAACGTGGGAGGTCTGTGTTCGATCCCTGGGTTGGGAAGATCCCCCTGGAGAAGACAAAGGCTACTCATTCCAGTATTCTGGCCTGGAGAATTCCATGGACTGTATAGTCCATGGCATTGCAAAGAGTTGGACACAACTGGATTTCACTTTCACCTTCTAAAAGGAAAAGGGATGTATTTGTTCTTTGTTGAGACCAGTAGACTACTGGTGCAGAAGACTGCATGCTCGGTCATGTCCCACTCTTTACGACCTCATGGGCTGTAGCCCGCCGGGCTCCTCTGTCCATGGGATTCTCCAGGCAAGAACACTGGGGTGGGTAGCCGTTTCCTTCTCCAGGGGATCTTCATGGCCCAGGGACTGACACCACCTCTCCCGCATCTCCTGCATTGGCAGGTGGATTCTTTACCACTGAGCCACCTGGGAAGCCAGACCATCTTTAACCACAATTGATAGAACCGTCTGGCAGAGTCCAGTGATACAGGAAACTTCATGTCTCTCCTAAGTAGCCAAAATATTACCTAGCTTGACAAATACAATCACCTCTTTTGTATTATCTATTTCCTCTTACTCTTCAATACTTGTATCTCTCATTTTATTTTTAACAACATACACACGTGATAGCCGCTTCCTGTTTACAGTTTATTCATTATTGAAGACCAGCTCATACATTTTTGATGAGTGATTTCCGTTCCTTTTTTCTCGTCCCACTCTCTCTATCTGAGCTGTGGTTTTTCTTCATCACATTAGTCATTTTCTGATATTTCCCCTGAGGCTAAAACTTCATTTTCCAATTCTTTTTTTTTTTTTTTTTGGCCTAGGATTTCATTTTGTGCTGGTTTAGCTTCCCTGAACCCATAGAATAAAATTTAATTTTTAAAACCTAGACCTGTTCCTATGATTTCTTTCATCCCACTTGCTTAGTTACAGGCTGTCTTCCCAAAAATC
>NW_011494570.1:314283-326025 GCF_000754665.1 Bison bison bison
TGGACAGAGGAGCCTGGCTGCAGTCCATGGGGTCACACAGAGTTGGACACAACTGAAGCGACTTAACCCGTACACACACACAGAGTCGAATAATCAGATAGCAATATTTAAAGCATGCTATTTACGTAAGATAAGAATTGCAACTTACACAAACTGCTCAACACAGGTAAAAAAAAAAAAAAAAGTTAAATGTTTCTGGATCTATGCAGTGAACATATTCCAAGGCATGCTGCTGCTGCTGTTGCTAAGTCGCTTCAGTCGTGTCCGACCCTGTGCGATCTCATAGACAGCATCCCACCAGGCTCCTCTGTCCCTAGGATTGTCCAAGCAAGAACACTGGAGTGGGTTGCCATTCCCTTCTCCAATGCCTGAGAGTGAAAAGTGAAAGTGAAGTCATCGAGTCGTATCTGACTCTTCGAGACCCCATGGACTGTAGCCTACCAGGCTCCTCCGCCCATGGGATTTTCCAGGCAAGAATACTGGAGTGGGTTGCTATTGCCTTCTCCCATTCCAAGGGATACCAATGGATTTATCACACCTACCTGGATTTCAGTCTACCATTCATCCTCTTTACTTGTGGTGATCGTGGACACTTACCCAGAAGCTCAGTGATGCTTATCTAGGGTCAGCTGTTGCACATGCTGCAGCTTCAGCCATGGCTTTCATCATCAGTTTACACCCATGTTTCACGGTCCTCCAGATTTGATGTTGTTCCATCACTAAGGCATGTCCAACTGTTTGAACCCCGTGGACTATAGCATGCCAGGCTTCCCTGTCCTTCACCATCTCCCAGAGTTTGCTCAAACTCATGTCCATTGAGTCGTGATGCCATCCAACCATCTCATCCTCTGTCGTCCCCTTCCCTTCCTGCCCTCAATCTTTCCCAGCATCAGGGTCTTTTCTAATGAGTCAGATCTTTGCATCAGATGGACAGAGTATTGGAGCTTCAGCTTCAGCATCAGTCCTTCCAATGAATATTCACGGTTGATTTCCTTTAGGATGGACTGGCTGATCACTGATGTGACATATATTCACATCATATAATGATATGACATTCATACAATCAGTGACATATGCCCCTCCCTCTGGAGCCTCCCTCCCACCCCCCACCTCTCTGGGTCATCACAGAGCCCCGCGCTGAGCTCCCTGTGCTGTAGAGCAGCTTCCCACTAGCCGTCTGTTTTATACTCGGTGTATATATGTCAATGCTGCTCTCTCAGTCCATCCCACCCTCTCCTTCTCCTACTATGTCCACACGTCCATTCTATACGTCTGCATCTCTGCTCCTGCCCAGGGCACAGGTCCATCTGCACCCCTGAGAGTGAAGTTCTCTCTTGGGATAACCCTGCACCACTGATGGCTTCCTGCACCCTCATGCACTGAACATCCTGGAATGTATACGCTCTCCCTGGACCCGGGGAAGCAGAGACAGGAACGGGTGGGAGATACCAGGCGTTAAGAACGGCCCCCGTCCTCCTCTGGAGGGTTGGAGATATTTTCACAGTTTGTTCCTTCGGTTTGTTGGTCTCTTATTGTGGTGGTCGCTTTCATCTGAAGCCTTGGCTTTGCATAAATGGTGAGAAATCTCTTTGCGCTCTTCTTGTGTGTTTTTGTCATTCAGGCGTGTTCAGCTCTTTGTGACCCTGTGGGCTGATTTTCTGGGCAAGAATACTGGAGTGGACTGCCATGCTCTTCTCCAGGGACATTCTTCACTGCTGTTGCTGTTGAGTCGTTCAGTTGTGTCTGACTCTTTGCGACCCCATGGACTGTAGCACACCAAGGCCTCCCTGTCCATCACCATCTCCCGGAGCTTGCTCATACTCATGTCCATTGAGTCGGTGATGCCACCCAACCATCTCATTCTCTGTCATCCCCTTCTCCTTCTGCCCTCAATCTTTCCCAGCATCAGGGTCTTTTCCAGTGAGTCAACTCTTTGCATCAGGTGGGCAAAGGATTGGAGCTTCAGCTTCAGCATCAGTCCTTCAAGTGAATATTCAGCACTGAATTCCTTTAGGATGGACTGGTTTCATCTCTTTGCAGTGCAAGGGGCTCTCTCTGACTCTTTGCGATCCCATGGACTATAGTCTACCAGGCTTCTCTGTCCATGGGATTTTCCAGGCAAGAGTACTGGAGTGGGTTGCTATTTCCTCCTCCAGGGGATCTTCCTGATCCAGGTCTCCTGCAATGTAGGTAAACGCTTTACCCTCTGGGCCACCCTGACAGCCCCTCTCCCTTCTTAGGTGGCATCTATTGCAGAGGTTGACCAGCTACACACACAAGCCCTGGGACCTGTTTTTGTAAAGTTTTAGTGAAACCTAGATAACCTCTATCTTTTGAATATGGCCAATATCTGGGTGCTGTGTGTGTGTTAGGTGCTCAGTTGCATCCAACTCTCTGTGAACCCAAGGACTGTAACCCGCCAGGCTCCTCTGTCCATGGGATTCTCCAGGCAAGAATACTGGAGTGGGTTGCGGTTTCCTCCTCCAGGGGATCTTCCTGACCCAGGGATAGAACCCACATAGCCTGCATTTACAGGTAGATTCTTTACCACTGTGCCACCTGGGAAGTGGCCAACGTCTGCTTTTATTATATCAATTCAGAACTGACCATCTGGCCCCCAGGGCCAGTAATGCTGATTATCTGTGCCCTTGTAGAAAAATATGACAATCATTTTTCTAAGTTGTAGAATGAAGCCGGGGTTTGCTGTGAGCCAAATCTTGTATAGATTTTCTTGTTAGTTTTTTTTTTCCCCAAAAAAGCTTATTGTTTTGATTCATATTCTGGATTCTTCCCAGGCATGTTGGCACAAGGTTCTCTGTCTTTTTTTTTTGTAACTGACATCTCTGTTGCTTTCTCACTGTATACCTTCTCAGCATAAAGTCGGAAGAGACAAAGTCTTTGTGGTGTCTTGCAAAAGAGTATATCCTGAATAAAGGGTGTACGTGATAGAGACATTTTCTGTTTAATTAATACTTGTAATTTCCTGGTGAGATGGCTTGTACTCTACGTTAGATATTCCCAAGCACTTAGAGAAAGGAATAGAAGAGGGTATTTTGCAAAATACAATGAATATCAGGGACCTGCTGTATAGCACAGGGAACTCTGCTCAGTATTATGTAACAACCTCCATGGGAAAAGAATCTGAAAAAAGAATAGATACATGTGTACGTGTGACTGATTCCCTTTGATGTCCACTTGGAATTCAGATACACACGCTACTGTGTGTAAAGGGGACCGCCAGCAGGACCTACTTTATAACCCAGGGAACTCTGGTCAGTGTTATGTGGGAACCTACATGGGTGGCTCAGACGGTAAAGCGTCTGCCTGCAATGCAGGAGACCCGGGTTCAATCCCTGGGGAGCGAAGATCTCCTGGAGAAGGCAATGGCAACCCACTCCAGTACTCTCGCCTGCAAAATCCCATGGATGGTGGAACCTGGTAGGCTACAGTCCGTGGGGTCACAAAGAGTCGGACGCGACTGAGCAGCTTCACTTTCACTTTCACTTACATGGGAAAATATTTTGAAAGACAGTAGACACGTGTATATGTGTAACTGAATCACTTTGTCGTATGCCTGCAGCTAATGTAACATTGTTAACTAACTATACTCCCATATAAATAAAAAAATAAAATAAAATGCCACTAGCATTAAAAAAGGTAATGAAATTAGTGACAGAAAAGTGTTTAGGTAAAAAATGCACAGGTTGTAAACACATTATAATATTATATACAGTATTATGTACTATAGTATACAGTAGAGTATACTATAGTATATAATACTGTATATAATACTATAATGTACAACATTGTACAACAGTATATAATATTATAAACAGTATTAAGGTTATAGATACATGTATAAGAAGTTAGTTATTAATTGATACAGAATATTCTATCATTAGCTCAAAACAGTCCTTGATTTTTTTGTGGAATTATAACTTGATATTTTATAAGGAATTCAAGGGGAAGAGTGCATTAATGCCAAGTGATCATAATATGACAAAACTCCTGTAACTGCCAGATGAAGACAGCGTGTAAAGGAAAAAAAAAATAGTTCTTTTATTTTAAAAGGTAAATCAAAAGCGGAACACTTTTGAAATATAGAAAACATGAAGAAAAAAATAGCATTATCCTATCACCATGGAAATAACTAATGTTAAGTACACAGCTTCACAGTTCAACACCTTGTCTCTTTCCCTTTTGCCGAATGATTGATATTTTAATTGCCGTGATGGCTCAAAGTGAAGATAAGAGAAAAAGGGGGCGTTGAGGAGACTTCATTGGCTTCTCAGGTGGCCCAGTGGTTAAGAATCTGCCTTGGAATGCAGGGGACATGGGTTTGACCCCTGGTTGGGGAGCTAAGATCCCACATGCTATGGGGTATCTATGGCCCACCTGCCACAGCCAGAGAGTCTGCTCGCCACAGGGTAAGAGCTCATGTGCCAAAACTAAGACCCATCTCAGCCAAAAAAAAACAGAGAGAGAGATTTAAAGCTATGCCGAAAGGGTGTCTAAAATGAAACTCAGACATAATTTAAAAATTAACTTAATGGCCAGCGTTTTGCATGCCTACCTCTGTGTCTGTATACATCTGAATCCCAGAATGAAAATTCAGTCTAATGCCATTGTCCCAAGAAATTCAGGAATCATTTAAATAGGAAATTCAACACAACATATTTTTCCTTTGTTAGATCATTTTGAGGACAAATTATAGATAAACAATTTAGCCCAAGAGATGCCCTTTAGGAAAATCTTATTCGCTTGTTGAAACATTACAAAGTATTGAACATTATTAAATTTAATCATTCTCTCAAAAGGACAGTTACTTTAAAAAAATAAAAAGCAAAAAACACAAAACTGTACTTTGCAAATAATCATTATTTGGAAACAGTGAATTTTTTTTTTTTGCTTTTTATTTTAATACATAACAACTGCTGCCAGCTTATTGCCAAATCACATATATAGTATTTTATTTTGTATCTAAATGATAATACTTTCTTCTGTGATGGTATTTTTTTTCTCCTTTGGGAGGACTATATCCATAGTAAAAATTTAATAATATAAAGGGTTTCTATTATTTGATCATAATAGGGACTGAAATTGCATCTGGCAAGAATAACCAGTCATAACAAGTATGAGTCTATTGGGTTCAATATTGTCTCTCTTATCTGCCTTTAAAGATCTCAAGGAATCCTCTGAGACTCAATGGCAGGAATTTACTCTCTTTCCAGTTTTTTTGTTTTTTTGTGCCTGAGAAAACTGGCAAATGATGAAAACTCTGGCAAATGACTTCCTCTATAAAAATAATAAACAAAATATGTGTTATTCGCTTTGGATATTCCTGACTCACAGATCGAACCTGGGTCTCCTGCTTTAGAGGCAGATTCTTTACCATCTGGGCCACCAGAGAAACCCATAAACAAGTTGCATGTGTTTAAAATACAGTCAAAGCATTCAATATGTATTATGCCATTTGTAATATCTTAAGAAAAGTCCTGGCATCCTTCCCTTTTAATATCTGAGCCACAGAAACTTCAAATTGTCCAAAACTGTCCCAAGTCTTGAGGGTAGGTCAACAGAAGCCTTGAGATGAAAACACGGCTTTTGATACTCCATCCCTTTCACTCTTAAATCGCTACATAGTTATGTAACAACATAGGATTGCCTATTTGACTCTGATTCAAAAAGATACATACCTCCGGATGTTCATAGCAGTACTATTTACGGTACCCAGGACATGGAGACAGCAATGGCAACCCACTGCAGTGTTCTTGCCTGGAGAATGCCAGGGACGGCAGAGCCTGGTGGGCTGCAGTCTATGGGGTTGCACAGAGTCGGACACGACTGAAGCGACTCAGCAGCAGCAGCAGCAGCAGGACATGAAAAGAACTTCAATGTCCACTGACAGAGGAATGGATAAAGACTATATGGTATGTACACATCATGGAATATTACTCAGCCATAAAGAAACAATGAAATAATGCCGTTTGCGGCACCATGAATGGCCCTAGATGTGATCTCAGCAAGTGAAGTCAGTCAGACAGGGAAAGAGAGATATCGTACGGGATCACTTCTACGTGGGGTCTAAAAAACGAAACAAACGAATTTATTTGTAAAACTGAAAAAGACTCACAGAGAAGATAAACTTAGGGCTACCAAAGGGGAAAGATAGGGCAGGATAAAATTAGGACTTTAGGATTATCAGATACACACCGCTGTATGTAAAACAGATAAACAAGGTTCTACTGTACAGCACAGGGAACTATATTCAATATTTTATAATTATAGTAGAAAACAAGGCTGAACAGAATAATATATAAAGAATAATATATGTATAAGTATTCCTGGGGTCACAAAGAGTCAGACACGACTGAGCGACTCAACTGAACTGAACTGAAGTATATATATTAATATATATAAATAATACATAGAATATATATAGAATTACATATATAATGTACTATATAATACATAATATATATATTATATATTATATATATTATATTACTATATATTATATTATTGTATAATATAATATATTATAAAACTGAGTCAGTTTATGCATACTTATATATATATTTTTGTGTGTGTGGACACTTAGTCCCTCAGTCATGTCTGACTCTTTGCAACCCCATGGACTGTAGCCCACCAGGCTCCTCTGTCCCTGGAATTCTCCAGTCAAGAATACCAGGGTTGGTTGCCGTTTCCCTTCTTCATGGGGATCTTCCTAATGCAGGGATCGAACCCAGGTCTCCCGAACTGCAGGCGGGTTCTTTACCATCTGAGCCACCAAGGAAGCCCTATATATAAAACTGAAGCACTTTGCTGTTATAGCAGACGCTAACACAACAGAGGATGAGATGGCTGGACGGCATCACCAACTCAATGGACGTGAGTTTGGTAGACTCTGGGAGTTGGTGATGGACAGGGAGGCCTGGCGTGCTGCAGTCCATAGGGTCGCAAAGAGTCGGACACGACTGAGCGACTGAACTGAACTGAACACAGCACTGTAAGTCAGATATACTTCAGTTAAAAAAAAAATTGAAGGAAAGACAATGCATGTAATAGGTATTTATTATGATTGATATGATTATATTATTGATATTATCATAGATATGATTATGCAAAAGGTAGATGCAGGAAGTAAATATTATCTGGCATCTTCTGAAGAAAAAAAGTTTTTTTTAACTTTTTGTTCATGCCGCATGAAATGTAGGATCTTAGTTCCCTGACTGGGGATTGAACCCACACCTGTGCACTGCAAGTGTGGTGTCTTAACCACTGGACCACCAAGGAAGTCCTGTATCTTTTTTTTTTTTTTTAAGCCAAGAAACTGATTGTCTTGGGGGTCATCAGCCTTCTTATCAGTTCAGTCCAGTCGCTCAGTCGTGTCCAACTCTTTGCGACCCCATGGACAGCAGCACACCAGGCCTCCCTGTCCATCACCAACTCCCGGAGCTTGCTCAGACTCATGCCCTCATAGGTCCATGCTCTTTCCAGGATGTCACCTTCTTTCTGTAGAAAAGCACGTATATATTCCACACGTGGTCTCTCCTGACTCTGCACATGACATGAGCCATTTCCCCAGGGCTATGCTAGGGTTACAGGCACTGAGTCATCTGCCTAATCCTCTTTAGGAACAAGAAACGCTCACGGGTGAAAAGGCTGAGCAGGAAGATGCCTCTGGAGCAAATATAATACTCATAGATGGCAGTGGGAGGCATTTTTTGAGCTGATCTCATTTTTTGCCTCATCACCTTTTCATGGATTGGTTCCTACCAGCACTTAACGATGGTCCCTCCCACCTGTCAGGGGAAAAGTAAAGCATGATCCCAAAGCACTACATTTTCAAACAAAATCCTGGTTCAGAATTGAACACGTGACAGGCTGGCTTCATGTGCATGCATGCTCCGTTGCTCAGTCATGCCTGATTATCTGCGACTTCATGGACCAGAGCCCACAAAGCTCCTCTGTCCATGGGATTCTCCAGGCAAGAATCCTGGAGTGGGTTGCCCTTCCCTTCTCCAGGGGATCTTCCCATCCCCAAGAATTGAACCCGCATCTCCTGCAATGGCAGGCAGATTTTTTTTTTTTTTTTTTTTTACCAGTGAGCCGCCTGTGAGGAAGCCCTTACTTTGTGCAGAATTATTCATAAATTTCTCCTAGCAAGCTGGGAAGGATGCTTTTGGCCATATTCAGAAGTGCATTGTGGGTCATCTTATTATCAGTGTAAGCAGAAGAAGCGGGACTTTGAGGTGGGAATGTGGTGTCCGTCAGAAGGGATTATCTAAGCCATTGGTGAAAGGTTGCTGTTTATGTAACATTTTCACTTCACATGTCAGGGGATCAGTTGAGAGGCAGACAGTGAGGGCTGTGTGCCTCTGGCTTGGGGAACCACATATCCGTTACTGTGATAAAAACATATTATACTGAATTTAGAAGGATGGATCACGGGCATGCAAAGGCACATAGTCCCCAGAAAGGAGGATGTAGTTGCTTTCTTCAATCCGACTTGAGTGATGTATCTTGATGAGTAGGAAACAAGCCTTGGGGACTTCCCTGATGGTCCAGTGGTTGACTTCGCTTTCCAATGTAGTGGGGGGTGGAGGGGGGTGAGCATGTCCATCCTTGGTCAGGAAGCTAAGACCCTACAATGTTATTCAGTCACCTAGTTATGTCCAACTTGTTGTGAACCCATGGACTGCAGCACACCAGGCTTCCCTGTCCATCACCATCTCCAGGAGCTTGCTCAAACTCATGTCCATTGAGTTGGTGATGCCATCCAACCATCTCATTGTCTGTGACCTCATCACTGGTTCCTGGTGTGGCCTTAACTGTCCCCCCAAAGATATCAGTTCGGTTCAGTCACTCAGTCACGTCTGACTGCAACCCCATGGACTGCAGCACGCCAGGCTTCCCTATCCATCACCATCTCCCGGAGGTTGCTCAAACTCATGTCCATTGAGTCAGTGATGCCATCCCACCATCTCATTCGGCAGCAGAGAATCAGATCCTGCATGTCTCATGACAAAAAAAAAAATGCAAAACAGAAATGACATTGTAAGAAAATTCAATAAAAACTTTAAAATGGTCCACATTAAAAAAAAAAAAAAAACACCTCTAAAAAGGAATTACTAAGCTTCAGCAGCATGGATTATGCAACATACCTTCAAGGAAGTGACTTGGCTATGACATGCTTTCATGATGTGTACTGAGAGGAGAATGCTATCATAGTGCCGAAAGGAAAGGAGAGGAAATCACTTACGTAGGAGTTTAACTGAAGGAAGATGTCAAAGATTTCTGTGTCTCCCTTCTAGAAATACCATCAAAAAAATATGTAAAAGGTCTGTGCAGAGGCATGTGAGAAGAATAGCAGGTTGATGGAAAGGTCAGTGGAACACGCAGGAATCTATCCATAATATCAGAAAATGAAGCCAGTCACACACACACATACACATCCATCGTCCTATGCAGGAATCCAGCATACATACCTGGACCCCTTGTTCCTCTCTTGTGTCAGCAGAATTTCATCTCTGACCTGTGAAACTGAAAGCATTAGTTGCTCAGTCTTGTCCAACTCTTTGGGACCTCATGGACTGCAGCTCACCAGGCTCCTCTGTCCATGGGATTCTCCAGGCAAGAATACTGGAGTGGGTTGCCATTTCCTTCTCCAGGGGATCTTCCTGACCCAGAGGTCGAACCTGGGTCTCATGCACTGCAGGTAGATTCTTTACCATCTGAGCCACTAGGGAAGCCCCAATATACAAAATGGTATTATACGAGCACCTATATCTAATGTATTTATATTTCTTAGTGCAGTGTCCAGGTCCCATTGAATTCTCCGTAAATCACAGAAGTTTTCAGCATCCATTTCAAACCTATTGTTTTATAAGTGAGGATATTAGAATTTTAGAGTTGAGAATATATTTTTAGGAGCAGCTGAATGTGCAGAGTCACACAATCACCTCACATCACGTCCATAACAAAAATCAGATTTTCTCTTCCCAATACGCTTCTTTAAAATAATCACTGGAAAGATACATTATTTTGTATCTATGCTTTATTATACAGTCTTCATATTTTAAAAATTGCATTATCTTTATATGATTTTTTTCCCTTTTTTTTTGCAGCCCCTTTCAGTATGGGAAACTTCCTCAGTTAGTGAATAAATATCGTGCCCCCTGCAGTGGAAGAGGAAAGTCTTAACCACTGGATCACCTGAGAAATGCTGGCTTATTGTTTTAAGGAAAAGAGAAAGATGTTGCTTATTGCACATGATGTCATATCATGTCAAACCAAGATCCACTGCTAAGCTGTTAAACTTGAGTGCAGTTACTGCCTTTCCACAAACAGACATTTGTGAAGGGAGATATGAGATGACCTTGTAAATAACAATCATTTTCATCATTGGTAATTATGAAATAGAAAGATTGAAGGCAGGAGGAAAAGGGGATGA
Organism: Bison bison bison; assembly: GCF_000754665.1. Lineage (NCBI taxonomy): Eukaryota > Metazoa > Chordata > Mammalia > Artiodactyla > Bovidae > Bison > Bison bison. The sequence continues at coordinate 324,740 of NW_011494570.1, forward strand.
CAGACGATGAGATGGTTGGATGGCATCACCGACTCGATGGACATGAGTGTGAGCCAGCTTTCAGAGGTGGTGATGGACAGGGAAGCCTGGTGTGTGCTGGATTCCATGGGGTCGCAAAGAGTCAGACACGACTGAGCGAGTGAACTGCACTGATATTTTGTGGAGCTAGGTAATGTCTGACTAGTACTTTCCCCTGATGTATGTTATTTTGCCATGCACAAAATCTCCCTCTGTGCTCTTTCTGCCTTGCACGTTATTCTCCGGAGATAGCCTGCCCGTGATTAGAAACCATCTCGGACCTCTGAGAAGCTATTTAATATTTGCCAAGCGAGTGCCTGCAGCCAGCCAAAAAGAGATCCATCACTCCCAAGGTCTGCTGACCTTTGGCTCGGGGAAGAGTGATACCTTTGTGGCCAGGCTAATGATATCTTGTTCAGTAGAAAGACCCAGACATGCTTTATCTTCATCAAAACCTGTAATCACAGTCAGGGAGGTGGCCCCGGGAAGGCAAGGGGGTGGGTGGGACTGAATTACCTTGGGGTGTGCAAAGGCATTAGGAGAAAGGGTTAGACGGAGCTTGGGTTGTCAAGCTGTGATTACGCGGCTTGGGTTAAAATAATGGGGCATCCATCTGCCTGCTGCCTACCACACATACCTCACCAGGGATACAGGCATGCACCACGCCCATCCATCTCTGCACACCCAGAGGATGCTTGTCAGTGAATAGGTGTTAGTCACTCAGTCGTGTCTGACTCTTTGTGACCCCATGGATTGCAGCACACCAGGCCTCCCTGTCCATCACAAACTCCCGTTCACTCAAACTCACGTCCATCCAGTTGGTGATGCCATCCAGCCATCTCAAACTCTGTCGTCCCCTTCTCCTCCTGCCCCCAATCCCTCCCAGCATCAGAGTCTTTTCCAATGAGTCAACTCTTCGCATGAGGTGGCCAAAGTACTGGAGTTTCAGCTATAGCATCAGTCCTTCCAAAGAAAACCCAGGACTGATCTCCTTTAGGATGGACTGGTTGGATGTCCTTGCAGTCCAAAGGACTCTCAAGAGTCTTCTCCAACACCACAGTTCAAAAGCATCACTTCTTCAGCACTCAGCCTTCTTCACACTCCAACTCTCACATCCATACATGACCACTGGAAAAACCATAGCCTTGACTAGATGGACCTTTGTTGGCAAAGTAATGTCTCTGCTTTTCAATATGCTGTCTAGGTTGGTCATAACTTTCCATCCAAGCAGTAAGCGTCTTTTAATTTCATGGATGCAATCACCATCT
>NW_011494570.1:326230-328377 GCF_000754665.1 Bison bison bison
TGAGTTTTCCAAATTTGCTGGCATATTGAGTGCAGCACTTTCACAGCATCATCTTTCAGGATTTGAAATAGCTCAACTGGAATTGCATCACCTCCTTGGGCGAGGGGTAGCTCCTCTCGGCCACGCTTCTGCACAGTCCATCGCAGAAACCAATACAGCATTGTAAAGCTGTTATCCTCCAATGTAAAATATATAATTATAAAGAGATGAATGGGAAAAAAAAAAAACTACAACCAAGAATACTTAGACCTGTGACTCTCCATCAGATTTGATGGAGAAATGAAATCTTTACAGATATGTGTATACACATGTCTGTTCTCTCTTCTCTGTACAGCAGCAATCAACACACCCTTGTAAAGCAACTATACCCCAATTCAAAAAGAAGAAGAAGAAAAAAGAAATTGTCACAAACAGTGACTTAAAACACCACTGGGTTATCATCTTGTCCTGCTGGACGTCAGAAGTCCAACATGGGGTTTCGCTGGGCTTACATCTAGGGAGTCCATGTAGCTGTGCTCTTCTTGGGGTTTTAGGGGAGAATCCATATTCTCGCTCTGTTAAGTATCTGGTTGGTGAGAGTGTCAGTCGCTCAGTTGTGTCTGACGCTTGCAACCCCATGGACTGTAACCCACCAGGCTCCTCTGTCCATGGGATTCTCCAGGCAAGAATACTGGAGTGGGTTGCCATTCCCTCCTTCCGGGGATCTTCCCAACCCAGGGATCGAACCCCGGTCTCCTGCGGTGCAGGCAGATTCTTTACCCTCTGAGCCACCAGGTCGTCTGGAGGTGCCTGTAATGCTGGGCTCCTGGCCCCGCCCTGAGCTGACCCTACCATCACTGTGACCTCATAGACCCTGACCCTTCCCTTCCCTTCCCTTAGAAAGATGCTCCTGATGACATCGGACCCACCCCGGGATACTCCAGCATCGTTTCAGCGTCTCGTGGTCCTTCAGCATACCTGGAGTCTCTTCTGCCAGGCAAGGTCAGCCTCTTAGTTTTCAGGGGTGAGAGTGTGGATGTCTCTGAGGGTTGCCATTGTACTCTGCACAGATCTGTTCTCGATTCCGATTCTGAACCTTTGTTTTGTTGACGTATGTGTGATTTTCTCTATTAATGACAGTTTCAAATCTACAGTAAGCTCTGCGTGCTGTGCTAAGTTGCGTCAGTCATGTCCAGCTCTCTGTGACCCCACGGACTGCAGCCCACCAGGCTCCTCTGTCCATTGGATTTCCCAGGCAAGAATACTGGAATGGGTTGCCATTTCCTTTTCCGGGGACCTTCTTGACCCAGGGATTGAACCGGGAAACGCTGTATGGCAAAGTGTGTCAGATATGTGTACACACACACACACACACACACACACATACTTCCCAGGTAGCTCAGATGGTAAAGAATCTGTCTACAATGTAGGAGACCCCATTTGGATTCCTGGGTTGGGAAGATGCCTTGGAAAAGGGAAAAGCTACCTACTGCAGTATTTTTGGGCTTCCCTGCTGACTCAGATGGTAAAGAATCTGCGTGCAATGCGGGAGATCTGGGTTACATTCCTGGGTTGGGAAGATCCCCCCAGAGAAGGGCATGGCAACCCACTCCAGTGTTCTTGCCTGAAGAATCCCATGGACAGAGGAGCCTGGTGGGCTACAGTCCATGGGGTTGCAGAGAGTCAGACATGACTGAATAATGAAGCACAGCACACCACACACATATATATAGGCATAGATCTATACAGGTATCAGAGAAGGCGATGGCACCCACTCCAGTCCTCTTGCCTGGAAAATCCCATGGACGGAGGAGCCTGGTGGGCTGCAGTCCATGGGGTTGCTGAGAGTCAGACACGACTGAGCGACTTCACTTTCACTTTCCACTTTCATGCATTGGAGAAGGAAATGGCAACCCACTCCAGTGTTCTTGCTTGGAGAATCTCGGGGACGGGGGAGCCTGGTGGGCTGCCATCTATGGGGTCGCACAGAGCCAGACACGGCTGAAGCGACGCAGCAGCAGCAACAGCAGCAGCAGCAGCATATAGATATATTTCCTATTCCTTTCCATTAAGGTCTTCCCTAACAGCTCAATCAGTAAAGAATCTGCCTGCAATGCGGAAGACCCCAGTTTGATTTCTGGATCGGGAAGATCCCCTGGAGAAGGGAT
>NW_011494570.1:328477-331612 GCF_000754665.1 Bison bison bison
GGTGGCAAAGAGTCAGAGACAACTGAGCGACTTTCACTTTCACACTCACTTTTACTTATCCATTAGAGGTTATTACAAGATATCGAATATAGCTCCCTGTGCTGTACACTAGGTCCTTGTTTATCCATCTGTATATACCAGTTTGCATTCTGGAATCTCAAATTCGCAATCTAACCCTCCCCCAATCTAACCCACAATCTAACCGCCCTTGGCAACCACCAGTCTGTTCTGAATGTGTGATTCTGTTTCTGTTTCATAGGTAAGTTCATTTATATCATATTTTAGATTCTACCAAGAAGTGGTATCATATCATATTTCTCTAATTTCCCTCAGTATGATCATCTCGAGGTCCATACATATCTCTGCAAACGGCATTTGTCATTCCTTTACATGACTAATATTCCGTTATATATACACATGTATTTATATTTGTATATCTCACATCTTTTTCTAGAGTGATGTTTTTTAAAAAATCAAGTGGAGTATAGTTGATTTACAATGTTGTTAGTTTCTGGTAAACAGCAATGGGAATCAGTTATCAGTTCAGTTCAGTCGCTCAGTCGTGTCCGACTCTTTGCGACCCCGTGGACTGCAGCACGCCAGGGCTCCCTGTCCATCACCAACTCCCGGCGTCTACCCAAACTCATGTCCATTGAGTCGGTGATGCCATCCAACCATCTCATCGTCTGTCAGAGGATGAGACAGAAGATATAATCAGTTATACATATACATATATCTACTTTGTTTTAAATTCTTTTCCCATAAAGTCATTACAGAGTATTGAGCAGACTTCCCTGTGCTGAACAGAAGGTCCTTTCTGGTTCTCCGTGTTAAATACAGCAGTGTGCCCATGTCCATCCCAAACTCCGTGACTATCCCTTCCCCCTCACCTCCTGGTAACCGTAAGTTTATTTTCTACGTCTATAATTCTGTTTTTCATTTCATAGATAAGTTCATTTCTATCATATTTTAGATTTCACTTATAAGTGATATTACATGATACTTGTCTCTGTCTGACTTACTTCACTCAGTATGATCATCTCTGTCTCCATCCATGTTGCTGCAGATAGCATTATTTCATTTGTTTTTTATGGCTTAGTAATGACTGGAATACAATATATTCCACTGTATATATAATGCTATTGTTCAGTCGCTCACTCATGTCTGCCTCTTTGAGACCCCATGGACTGCAGCACGCCAGGCTTCCCTGTCGTTCCATCTCCCGGAATTTGCTCAAACTCATGTTTATTGAGTCAGTGATGCCATCCAACCATCCCATCCTCTGATGCCCCCTCTTCCTTCTGCCCTCAGTCTTTCCCAGCATCAATGTCTGTATGTATGTGTGTGTGTGTGTGTGTGTGTCGTATGAATGTGTGTGTGCCCACATGAGTATGTGCTGAGTCCCTTCAGTCATGTCCACCGCTTTGTGACCCTATGGGCTATAGTCCACTAGGCTCCTCTATCCATGAAATTCTCCAGGCAAAAATACTGGAGTAGGTTGCCATGTCCTTCAGGGGATCTTCCCCACCCAGGGCTTGAATGCACATCTCTCGTGTCTCCTGCTTTAGCGAGTGGGCTCTTTAGCACTAGCTCCACCTGGAAATCATTCAGCTGAATATATATTTGCTCAGTCATGTCCAACTGTGACCCCACGGACTGTGGCCCACCAGGCTCCTCTGTCCATTGGATTCTCCAGGCAAGAATACTGGAGTGGTTTGCCATTCCCTTCTTCAGGGGACCTTCCCTACCCAGGGATCGAACCCCAGTCTCCTGCATTGCAAACAGATTCTTTACCATCTGAGCCACCACAGAAGCCGTATACACACACACACACACACACCATATCTTTATCCATTCCTCTGTGGATTGACATTTAGGTTGCTCCCATGTCTTGCCTATTGTAAATAGTGCAGCAGTGAATGCTGGGGCACGTGTCTTTTTGAATTAGTCTTTTCTGTGTCATTCCCAGTTCTTAGCTCAATATCCATTAAGCTGCCAAGGCGGGCACCTGGTGGTTCCCAATTGACAGAGTGAATAAGAGCTGTGAAGACTGCTTGGCTGAGTGGAAACAGCCAATTAGACTTCTCACTTCACTTTATTTAACTGTGTTGGAGAGATTTAACTATTGGGAATATTGCTCTATGAACTCATATGAGCCAGGGCTATAAATTTTCAACTGTGATGGGATTTCATTTTCATAGATATTGGGAAGGTGAATGGTGTTTGCATTTAAAATGGTTGTGTGGATAAATTAAGAAAAAATATATATGATTGATGGACGGAATGATTAGAAGCAATATTCAAGGGGCGATTGCTTTCACAAATGATCATTCAGCTCTCTGGGCATGGAAAATGGATGATATCTTACTTATTGTGCTCGGTAAAGATCCTACGATGGAACCTATTTATAAATACGTTCCTAACTGCTTGATGAATTTTAGAAATAAGAAAGCCACATCGATCAATTTTGAAGGGCAGTTTTAAGACTATTGCAGGAAGGAGAGGGTTCAAGAGAGGTAAACATCTCCCCATGGGTTTTGTCAGCTGGAGCAAAGGGAACTCCATCTTCGATACAAAATAACATAGAGGTCAAGCTCATTGACTCTAGAGTCAGCTTTCTAGAGTTTTTCACTCACTGTGACCTGGAACACATTATTCAATGTCTAAGGGTCTCAGTTTACTCATCTGTAAAAATTATGTCTACCCACCTATTAGAGATGCAATGACCGCAACCATAATAAGACGTTTATTGGCAGTTGCCTTGTTGATTATCAGAGTTATTGTTAGGATTGCAGTTTCAGTAGGAGGCAAGTCCTTTTTTAAGAAAATTGAAGTATAATCGATTTACAATGTTGTGTTGGTTTCTGCTGTATAACAAGGTGAATCGTCTGTAAGTATACATATATCCCCTCCCACTTGAGTCTCGGTCACAGACCACCTCCATCCCAGCCCTCTAGGTCGTCACAGGCTGAGATCCCAGGGCTATACATCAACTTCCCACGATCTTTACACGTCAGTTCAGTTCAGTTCAGTCGCTCAGTCATGTCCGACTCTTTGCAACTCCATGAACTGCAGCACGCCAGGCCTCCCTGTCCATCACCAGCTCCTGGAGTTCACCCAAACTCATGTCCATTG
>NW_011494570.1:331712-369098 GCF_000754665.1 Bison bison bison
CAATACCTCCCAGTATCAGGGTCTTTTCCAATGAGTCAACTCTTTGCATGAGTGTCTAAATATCAGGGCTACTATTTCAATCCATCTCACCCTCCCCTCAGCACCCCCTGCCATGTCCATAAGTCTGTTTTCTATGTCTGTTCCTATGTCCTACTCTACAAATAGATGCGTCTGTACCATTTTTCTAGATTGCATATATATGCATTAACATACAATATTTGATTCTCTCCTTCTGACTTACTTCATTCTGTATAAGAGGCTCAAAGTTCAGCCACCTCAGTTCAGCTCCCTCCTGTTTATGGCTGAGCAATATTCCACTGTATATATACCACAATCTTCTTTATCCACCCAGGAGTTGACAGACATCTAGGTTCACGTCATGTCCTGGCTATTGTAAGTAGTGCTGCGGTGAACACTGCGATCCGCGTGTCTTTTTGAGTCATGGTTTTCTTGGAGCTTCCCTGGTGGCTCAGAGGGTAAAGCATCTGCTTGCAATGTGGGAGACTTGGGTTCGATCCCTGGGTCGGGAAGATCACCTGGAGAAGGAAATGGCAACCCACTCCAGTACTCTTGCCTGGAGAATCCCATGGACAGAGAAGCCTGGTGGGCTACAGTCCATGGGGTCGCAAAGAGTTGGACACGACTGAGCGACTTCACTTCACTTTTCTCAGGATATACGTTCAGTAGTGGGATGGCTGGCTCGTTTAGTAGTTTTATTCCTAGTTTTTCAAGGAATCTCCACACTGTTCTCCATAGTGGCTGCGTCAATTTACATTCTCACCAACAGTGCAAGAAGGCTCCCTTTTCTCCACGTCCTGTGCAGCATTTGTTATTTGTAGACATTTTGCTGATAGGCTTTCTGACGGGTGTGAGTTGGTATGTCATTGTAGTTTTGATTTGCATTTCTCTAATGATTAGCATTGTTGAGCATCTTTTCATGTGTGTGTTGGCCATCTGTATGTCTTTGGAGAAATATCTGATTAGGTCTTCACAGTCCTTTATTTTTCAAGAGGATGGATAACATTTAGACGCCCTGGAGGCTCAGACAGTAAAGTATTCATTGGCGTAGAGTTGTTTTGGGTGCCCCAGTTGGCAGTGCTAAAGAATCCACATGCCAATTCAGGAGACACAGGTTTCAATCCCTAGGTCGGGCAGATCCCTTGGCGAAGGAAATGTCTACCCCTCCAGTATGCTTGCCTGGAGAATCCCATGGGCAGAGGAGCAGCCTGGTGGGCTACAATCCCTGGGGCCACAAAGAGTCGGACTTGACTGGGTGACTGTCGCTTGAGGGAAGTACCACTGTTTCTGAGCTGTCAACAGTCTGCAGCATCAGCAGGTTCACGGTTGACTCCGATGTTGAGAGTCACCTAGCAAGGTGTGCTCCTGGAGGGGTCCTGAGAGTCTGACCACCCAGCCCCGCCTCCCCAAGTCCTCTCCACAGGGTCTCGGGGACCCCACAGCTCATGTGGATTGGCTGACATGTTGCTACACCATCTCCCAGTTCCCTTTTCCTCCTTCCAAGTCTTGCTTCTTCGGCCTTAATCCCCAAACGCCTTCCTCAGCCTGCATCTCTAGGTCTCCATGGTAACAGCTCGGGATGCCGCAGTGGTGATGTCATGAGGCTGTCACAAAGGTAGTCATCTTCTCAGGATCCTGAATGTGGGGGCAGGGAGCAAAGATTCAGGGAGATGGTTCTTATCATTTATGGATTCTGCAGATGGTAGCATGCTAGTATTGGAAAAAAGTAATACCTATCTGTACACTAAAAAAAATTTTTTTTCAGTGTTAGTTTGTATATACGTTCAAATTAAATTGTTCTTAATTTTTTGGAGTTTGTATATGTTTGTATAGATAGCTTGTATATATGTTCAAAATTTTTTCCTTAATTTTCACTGGAGTCTAGTTGCTTTATGTTGTGTTACTCTCTGTTGTTTTTCTCGGAGTATAGTTGCTTTTTATTGGAGTATTTATTGGAGTACTCTTTTGGTTCATTTTTTTGGAGTATTATAATTCCCTGGTGTTTCAGATGGTAAAGAATCTGCTCACAATGCAGGAGGCCCAGGTTCAATCCCTGGGTCGTGATGATCCCCTGGAGAAAGAAATGGCAACCCATTCTATTATTCTTGGCTGGAGCATTCCACGGACAGAGGAGCCTGGTGGGCTTCAGTCCAAAGTGTTACAAAGCGTCGGACAGGACTGAGCAATTACCGCTTCCCTTCATAGCTGCCTTAGGTGGTGTTAGTTTCTGCTGTACGGCAAAGTGAATCAGCCATAAATATACATATATGCTGTCTTTTTTGGATTTCTTTCTTAAGAAAACCACAGTTCCAAGCAATACATGCACCCTAATGTTCATTGCGGCACTGTTCAGAATAGCCAAAACAGAAGAAAATAAATGTCCATCAGCAGAGGAATGGATAAAGAAGTTGTTGTATATATGCCTACATAGTGGAATAATACTGAGCCAAGGTCTTCCCTGGTGGCTCAGTCCGTGAAGAGTCTGCCTGCAATGCGGGAGACTTTGGTTCAATCCCTGAGTGAGGAAGATCCCCTGGAGAAGGGAATGGCAACCCACTCCATTATTCTTGCCTGGAGAATCCCCACGGACCGAGGAGCCTGGCGGGCTACAACGCACGGGGTCGCAAAGAGTCCGACGTGAGTTGGCAAAATCCTCCGGCTTTTAAGATCAAGTAATTTAGTTGCATCATCAAAGTGTTCTAAAACTTTTCATGGATTTATTTTTGGCCATGCTGTGTCTTCACAGCGGTGCGTGGGCTCTCTCGAGTTGTGCTAAGTGGTGGGGACTACTCTCCAGACGTGGTGTGAGGTCTTCTCAATGCAGTAACTTCTTTGATTCTCACGCACAGGCTCTAGGGCACGTAGGCTTTAGTGGTTGTGGCCTGTGGACTTATTTGCCCCGTGGTACGTGGGATCTTCCCAGACCAGGGATCGAACCCACGTCCCCTGCATTCCAAGCCAGTGGACCCCCAAGGACGCCCCAATGTTTATTTTTGTAATGGAACACAACGTATTCACCGGCAGATCTTCCCGACCCAGGAATCAAACTAGGGTTTCCTGCATGGCAGGTGAACTCTTTACCAATGGAGCTATCAGGGTAGCCCAACATCTTCTCAGGTTCTTGGATTAGAAAGGTCCATTTTGGGGTGTCCATGTTGCCAGTTAAAATGCACAGGGACTGCGTACAAGAGAGTAGCTGGATTAAAGGGGAACCACAAAGAAGCTGCAAGTAATCGCAGCAGTGGCGATCTTACTGCTCAGAAGCCCATCGAGAGAAGACAGAAGTTACCAAAACCTAAAGGAGATGGTCCTATGGAGAAGCAGCATCGTGATAAGATTTACGTTAGTTTGAGAGACCCCCCACTGTCCTGTGAAGCATCACAGGGAGAAAGCCAAGAAAACAAATACCCTCAAACTCTGTGCCCTTCACCCCACCTTCTGATCTCCTGGTGGGGCGCCCCATTGGCCAAATCTGAGCAGGACCGTACAGTCAGGAACCCCGCTGGTGAAATGCATCCAGCTTAGTCTTTTGGGGAAGGCAGGCAAGTGACTGTGTCAAGCGTATCTACAAGTGTGACTAAAAGATTTCTCAGTGGGACTCCCCTGGTGGTCTGGTGGCTAAGAATCTCCCTGCCAGTGCAGGGGCCATGGATTCCAGGAAAAGCCCACATGCCATGGAGTAACTCAGCCCATGAGCTGCACGTCCTGAGTTTGTAGGTGAGTCCTACTGAATCCACAAGAAGAGAAGACACCGAAGTGAGAAGCCTACACACCCCAGCTAGCAAGCAATCCTGTGCACAGTAATAAGCCCCTGTGCTTAGCCACTCAGTCGTGTCGACTCTTTGGAACCCATGGACTATAGCCCACCAGCCTCCTCCGTCCATGGGAGTCTCCAGGCAAGAGTACTAGAGTGGGTCATCATGCCTTCCTCCAGGGAATCTGCCCAACCCAGGGATCAAACCCAGGTCTCCCGCATTGCAGACAGATTCTTTGCCATCGGAGCCACCAGGGAAAGGCCACTGAAGACCCAGGGGAGCCAAGAAAAAAGGGAGATGACTTTCGCAGCATCACGCACCGTCCACGCCCCTCAAGACGCATCCTCTTCCTTCATTTGGGACAAGATTCTGACCTCAATATTCCATCAACCTTCGTATCACTGGGAATGGGTACCCATCTGGTCATAGTCTACCTTGAATGTCAGCCACCTCCCTGTCCTTGACCTAAAAGATAAACCAGAGTATAAGTTCCTTGGCATCTGCTTTTTAGATTCCAGTGACGTCATATGATGGTTGTGTGTCTGTCTTACCCCACTCAGTTTGATAATCTCTGGGTCCATCCATGTAGCAAATATATGTATAACTAAAGAACTTTGTTGTTCTGAAACGAACACAACTAAATCAGCTATTAGCTTAGTTTAGCTTAGGCTCTCAGTCATGTCCGACTCTTTGCAACTCCATGCACTGTAGCCCACCGGGCTCCTCTGTCCATGGGATTTCCCAGGCAAGAACACTGGGGTGGGTTGCCATTTCCTTCTCCTGGAGATCTTCATGACCCAGGGATCGAACCAACAACTCTAAAGTCTCCGGCATTGCAGGCGGATTCTTTACCCACTGAACCCTCATGGAAGGCCAAAAAAATCAACTACTCTTCAATTTTTAAAAAATTGCTTTTTTGGAAAAAAGTGGAAATTCAAAGAGAGAAGAAGTGTCATATAGGCTGCATTCAGCTTCTCTGTTGGTCAGAAGACTTGATTGGCGATGATATCAGGTCTTCATCAGGGTTGTCCATTTTTCCCTGCGTCTTCCAACAGCCCAACTTTGGTTGAGGGCAAAACCAAACAGGACTGAGTGCATCATTATTTTTTAAGCTTCCATTTGTACCCGCTGGTCACTGAGGTAGAAAGGAACGTGTTTATTGTTACGAGATCCTTACACCCTGAAGTAGAGAGAAGAACGTGATTTTTAAGGTCGTTTTTCTCCCATCACTTCCAATGTGTCGTTTGCCTCGTAAAAAAACTGGCAGGCGTGCTTAGAGCTTGGCAATGTCAACAGCGGGTCACTTAGGAGAGATGAGAGAGGAGTGCGTTGGTCGTAATTTAAATGAAATATTGATCACACTCTTCTTGTAACGCAACGCATTGAGTTTGTGTGTGTAAGTCTGAAAACTTTAAGAAGCTCTGTGTTCTACCCCTCAAAACAAGAGCAAAGGAGTAAATGCAGGCAGGTTAAGGGTGTGCTGGTAGGGAGAATGATATAGGCTGCTGTGTTTTAACTGCTAAAATTGAAGGGTTTTTTTTCTTTTTTAGCATGGTAAAATTCAGATAAAAGTGGACCATGAACTATTTGAGAGTATGCAATTCAGTGGCCTTTGGTAAAGTCATAATGTGTTACACCTATTGCTACTAACTGCTTCCGAAGCATTTTCATCGTCCCCAAAGGACATACCTTGCCTTTTAAGGAGTCTGTTCTCACTATACCGTCCCCCTTAGCCACTAACGTGTGTGTGTGTGTGTGTGTGTGTGTGTGTGTGTAATGCTATATATTGTCACATAGGCATAAAAGCAAATCATTACACTTACCTCGTTTTATCTTCACGCGCTAGTCCTGAAAACAGTTAATACCATCCTTATCGTTAATGCTCTTTTTTGAACAGGACAACAATCCAAGTTTAATAACATGTATACATGGAAGAGACCCAGAGGACTGACTTACTCTTTCATAGTTTTTTAAAACTGAGTTTTATTTATTTACGCATTCTTGGCTGCACTGCATCTTCATCGCCATGCACGGGCTTTCTCTGGTTGGGGTCAGTGGGGGCTACTCTGTAGTCGTGGCGTTCGGGCTTCTCATTGCGGTGGCTTCTCTTTTTGTGGTGCGCGGGCTCTAGGCACCCGGGCTTCAGTAGCTGTGTCTCAGGGGCTCATTAGTTGTGGTGCAGAGGCTAACTTGCCCCCAGGCTCCTGGGATCTTCCCAGACCAGGGATCGAACCTGTGTGCCCTGCATTGGCAGGTGAATCCTTAACCACTGGACCACCAGGGAAATCCTCGAAGGAGGTAGCTTAATGAGGTTGAAGCACTTAGACCCGAGGCTTATTATTTCCCTCTGCTTTGTCCAAAAACCTCTATTTGACCTTCCTGGGTAAATATCTCAATTTGGGGGCTAGTAGGGAGAGATTTTTCACTATTTTCCTTTGAGTTACCTTTTCCACACTCTTCTGAAACTTTTGAACTGTGGTGTTGGAGTAGACTCTTGAGAGTCCCTTCGACTGCAAGGACATCGAACCAGTCCATTCTAAAGGAGATCAGTCGTGAGTGTTCATTGGAAGGACTGATGCTGTAGCTGAAACTCCGATACTTTGGCCACCTGATGCAAAGAGCTGACTTATTGGGAAAGACTCTGAAGCTGGGAAAGATTGAGGGCAGGAGCAGAAGGGGACGACAGAGGATGAGATGGTTGGATGGCATCACCGACTCAATGGACATGGGTTTGAGTAAACTCCGGGAGTTGGTGATGGACAGGGAGGCCTGGCATGCTGCAGTCCATGGGGTCACAGAGAGTTGGACAGGACGGAGCGACGGAACTGAACTGAACTGAAACAAATGGATGCTCTGAAGGAGAGATAATTAATCATCGGATGTGAACTGAGAGGAGGAATGAATTTTTTATATGTTAGTAATTCACCCCTTCCTCCTGGGAAGACTTGCTTACATATAGACACTAAGATAGAACTGGGATGAGGAACCCCAATGCCTCAGGGTGAGGGACCTTGGGAGACAAATTGCTCCCGTTTATGTTCATGTCTTCCGTTTAAATTTTTTACTCTCTGCCACACTTTGGACATGACCACAGATAGCTTCTTTGAAGGCCACCATGCACTCTTTAGCACATTGAACATAGAAGCATGGTGAGAACTACATGTTTTTAAATCCTTTGCGTAAATAAATAAATGATCTTAAAAATATCAGTGAAAATCTACCTTCCCGTGCTCAGAATATCTTTCAGTTATGTTTGAATGTTTGATACCCACATTCGTACCTGTTATGCATATGATCATAAAAATCCTGCACTGATTAAAATGAGATGTTTCAATCATTAAGTTCAGTTCAGTCACTCTGCCGTGTCCAACTCTTTGTGACCCCATGGACTGCAGCACGCCAGGCCTCCCTGTCCATCACCAAGTCCCAGAGTTCACTCAGACTCACGTCCATCGAGTCGGTGATGCCATCCAGCCGTCTCATCCTCTGTCGTCCCCTTCTCCTCCCGCCCTCAATCTTTCCCAGCATCAGGGTCTTTTCCAATGAGTCAGTGCTTCACATCAGGTGGCCAAGGTATTGGAGCTTCAGCTTCAGCTTCAGTGCTTCCAATGGATATTCAGGACTGATTCCCTTTAGGATGGACTGGTGGGATCTCCTTGCAGTCCAAGGAACTCTCAAGCATCTTCTCCAACACCACAGTTCAAAAACATCCACTCTTTGGTGCTCAGCTTTCTTTATAGTCCAGCTGTCACATCCATACATGACATGTTCTAGGCGTATGTATTCTTTGCAACAACAGGAAGCAAAGATACTCATGAATATTATAACTATGAGATTCTATTGTGTTTACAGAGGATAGAATCGCTCTTTTGACCCAAGCAAAGCAGTGAATCTAAACACTAGGAAATGACCTCTGTGGTTTAGGTCATTTCTGAACAGGAAGCAACAGAAACATTGCAAGTTGCATGCGTGAGACATATCATAGTGTAGAAATCAAAACCAGTTCCTCCTAATGCAAGTGAAAGCATTAATCATTCAGTCCTGTCTGTCACTCAGTCGTGTCAGACTCCTTGCAACCCTGTGGACTGTAGCCCACCAGGCTCCTAATGAAACAGTTGAGAAATCTGAGTTTCAGTATGTGTACCCAACAATGCAGCTTCAGCTCGAAAACCACAGCAGAATTTTCCAGAGTGCATGTCCAGAGTGGTGTGTTCCATACTCGTGGAGCAAGGGGGTGGCTGAGAGGCGGACCACTTAGGAATAACTGAGAGTCTGCACCTATTTCTCTGTATCTGGCTGTCACAAAATAGCACACGGCTTCTTGCCAGGATACCCAGGTTTTCCTGGTAAGTGAGGCCAGTTGCACTTTGAGAATGGGTAGCTTCTTGTGTTGGCCAAGCGAGGCAAGTGTTGATGTGTGGCTCGTGGAGTTGTGACTCTGATGAGTCCACTCTCTCTCCTCTTTTTCATTTGTCTGACTTACCCTTGGCTGCGATGGGTCTTTACTGCTGTGTGGATGTTCTCGGGCTGCAGAGCGGGGGCTTCCCTTGTTTCGGAGCCCTGGCTCCAAGCACGTGGGCTTCAGTGGTTGCAGTAGGTAGGCTCACTAATTGTGGAGCAGGGGTTCAGCTGCTCTGTGGAATGTGGGATCTTCCTGGACCAGGGATGGAACCCGTCTCCCCTGCATTGGCAGGCAGGTTCTTCGTCCCTGGACCACCAGGGAAGTCCCTCTCCCTTCTTACTTCTACCCTATTTACACAGGAAATCAAAGTGATTATTACCATTTTCTTTAGTAGAGTCCTGTATGCAGCCATGAAATTAAAAGATGCTTGTTCATTGAAAGAAAAGCTACGACCAACCTAGAGAGCATATTAAAAAGCAGAGACATTACTTTGCCAACAAAGGTCCGTCTAGTCAAAGCTATGGTTTATCCAGTAGTCATGTATGGATGTGAGAGTTGGACTATAAAGAAAGCTGAGCGCCAAAGAATTGATACTTTTGAACAGTGGTGTTGGAGAAGACTCTTGAGAGTCCCCTGGACTGCAAGGAGATCAAACCAGTCCATCCTAAAGGAGATCAGTCCTGAATATTCACTGGGAGGACTGACGCTGAAGCTGAAGCTCCATTCCTTTGGCCATCTGATGCGAAGAGCTGTCTCACTGGAAAAGACCCTGATGCTGGGAAAGATTGAGGGCAGGAGAAGAAGGGGACGACAGAGGATGAGATAGTTGGATGGCATCACTGACTCAATGGACATGAGTTTGAGCAAGCTCCAGGAGTTGGTGATGGACAGGGAGGCCTGGCATGCTGCAGTCCATGGGGTCTCAAAGAGTCAGACTTGACTGAGAGACTGAACTGAACTGTGTCCATGCTAAGTCACTTCAGTCCTGTCTGACTCTCTGGGACCCCATGGACTGTAGCCCACCAGGCTCCTCTGTCCATGGGATTCTCCAGGCAAGAGTACTGGAGTGGGTCACCATGCCTTCCTCCAAGGGATTTTCCTGACCTAGGGTTCGAACCACAGTCTCTTGTGTCTCCTGCACTGGCAGGTGGGTTCTTTACCAGTAGCAACACCTGCCACCCAATCTGAAAGGTACCATCAGGAACTTCACCTTGCACTGAAGAGGGGACTGCAAGACTTTGAGGGTCTTTGGCTGGATCCTCTGGCTCTACTATGGTGAGCTTTTTCCCACCTGGCTCCCCGTGGACTTTTGCAGTCGTGACCTCAGTGAGGTCTGTTCCACAGCATACCCTTCATGCACTTCGGGACGTGAATGATCCTTCAGGTTTCTGTGAAACACAGCATCCAGCGTCACCCGCCTTCTCCTAACGTCAATCAAAGGAGAGCAGCAATATAGGCTCTTTACTGAGCTCTTGGATTCCTTCACCTTCATTTATTTTACTTGGATGTTTTCAAAGCATCTCGAATGCCAGCCGTAAAACAACACACTTGAATTCAGAAGATAGCCCCCTGGAGAAGGAAACGGCAACCTGCTCCAGTAATACTCTTGCCTGGGAAATCCCATGGAAGAGGAGCCTGGTGGGCTGCAGTCCACCGGGTCACCAAACAGTGGGACAGGACTTAGCGACTCAACAATAACAACAATTTAAAAGCCATGTGAAGCCCTTAATTGTGTGACAAATACCTATGACAACGTATATGGTTCCCTGTTGCTCTTAAGTAGAGTTGCCTTAAACAGTAATAAAAACACACAGAAAGCAATTCTGCAGAAGTAAAAGACAAAAAAAAAAAAAAAAAGCAGGAGATTGCGATCATTGCAGTTATTTTTGCCAAAGTTCAGACCTTACACATTACATATTTTGAAAGCAAACAAACAAACAAACACAGGTAAGGAGATGTGACCTTTAATTGTTAAGTTTGTTGCATAGTGATCCCTATACGCTATGTCCACTGAACATTAAGTTTAGGAAAGCTTCTGTTATTCTAAAATACTGACGGCACATGGTATGTTTATTATGGATGGTAAGATGCCAGTAATTCAGCATTCTGATATGAAAGCAGAGAAGTTGAAAATCTCTCTTTCCTTTTTTTTTTGAGTCCTCGTTACAAAAAATGTGTAATTACATGAAGCTGGAATCAGCAAGGAGCTCACTGTGTTAAGTTTTTTAGGTAGGAGGCTATTAATCGTTGAAGCTGAGTTTCCAGAGCTTTTATTTCTGGAGTGGAGCGCGGGCAAAGAGAATTCCTCCATCCGATGATTGCTTCTCAGGATTAAACGCGGGCAGTGAGCATCTGGTAGACAGGTTGGGACCTGGGACCCCTTGCTACAGTGCTGGCTGGCACCTGGACAGACGTCTCCGGGGGAACAGATACAAAGAGACTAAAAGGGGCTGAAATTAACTTCTGCTTGGGCAGTGGGGCACATTTAGAACATTAAGATACAAAAGGGGCTACAAACCAGCTGCTCCTTCTCAGGTGCCGGGAGCTAAAGGAGGTCCTAGGCACGTGCCTTGCCCGAGGCACCCATCAGACCCCACCCTCATCCCAGCCACCTCAGGCATGAGCAAGCTACTTGTTATTCCCACGGGTTCCCACTGGTGCCCTCTGTGAGACACTAGTCTCACCACCGGGACTTCGATTGAGCAAAGAGATCAATTGACCCAAGGGGACCATCATGCTTTGTGGTCCCCCAGGAGGGATGCTTGTGGGAGTCTTTTGCTTCCCACTCGGGGAGAGGACCCAGGCACCTCTGAGAAGACCAAACCCAGCTTCCCCGGTGCCTGGGTGACGAGCAGCCGCCAGAGCCTCTTGTTTTCAGCATCACTGCTTTTGCTCAGTCTGCACTTGTCTCCCTGAGGGCGTCAGGACCTGGGTTCAGGCAATGCTTCCTCCCTTACCTTTGTCCGTTAGGGGCTGGTCAGTTGCTCAGTCGTGTTGACTATTTGTGACCCCATGGACTGCAGCACGCCAGGCCTCCCTGTCCATCACCAACTCCCGGGGCTGGCTCAAGCTCACGTCCATCCAGTCGGTGCCGCGTCCAACCATCTCATCCTCTGTCGTGCCCTTCTCCTCCTGCCTTCAATCTTTCCCAGCATCAGGGTCTTTTCCAGTGAGTCAGCTCTTGGCTTTCTCCCTAACCTTTGTCCTTTTCCCTCTCCTGTGTCTCTCTGCTTCTCTCTTTGCCCTCTGCCAATTCTCAGTCCTTTCTTTCCCAGAGTCATTGGGAATATATAGCCTCGTTTCTCTCTGACCTTCTGAGACTTGCTCCCCACCCAAAGAAATATTTGCTCACACGTTTTATCTTATACTATATTCATTTTATGTTTTCATCTGCTCCCTGGGGGAAAAACATCTATCCGATTTTTAAAATATTTTTCTTTGATTTTGGGCTGTGTCAGGTCTCATCTGTGGCTCATAGGAACTTTTTGTGGGAGGTGAAATCTTTTCTGCTGGGGTTCACTGGCGCTCGGGTTTCTCTTTTGTTCTGTAGCGTGGGCTCTAGAGTTCAGGCTCAGTCGTTGGCAAGTGCACGAAGCTCAGTTGCCCCAGTATGTGGAATCTTCGTTCCCCAACCAGGGATCGAACCCACGTCTTCTCCATTGCAAGGCAGATTTTTAAATCCTGGACTGCCAGGGGAGCCCTATATCCAGTTACCATCTGATTCTCTTTTCACATTAAGATGGCTTAATTGGCTCATCTATGTTGAATATCAACAACATGTGTGCAATATTTTTTTTCCTGTTTGTAAATGAGTTCTTGGCAAACACTTTTATGTTTATTGATATGCTATCAGACCCTGGCAATTTGAAACTGGATTAGAATATGACGTTTTGCTTAAAAGTATTTTGTATTATCGGCCTACGAGAAAGCACACTACAGATTGGCTTTCTGAATTAGAACAATATCAAGAATCGCCCTCCATTAAAAACATGACGCCCAATTTTTAAGATATTTATGTAGAATTCAGAATGTGTTTAACTTGAAACCAAATGGCTAGATCTTAAACAAATGGTATCATGAGGCAGGTGTGGGGAACAGGCTATGCCCACATAAGACGGAGTTCAGGGCAGTCCAAAGATCTCTGTGTACCTTGAGTTCACAAGCAGTACATGTCAATGCTTCCAGAAACACAGAGAAGCCATCTCAACAGTTACTGTTAATACACAGAGACTCTGTGACAATGGGCTTCCCCGGTGGCTCAGCGGTAAAGAATCCACCTGCAATGCAGGAGACCTGGGTTCCATCCCTGGGTTGGGAAGATCCCCTGGAGAAGGGAACGGCTACCTACTCCAGTATTCTGGCCTGGAGAATCCCATGGACTGTATAGTTCATGAAGTCTCATCTAATATAGATGCACAGGGACTTTTATCTCACCCTAGATATATTTTTGATTGTTTAAAAATAAAGTATTTTGCAAAAAAAAAAATAGTTTAAATGTTATTAATTTAATAACAACTTTACAACTCTGCAATAGTTCTTAATCCAAATAGCTTATAATGATCACTTATATTATTAGAGTATACTCCACATTCCATCTTATTAGGTGAAAACCTATCAGAAAATGAAAGAGAAGTGTTTGCTGCAAGGTACAATCAAACATTCCACCAAAATTAAATACCTTTTCCTCTTGAGGTCAAAATACCATAACACAGGTATTATGGCAGTGTGCCTTTTCTTGTCCAATATTTTGTCCTATATAAAGACTCAACGATGGAAAAAAATCTTAGTTTCTTTTGAAAGAACTTTATAATGACTATAAAAGGGATTTATTTTAAGGAATTAAAAATGATCACAGTTGCTCAAATTTACTAAAAGTCATTGAAATCTACATTTAAACGGATGAATTTTAAGCTTTGTAAATGATAACTCAATGGAGATGTTTAAGGAGCACCACCAATTTTATTCACCAGCTGATTTGAGTAGAGCTTTACAGTATCTAAGGGGTAGACTCAAAATTAAGTTTCTGATTAAAAAGCAAATTCTATTTACAACTCAGTATTCAGGTATCGGGCTTCCCAAATGCAGCAATGAAGCTGATGCAAGAGACGTAGGTTCGGACCCTGGCTTGGGAAGATCCCCTGGAGGACGGCATGGCAACCCACTCCAGGATTCTTGCCTGGAGAATCCCATGGACAGAGGAGCCTGGCGGGCTGCTGTCCATGGGGTCACAAAAATCAAACACAATTGAGCACACACACACGCCTCATTCGGGAATCGGTAGAAACTCGCCTAATTCATTTGCAGCTAAGAGAGTAGATGGTACTCTGTCTTCTCAATCGTGAATATTTTTCTAACTGTCTAAGATCTACAGCACCTCTTCTTAGCATCCTTGCTATATCCATGTCTTATGGGGCCGGTGGGGCAGGGGGTCATACCCTGGGGTGTCGTTTCCATGGAATTGACCCTTAATATAAACTTCAGAAAATCATTTCTTCCTGCATATCTTAGTTCTCAAGTTTAAGCACTGTGTCGTCATTAACACTGTTCTTTCACAGCTTTGGGCTTCTCCAACATGGTATATAAAATTTCAACCATTTCTTGCTTATTATCTTAGGAATCAAGCTGTATCTTGAAAAAGAAAAACAAAATGCCCATCTCTCTCTGTATGTTTATGGCTGTGCTGGGTCTTCATTACTCCTCAGGACTTTTCTATAGTTGCAGACAGTAGGCTCTACCCTCTAGCTGCGATGGAAGGGCTTCTCATTGCGGTGGCTTCTCTCGTTGTGGGGCACAGACTCAATGGCAAGTGGGCTTCTGTAATTGTGGGTCTGGTCTGGAGAACACAGTCTCAATAGCTGTGGTGCACCAGCTTAATTTCGCCGAGGCATATGGCATCTTCCCATTTCAGGGATCGAACCCACATCTCCTGCATTGGCAGGTGGATTCTTTAGCGTTGAGCCATCACTGAAGCCCTGGACAGTTTGAGAATTGCTGGTGATGAGTTGTCATTAAGTCGTGTCAGACTCTCTGTGACCCCATGGATGGCAGCACGCCAGGCTTCCCTGTCCTTCACCATCTCCCAGACTTTGCTCAGACTCATGTCCATCGAGTCAGTGATGCCATCCAACCATCTCATCCTCTGTTGTCCCCTTCTCCTCCCACCTTCAATCTTTCCCAGCATCAGGGTCTTTTCCAATGAGTTGACTCTTTGCATCAGGTGGCCTACGTATTGGAGCTTCAGCATCAATGTGTTTTCTAGCTACTACTCTGTTTATGGAACTATACACATGCACATTCTTTCTAATCTGTACAGCCCAGCAAATTTGACTCTTGAGAGGTGAAAAGTTAGAATATAGTAAACCATTGAATAACAACTAATGCAATAAGTAGACACAGAAGGCCAATAATAGAGCCACAAAGAAATACTGAAATAGACCCAATCCAAAAATAAAATGTATGACAAGTTGAAACCAAATAACAAGATGGTAGACATGCCTGTCTTGTAATGTGTATAATTGCCTTAAAGTAAATAGCTTCTTCCAAGACTATTTACAGAGAAATGTACAGTGAGCCAAAACTCTGAGCCACATGTATAATTTAAAATATTCTACCAGCAGCCATCATTCAAAAAATAAACTGAAATGGGTGAAAATTTTGTTTTTTTTTTCCTGTTTCCTTTTATTTATGTCTCCCCTCTCACCATTTAGGCCTGTGGAGTGTATTGCAGTCATTACTACTCATTTCTCTCGGATTTTTAAAAGAATTTATTTTTAACTGGAGGATAATTGCCTTCCAGTATAATACTGTGTTGGTTTTTGCCATACATCAACATGAATCAGCCACAGGTATACTTATGTCCCCTCCAGTCCATCCTAAAGGAGATCAGTTCCGGATGTTCATTGGTAGGACTCATGCTGAAGCTGAAACTCCAGTACTTTGGCCACCTCATGCAAAGAGTTAACTCATTGGAAAAGACTCTGATGCTGGGAGGGATTGGGGGCAGGAGGAGAAGGGGACGACAGACGATGAGATGGCTGGATGGCATCACTGACTCGATGGACGTGCGTCTGAGTGAACTCCGGGAGTTGGTGATGGACAGGGAGGCTTGGCGTGCTGTGATTCATGGTGTCTCAAAGAGTCGGCAATGACTGAGCGACTGACCTGAACTGAAGTGATATCATATGATATTTGTCTTTATCTGTCCGGCTGACTTTGCTTAGTGTGATCATCTCTAGGTCCATCCATGTGTCTGCCAATGACATTATTTCATCCTTTTTTTTTTATGGCTGAGTAATATTCCCATTGTATATATATATCACATCTTTCTTTATCCCTTCATCTGAGATAACCATTTAGGTTGCATGTGTGTCTTGGTTTTTGTAAATAGAGCTGCAGTAAACATAGAGATACATGTATCTTTTCAAATCATAGTGTTGTTTTTTTTTTGGTGGATTTATGCCCAGGCGTGGGATTGCAGGATCCAATGGTAGTTGCTATTTTTAATTCTTTAAGGAAGCTCCACACTGTTCTCCATAGTGGCTGCACCATTTCCATCCCCACCAATAATGTAGGGAGGGTTCCCTTTTCTCCACACCTTCTCCAGCATTTGTTGTCTGTAGTGAATTTCTTGGGTGACAGCCATCCTGACTTCTGTGAGGTGATACCTCACTGTAGTTTTGACTTGCGTGTCTCTAGTCATCAGTGATGCTGAGAATCTTTTCATGTGCTTCTTGCCCACCCATATGTCTTCTTTGGAGAAATGTGTATTTAAGTTTTCTGCCAGCTTTTCTGTTGGGTCCTGTTTTTGTTTATTGTTGAGCTCTGCGTTTGTTTGTTGTTGTTGAGTTGTGTGTCCCTCTGTGTATTTTGGAGATTAATCCTTTGCTAGTTGCTTCATTTGCAAATATTTTCTCCTGTTTGGGGGGTTGTCTTTTTCATCTTGTTTAGGGTTTCCTTTGCTGTGCAAAAGCTATTAAGTTTAATTAGGTCCACACAGTACTTTTTCTGTTGTCCCTCTCTCTGGTTTTAACCAGGACGTACGTGAAGGGTCCTTGCATGGTTAGCTGGACCCTGACCTAACAAGTAGAGCGTCCCGCACTCAGGAGGTCAAATACTTCGAGTTGGAAGGTGTTATCTTGTAGCTGGTGTATGGGGCGGGGTGGTGGCGGGGGAGAAATGAGGAAGGAGGAGATAGAAAAAAAGTGAATTTAGGATGGATTTTTGTAGCAGGAAATTTGCCAATACAAAGTAATCACACAAAATCTTGAACCATTTTTTCATTAGGAGCAATGGCTAGAGACAAAGGCTAACGCATTTCCTAAAAAAAGAAGTCATTTAATCTCAAAGATGCATTTCTCGTGCTTGCTGGAGTCATTTCTAGAATTTATGTTGCAGAGAACCCCGTGGACATAGATCACTGTGGCTGTATAGTAGAGTCTTTCCTAAGTATTAAGGTTCCACTTTTATTGGCTCTGCCCAACTCTTCTTTGAAGAAGACTTCTTAGAATTAGGCCAAGGCTCCCTCTGACTGAATGTATAGAATCTGCCAATCTCATCCCGTCTTACCACGTTTTTGTGAATTCAGAAGAGTTTTATGGAGCTATCATTTCAGTAACACATTTTCACAGGGTTCCAGTAGATCTCAGAAGACAATATTCAAAATGTCCTGTGAACCCACAATCCCATTAAAAAAACAAAAGTATGTTCAACACATGGAAATATATCTGCTGCTGCTAAGTTGCTTCAGCTGTGCCCGACTCTGTGTGACCCCATAGACAGCAGCCCACCAGGCTCCCCGGTCCCTGGGATTCTTCAGGCAAGAACACTGGAGTGGGTTGCCATTCCCTCTTTCAATGCATGAAAGTGAAAAGTGAAAGTGAAGTTGCCCAGTCATGTCCAACTCTTCTGAGACCCCATGGACTGCAGCCTACCAGGCTCCTCCATCCATGGGATTTTCCAGGCAAGAGTACTGGAGTGGGGTGCCATTGCCTTCTCCAGGAAATATATCTAGGGGTAGCCAAATAAGATGGCTTCCCTGGTGGCTCAATGGTAAAGAACCTGCCTGCCAATGCAGGAGACTTGGGTTTGATCCCTGGGTCGGGAAGATCCTCTGGAGGAGGGCATGGCAGCCCACTCCAGTATTTTTGGGCTTCCTTTGTGGCTCAGCTGGTAAAGAATCTGCCTGCAATGTGGGAGACCTGGGTTCAATCCCTGGGTTGGGAGGATCCCCTGGAGAAGGAAATGGCTACCCACTCCAGTATCCTTGCTTGGAGAATCCCATGGACAGAGCAGGGCTACAGTCCCTGGGGCCGCAAAGAGTCGGATACGACCTAGCAACTGAACAACACCCAGCTAAAAGGGAAAGTCTGCTGAATAGTAAGATATCTAGCTAAGGCACAGTGGTTTCAAAATACACTCTGTTCTATTATCCATCGTAGGTTTTACAATTCATCTTAAAAAGAAAAAAAGCATCTCAGCATCACCAGCTGTCTCTGCTGTTTTTTTGTTAATCCTATCATATCCATTTCTGGGAATACAAAATGTGTCAGACTCCAAAAAAATAAATAAAACATGTGAGGGAGAAAGAGCATATTTTATTTTTGTTCTTTATTCCTCTCGAAATGAGGTCGGCTTGAGACACCTTCAATCCATCAGAAATATATACATCCGAAGCGGTTCATCCCATTCATAACGTATCTCGTGTTTCCCCCCTCCTCCCCGCCCAGCCCGTATTTCTTCTAAAAACATGGGCAGAAATCAGCGAGTATCTAAACTGATGCAGCTTTGCCTGGTTTTACTTTTAAATCAGAAATCTGCACGTTCAGTGCATAGCTGTGCAGAACGGACGTTCTCAAGGGACTGCCTTCTTTCTGTTTTTCGTTATTTCAAAACTGTGGGAAATGACTCACTGAGTTGAGCTTTTGGAAACTGGAATGTTTTTTTTGTTGTGTCACCTCAACCTTTCTCAGGAAAAGCTTGAGTTGTTCTTTGGTTCTCCAGCTGTTTAGCAATTTATGTACGTGTGCTTTTAGTCATGTCCAATTCTTTGCAACCCCATGGGCTGTAGCCCACCAGGCTCCTCTGTCCGTGGGATTCTCCAGGCCAGAATCCTGGAGTGGGTTGCCATTCCCTTCTCCAGGTGATCTTCCTGACCCAGGAGTCTAACCCACGTGTCTTGCGTCTCCTGCATTGGCAGGCGTATGCTGTGCTATGCTAAGTCGCTTCAGTCGTGTCCGACTCTGTGTGACCCAACAGACGGCAGCCCACCAGGCTCCCCCATCCCTGGGATTCTCCAGGCAAGAACACTGGAGCGGGTTGCCATTTCCTTCTCCAATGCATGAAAGTGAAAAGTGAAAGGGAGGTCGCTCAGTCGTGTCCGACTCCCTAGCGACCCCATGTACTGCAGCCTACCAGGCTCCTCCGTCCATGGGATTTTCCAGGCAAGAGTACTGGAGTGGGGTGCCACTGACTTCTCCGATTGGCAGGTATATTCTTTACCATTGAGCCACCTGGGAAGCCCATTGCAATCTATGCTACTTGCAAAGGTCTAAACGGATGTTTCATTCCGGTTACACTAAGAATCATGTTTTTCTATGAAGGTTTGATTTTTTTTCCCTGAAATTGTTCACATTATCATTTCTTATTTTTACCTTGCCTGGTAAAATCCCTTAATCACTTGTTAATGGAATTCTAAGAACGGGAGCATCGATCAATTTGAACCAGGGGTGTTATTCAGTCTTTAGAATTATTTCATGTGGATCTGCCAGTTTTGAACTGACAACATATTATATTTTATTTAAAAAAAGGTAAATATGGCAAATAATGGGATTCCCAGGTTTTGCTAGTGGTAAAGAACCTGGCTGCCACTCCAGGAGACTTAAGAGAGGTGGGTTCGATCCCTTTCAGGAAGACCCCCTGGAGGAGGGCATGGCAACCCACTCCAGTATTCTTGCCTGGAGAATCCCATGGACAGAAGAGGCTGGCGGGGCTACGGTCCATGCAGTCACAAAGAGTGGGACACGACTGAAGCAACATAGCATGCATGCATGCATGCATGGGCAATGATGAAATTATCATCTGTCACTTGCTGGTTAAAGTCTCTGTTGGTGTTTTTGTCATGAATTCCACTCCTACTAAAAGCAAACTACATTTTTTTCCTCTTTTTTTTATTCTGTGGCAAATTCAGTTCTGGTCATTTTACCCCCATGGCAGGAAATTCATAGAGGCTCAGAGTCAATGGTACTAAGCCATCAGTTCAGTTCAGTTGCTCAGTCGTGTCCGACTCTTTGTGACCCCATGAATCGAAGCATGCCAGGCCTCCCTGTCCATCACCAACTCCCGGAGTTCACTCAAACTCATGTCCATCGAGTTGGTGATACCATCCAGCCATCTCATCCTCTGTCGTCCCCTTCTCCTCCTGCCCCCAATCCCTCCCAGCATCAAGGTCTTTTCCAATGAGTCAACTCTTTGCATTAGGTGGCCAAAATATTGGAGTTTCAGCATCAGCGTCAGTCCTTCCAATGAACACCCAGGACTGGTCTCCTTTAGGATGGACTGGTTGGATCTCCTTGCAGTCCAAGGGACTCTCAAGAGTCTTCTCCAACACCACAGTTCAAAAGCATCAATTCTTTGGCTCTTAGCTTTCTTCACAGTCCAACTCTCACATCCATACACGATGGCTAGAAAAACCATAGCCTTGACTAGACAGACGTTTGTTGGCAAAGTAATGTCTCTGATTTTGAATATGCTATCTTGGTTGGTCATGAGTACTATAAATCAGACTTGCATTGGCTTTCCAAATTCTATTTCATTTATTTGGGTCACAAAATTCCATCTTAACTGAAAACTGTGTTAAGATACATTCTTTCTCGAAAACTGCACAGATGACTAAGCAAGGGGAGAGCACTTCCCCATGGTATTAGTTAAACCATTTCTTCGTTGATGCCTTTCAAGTGCACGTGGTGACAAACCCCAGGGGGAAAGAAGAAAAGTCAGCCTCCATTACCCACCTTCCTGGAGACGCAGGAGAAGGGTGGACACACTTTTTCATACTAAAAATTACATGATGTTGAAGATACACATCATACATCTGCTGCCTGTTTTCCCCACATAGATACAGATGATGTTTTTAACATTTGCACAATTATAGAAATACGTGTGTTACACTTCAGTACTTTTGTTATTGCCTTTTTTAAAGATTTCCTTTTTTGATATGGCCCACGTTTTAAAAGTTCATTTATTTATTTTCGGCCTTGCTGGATCTCTGTTGCTGTGTGCAGGCTTTCTTCTAGCGGTGGCAAGCAGGGGCTACTCTCCAGCGGGTGGGGTTCTCCCTGCGGTGGCCTCTCTTGCTGCAGAGCACAGACTTTAGGTGCACAGGCTGCAGTAGTCGCAACACGTGGGCTTCAGCAGTTGCCTTTCCTGGGCTCTGGAGGACAAGCTCAGTAGCTGTGGCACTTCAGTTCAGTTCAGTTGCTCAGTCGTGTTGGCTTCTACGTGACCCCATGGGCTGCAGCACGCCAGGCTTCCCTATCCATCAACAACTCCCGGCGTCTACTCAAACTCATGTCCATCGAGTTGGTGATGCCATCCAACCATCTCATCCTCTGTCGTCCCCTTCTCCTCCTGCCCTTCAATCTTTTCCAGCATCAGGGTCTTTTTTCCAATGAGTTGACTCTGTATATCAGGTGACCAAAGTATTGGAGCTTCAGCATCACTGTATTTTCTGGCTATTCTGCTGTTCTGGGAACTATACACATGCATATTCTTTCCAATTAATACAACCCAGCAAATTTGTCATTAACATCATCATTTTGCAGATGTTGAAATTAGATTTCAAAAAGCTTTAAAAAAAATGTACGTTTCACTCTGTATCTACACCAAAGTATAGGCATTTCAGAAAAACTGAGGTCAGTAAGGCAGGTCAAATTGACCAATGTCTGTCCTGTAAACGGGCTTCCCTGGTGGCTCAGACCATCAAGTATCTGCTTGCAATGAGGGAGACCTGCGTTCAATCAAGATAAAGTGAAAATCACTCAGTCGTGTCTGACTCTTTGCGACCCCATGGACTATGCAGTCCAGGGAATTCTCCAGGCCAGAATACTGGAGTGGGTAGCCTTTCGCTTCTCCAGGGGATCTTTCCAACCCAGGAATTGAACCCGGATCTCCCGCAATTGCAGGCAGATTCTTTACCAGCTGATCCAACAGGGAAGCCCTTGTTTAGATAACCCATGCGTAATACACATATGAGTAGGAAATTGTGGACTGGCCAGAAAGTTCATTTGGATTTCTCCATAAGCTCGTACAGGAAAACCCCAACAGACTCTATGACCACCCCGGTATATCTTATAACATTCTCTACAGATGGACATTACACATAATGAAGCTCTTTCTTTTCTGCTGGGGTTTTTCCTTAAATGAAAAAAAAAAAAAAATGACCTTTATTCAACACCTTTCAGCCCTGGTAGTGATTTCAGATATATGGTGGGATAGTCGAAGGTTTAATCAAATGATACAAGAATTTACGTTTGTTCTTGAAAATATCCCTCAAGTCACCACAGTGAATTTTCCTTTAAACATCACTTGGATTCTGTTTGCTAGTTTGAAACAGTTCTACCAGGGCCTCCCTAGCAGGTTCAGTGGTTAAGATGTGGTGCTTCCAATGCTGGGGGTGCAGGTCCACACCCTGGTTGGGGAGCTAAGATTCTACCTGCTGTGTAGTGTGGCCAAAATTAAAAATATATATCAATTTGTTGTTGTTTATCTTATATTCGCTGAGTCTTGCTAAGTGCTTTGCTAGCTTCGTAATAAAAAACGTGGGACTGTTTTCCTTTCTCTGTGTTCTGAAGCTGGGTACATATTAGCAAGTAAATCTTATTTTCTTTCATACTTGTAAATATATATTATTTTTGGCTGAGCCAAGTTTTCATCGCTGTGCACGCAGGCTTTTCTCGAGTTGTGATTTCAAAGAAGAAAATTGTGTTATGGACTCTGTGGGAGAGGGAGAGGGTGGGAAGATTTGGGAGAATGGCATTGAAGCATGTATACGATCATGTATGAAGCGAGTCGCCAGTCCAGGTTCGATGCACGATACTGGATGCTTGGGGCTGGTGCACTGGGACGACCCAGAGGGATGGTATGGGGAGAGGGGAGGGAGGAGGGTTCAGGATGGGGAACACATGTATATCTGTGGTGGATTCATTTTGATATTTGGCAAAACCAATACAATATTGTAAAGTTTAAAAATAAAATAAAATTAAAATCCTAAAAAAAAAAGAAGAAAATTGTGAGTGAAGTCATATGGAAAGGCTGTCCTTGAGAGGGTGAGTGGGTGAAGCCAGGAATGAAGTTCAGGCTGTCTGGGATTATATCATTAGTTTCCGTTTTCTCTTCCTTCTTGGTGGACAAATGCAGGCACAGGAATTCATCCCTTTTTATTCAAACTTTCAAATGCGTTTGCACCAACTGGGCCCAAGAAGTTGATTTTGATTCTTTAATATCCTTCTTAGCTAAGATTTTTCTCTGATCATCTCTTATATTCTTCATATGGACTCCACACATTTTATTACATTTATTGTAGAAAACCATTTATCCATCTTATTTTTTCTTTCCAAAGGACCCATCAAAGTGTAAGTTGTTCAGTCGTGTCCGACTCTTTGAGATCCCGTGGACTGTAGCCCAGCAAGCTCCTCTGTCCATGGGATTCTCCAGGCAAGGAGTGGGTTGCCATTCCCTTCTCCAGGAGATCTTCCTGACTTAGACAACAAACCCAGGTCTCCCACATTGCAGGCAGATTCTTTACCACCTGAGCCACCAGGGAAGTCCTTATAGAACCCGTCCTAGATCTTTTTATTAACTTTTATCCTCGTGTACCTTTAAAATCTTTTAATTTTTATTAATTTTCCTCTAATTCCTGCAGCATCTGTGTATTTTTGGCTCTGGTTGCATTTGGCTTTTTGCTTGGAAAATGAAATATGTGGTTACAAAACTTCCCTTAAGCATCAGTATCATTCAGGAGGCTGAACTAGTTTCTGGAATAATATAATTCAGTTACTTAGTGTAATTCTTTATGGTTCCAGCACTCCTGGCTGCAACGCTTGGAAATATTTCTATTTAAAATTTCATGCCCACTAGGCATAGACCGTATCACAAAATATATCCAAAATGAACATGAGAAAATAGCATGAATTTCTGCCAGCAACCAGAGCAGAAGACTTTAAAAATATACTTTGGCAATTTAGCCACAGTATTGTTTTCCAAAAAAAAATGGGAAGGAGTCAGTGATGTTTAGTCGAAAACATTAAGTTTTAAAATTTTCCCATCAACTGAAGCCTATTTAGTGAAAAGTGCTAATCTGTTATTTCTTCTCCCTTTCTCCTGCTGAGTTTGAATTACTCACTATTTGACTTAGGAATTTCCAAGCATATGCACAATGATAAGAATGCCAGAGTGTTTCAAATAAAGCTTTTTTTGTTGTCAAATCTGGAGTGAAAATGGTTCATTCCATGAACCCAAAACATGTACTTTGGTCCAATTTTTTTGGTGTTGCCACACAGCTTTCATTGTTTTTGATAAGCTCATTGGTAAATTTGGCCACTTAAAATGGCTCAGTGGTAAAGAATATTCCTGCCAGTGTAAGAGGCATGGTTTGCTTCCTGGGTCAGGAAGATCCCCTGAAGAAGGAAACGGCAACCCACTCCAGTATTTTTGCCTGTAGAATCCCACGGACAGAGGAGCCTGGCAGGGTCTCGAAGGAGTCGGACATGACTTGGCGATTAAATGACAAAGTTGGGTTTCTAGTATGATAGACACCTTCAGCCGTTTCACTATATCCGTATGAAATCATACTTTGTACTGAAGAAATGTGATTACTCATGATAGCAGGAATGGAAAATGTCTTCAAGCAGATCGTTTTCAATAAAAGTGTGCTGCGTGTCTTGAAACCTAACTAGCCCTGGTCATTGAGGTGGCATCCTCAGAAAATTATGTGCTTTTCAGAAGTTTAGCACCATCTTGCTTTGTTATTTAGCAAAAACTTGTAAGATAAACTGACTGAAAGAAAAACCTATACATCAACTCGTAACAGCAAGGATTTTTAGAGGTGGCCTTGAAAGTTACTCCTCTTTTTTTTATCATTATTTGTGTCTATGCTCAGTCTTGTCCAGCTTTTTGCTACCCCGTGGACTGTAGCCCGCCAGGCTCGTCTGTCCATGGGATTTCCCAGGCAAGAATACTGGGGTGGGTTGCCGTTTCCTTCTCCAGGGGATCTTCCCAACCCAGGGATCCAACTAGCATATCCTGCATTAGATTCTTTACCATCTGAGCCAGCAGGAAAGCCACACACACACACACACACACACACACCTTTTCCTTTAGCTGTGTACCCAGCACTGATACTGCTGTATTACGTGGTCATTCTAGTGTTAGCTTTTTGGGCACACTCCATAATCTTCTCCATACTGGTTGTGCCAGTGTACATTCTGACCAGCAATACAGAAGGATTGCTGTTTCTCTGCATCCTTGCCCGTGTTTGTTATCGCTGGTCTCCTTGCTGATGGCCGTTCTAACAGGTGTGAAGTGATTTTCCATTGTGTGGCTTTATATTTATTGTGTTTTTTTTTTTAATTTGTTTATTTGACTGTGCCGGGTGTTAGCTGTGGCATGCAGGAACTTTAGCTTCAGCATTTGGCCTCTAGTTCACTGAGCAGGAATCAGACCCCGGCTCCCTGAACTGGGAGTGTGGGATCTTCACCCCTAGACCACCAGGGAAGTCCTTCTCATCGTGGTTTTCATTTGCAATTCACTGATGGTTGGTGACGTCTAGATGTCCAGTCCCTCTTCATGTTATCCGTTGGCTGTTTGCATATCTTCTTCCGAAAACTGTCTCATCGGGTCCTTTGCCTATTTTCAAACCAGACTATTTGTGGGTTCTTTTGCTACTGAGTTATATGAGTTTCTTGTATATTTTGAATATTAATCCCTTGCCAACAAACGTCCGTCTAGGCAAGCCTATGCTTTTTCCATTACTCATGTATGAATGTGAGAGTTGGACTGTGAAGAAAGCTGAGGGCCAAAGAATTGATGATTTTGAACTGTGGTGTTGGAGAAGACTCTTGAGAGTCCTCCCTTGGACTGCAAGGAGATCCAACCAGTCCATTCTGAAGGAGATCAGCTCTTGGTGTTCTTTGGAAGGACTGATGCTACAGCTGAAACTCCAGTACTTTGGCCACCTCATGAGAAGAGTTGACTCATTGGAAAAGACTCTGATGCTGGGAGGGATTGGGGACAGGAGGAGAAGGGGATGACAGAGGATGAGATGGCTGGATGGCATCACTGACTCGATGGACGTGAATCTGAGTGAACTCCGGGAGTTGGTGATGGACAGGGAGGCCTGGCGCGCTGCGATTCATGGGGTCACAAAGAGTCGGACACGACTGAGCGACTGAACTGAACCGAACCACATATATGATTTGCAAACATCATGTCTCATTCCTTATGTTGCCCTTTCATTTTGTCGATCGTTTCTCTTGCTGTGCAGAAGCTTCTTTGTTTGGTTTAGTCCTGAGTGGTTTCTGTTGCTACTCTTGTTGTTGCTTATGCCTTTGAGGTCCAGAAAAATCGTTGTCAAGACCAGTGTCAAGAAGTATTTCTGGGACTTCCCTCGTGGTCCAGTGGTTAAGACTTCATCTTCCAATGCAGGGGCTGTGACTTCAGTCCCTCCTCTGATAACTAAGATCCCACGGGCCTCATGTCCAAAGAACCAAAGCAAAAAGCAGAAGCAATATTGGAAGAAATACAATAAAGACTTCAAAATGGTCTGTACCAAAAAAATCCTTTAAAAAAAAGAGTATTTCTTTCCAACCCCGGCCCTGCAGGATGGCTCCCGAAAAGAAGGGCGGCGAGAAGAAGGGCCGGTTCGCCGTCAACTAGGTGGTGACGAGAGAATCTACATTCACAAGCGGGTCCATGGAGTGGGTTTCAAGAAGTGTGCCCCTAGGGCACTCAAAGAAATCCGGAAGTTTGCCATGAAGGAGATGGGAACCTCAGATGTGCGCATTGACACCAGGCTCAACAAAGCCGGCTGGGCCAAAGGGATCAGGAATGTCCCATACTGGATCCCTGTGCAGTTGTCCAGAAAACATAATGAAGATGAAGACTCGGCAAACAAGCTCTATACTTGGGTTACCTACGTGCCCGTCACCACCTTCAAAAATCTACAGTCAGTCAGTGTGGATGAGAACTAATTGCTGATGGTCCAAAAAAGTTATTGAACTGCCAAAAAAAAGAGTATTTACACTGTGTTTTTTTTCTAAGAGTTTGATGGTTTCTGGCCGTTCATTTTAAGTTTTAACCTATTTCAAGTTTATGTTTGTGGATGGTATAAGATAGAGGTCCAGTTTCATTATTTTCTCGTGGTTATCTAGTTTTTTCATCAGTATTTATCAAAGAAACTATGCATTGAGTATTATTGGCTTTCTTGTTCAATATTGCAGGCGGATGCTTTATCATCAGAGCTGCCAGGGAAACCCCTGTTCAGTGTTAGCTGACATGTATTACATGTCAGTTTTAAGCTGTGATAATTCTAGGCAGACCATAAATTCTGACACGTGTGGGATTCTTCAGTAATTTAACTCCGGGGAATCAAAGGGCTGTCATATTGACACAGGTTATCCAAAGCAAGAATCAACTCACCCTGGCTTATATTCATTCTTTCCTTTGGAATCTCCAGTCCATGCCAGCTAAAAGAGTAAATAATCACATGATTATTTACGTTCAAATTTAAAGTCATGTGAAATGAAAGTAACTCAGTCTCAGTCGTATCTGACTCTCTGCGACTCTGTGGACTATACAGTCCATGGAATTCTCCAGGCCAGGATACTGGAGTGGGTAGCCTTTCCCTTCTCCAGGGGGATCGTCCCAACCCAGGGATGGAACCCAGGTCTCCCGAGTTGCAGGCGGATTCTTTGCCAGCTCAGCCACCAGGGAAGCCCATGTGAAGTAAATTGGTGTCTTAATGTTCTTTTTAAAAATTTCTTATTTATTTGTTTTTGACTGTGCTGGGTCTTCTTCCTTTGAGTGTTTTTCTCTGGTTGTTGTGGCAAGTAGAGTGGGGTAGTCTCTCCTTGTGGTTCACAGGCGTCTCATTCTGGTGTCTTCTTCAAGAACACAGGCTCGAGGACATGTGGGTACGTGGGCTTCACTTGCTGTGGCATCTGGGTTTACTTGCTCTGAGGCATGTGGGTTCTTCCTGGATCAGGGATGCAAACTGTGTCTCCTGCCTTGGCAGACAGATCCTTTACCAGTGCACCACCAGGAAACTGGCCCCCCCACAGCCCCGCCCCACTGGTGTCTTAATATTCTTCTTTTTTTAAAATTTAAATTTATTTATTTTAATCGGAGGCTAACTACTTTACAATATTGTATTGGTTTTGCCCTACATCCACATGAATCCACCACGGGTGTATTCTTAAGGTAAGTTTCCCATTAGCAAATCGTGGTTTCCAATATTCTTCGATCTAACCCACCTGGTGTAATCCTCTCACAGCATATATTTGGGTGAAGCCTGTGATGGCGACCGTCAGACAGGAAAATGACAACATGGTGCACACGTGCCTGAAATTCTCTGCTGTTTTGTAGGGAGGCAGGTTGTGTAGGGCCAGTGGCTTTGAGCAATCCTAGGGGAGCAGGAACCATCTCAACGTTTCCAGTTGCTGACGGGCCTAATACAAGACTCGGTGTCTCACATCGACACGTTATACTTTTAGCTCCTCTTCCTTTCTTCTCGTGGAAGTGCTAATAAGTAGGAAAATGGCCAAGAGGCTGTCCAAAAAGAAACAAAAAAAAAAAAAGGAAAAGCTATCTGTCTGTGACGTGACTGCATTTTAAAACAGGGAATGAAACCCTGTGGATACTATTGTTCCATCATCTCTGTGTTTTAGAAACTATTCCTGTATTGTGCTTGATGACATACCTGAAATCAACTTGAATAGATTTTGCTGGTTAATCAGAGAGAGGAAGGAAAGAAGAGAAAGAGAAAGTAGGTTGAATATTGAAGATCATTATTTAGAATTTAAGGCTGCACCCACCCGCCTCTGTTTGATAGTCAAGAATACTGTATTTATTACCAGCAAATAGGTCTTTTGCAAGAATTATCTGAAGGCAAGATGGCACTGGGTTAGTTTTGTCGTAAGCATGACTCATGGGGACTTCACTGGTGGCCCAGTGGCTAAGACTCCTCCTTCCATTGGAGGGAGTGTGCGTTCCATCCCTGTTAGGGGAGCTAAAATCGAACATGCCTGGCGGGCCAGAAAAGCCAGAGCCTAAGAGAGAAACCATATTGTAACAAAATCAATAAGGAGCTTAAAAATGGTCCATATATTTTTTTTAAATCTTGAAAAACAAATGATGCATGGAAAAGAAAGAAAAGGAAATAAGGAAATGCTCTTCCTTCTAAAGTCAACCAAAGTTGTACGTTTGGTCTTATCCAACCCAAGAGTATCAGCGGATGCAATTTTTCTCCATGTTCTTCACTCTGTCCTTCATATGGGACTCATATTTGCCGGGTTGCTCTTTGGGAAGATACCACATGTGTGTATGCTCATACATATGTGATATATAGCAATGTTCTGGGGGAGAAAAGCCATGAACCAGGATATATTTCTCTCTCCCGGTTTAATTCTGTGAAGCATATTCTATTTTTATACAGCAGTACTGATTTGTCCAAAGAATTGATGCCTTTGGAACTGAGGTGCTGGAGAAGACCCCTGAGAGCCCCTTGGACTGCAAGGAGATCCAACCAGTCCATCCTAAAGGAGATCAACCCCGAAAACTTGTTGGAAGGACTGATGCTGATGCTCCAGTATGCTGATTCAAACAGCTGACTCATTGGAAAAATCCAACGAGGGCTGGAGGAGAAGAGGGCGTCAGAGGATGAGATGGCTAAATGGCATCATTGATGCAACGAACATGAACTTGGGCGGACCTCAGGAGACGGTGAGGGACAGAGGCCTGGCATGCTGCACTCCATGGGGCCGCAAAGAGTTGGACAAGACTGGGCGACCAAACAAGAACTAATATGTCTATCTGTACCATTCCAAAGCTCCAGGGCACCATCAGAAATGTATAAATTCTTACCAGTGGAAACATTCCCCCAACATTATGCAGTGGGTGATACACAGAGAGTTTAAATACAGCACTTCTGATCAAGAAGTTACTGCAACAGGGGACTTTGATGATGGTCCATTAGTTAAGACTTGACCTTCTAAATGCAGGGGGCACAGGTTCGATCCCTGTTCAGGGAACCATTAAAGATCATACATGCACCCCAGTGTTCACTGCAGCACTGTTTACGATAGCTAGGACGTGGAAGCAACCTAGATGTCCATCGGCAGACGAATGGATAAGAAAGCTGTGGTACATAGACACAATGGAATATTACTCAGCCATGAAAAAGAATGCATTTGAGTCAGTTCTAAGGAGGTGGATGAAACTGGAGCCTATTATACAGAGTGAAGTAAGTCAGAAAGATAAACACCAATACAGTATACTAACGCATATATATGGAATTTAGAAAGACGGTAACGATGACCCAAAAAGGAAGAGACCAGGAGACACGGATGTAAAGAACAGACTTTTGGAGTCTGTGGGAGAGGGCAAGGGTGGGACGAGGTGGGAGAATGGCATCAAAACATGTATATTATCACATGTGAAATAGATCGCCAGTCCAAGTTCGATGCATGAAGCAGAGAACTCAAAGCCAGTACACTGGGACGACCCTGAGGGATGGGGTGGGGAGGGAGGTGAGAAAGGGCTTCAGGACGGGGGACACATGTACACCCATAGCTGATTCATGGCAAAACCCACCACAATATTGTACAGTAATTAACCTCCAATTAAAATAAATAAATAATTTTTCTTAAAAGATCACATGCTTCGAAGTGCAGCCAAAAAAAAAAAAAAAAAAAGGGCAACGTGAGAGATACATCTAAGAATTTGTTTCATTCTTGGAGACAAAGATGAATAGGAAAAAAATACGTGTTTAAGACAACTTGTTCTGGCGCTGTTTCCTGGTTTCTAGATGGTAGATATTGTGCAACTCCCGCGATGATTTGCGGCTACATTTTCTTCTCCATAAAATTGAGTTAATAATGCTTATCCTTCTTTGAGTTTTTTTTTATTATTATTCTGAAAGAAAAAAAAGAGAAAATGCTTGGAAAGCACTATGTAAATTCCACAGCTTTATAAAGATGAAAAGTAGGATTACTCACTCATATTTTTATGCTTCACTTGAAACCTCAAATAAAAGAGTCCTTCCTATAAAGGGCAGTTTTGCTTCTTCCTGAAATAAATTCTGATACTAGAAAGCATCAGATTTCTTTTTCCTTAATGAGAAATGGGGGATAGCCCTGATAGTCCAGTGGTCAAGATGTTGGCTTCCAGAGCAGCGAGTGTGGGTTCAGTCCCCGGTCTGTGAGCTAACCCACGTGCCTGCTGCTGCTAAGTCGCTTCAGTCGTGTCCGACTCTTTGCGACCCCATGGACTGCAGCCCACCAGGCTCCCCCGTCCCTGGGATTCTCCAGGCAAAAACACTGGAGTGGGTTGCCATTTCCTTCTCCTACCCACATGCCTGGTGGCCAGAAAAAAAAAAAAAAAAACAGAATGTAAAACAGAAGACATATTGTAATAAGTTCAGTGAAGACTTTTCAAAATGGTCCATGTCAAAAAAATCTTTTAAGAAAATGGAGAGACAATTTCTTACAGTATTTTCTACCACTGTCTTGAATACAAATGTGTGAGATGGACTTTTGTGTGAAAGGCATTCTTTAAAGTGACCGATTCGCTAGGACTTTGACAGTTATCCAACCATCATGCTCATTGTAGCATTGCATTCCTGTAGACTTCAGCGTTAACAATGCAGACAGGTGAGCACAGCTGTATTTGAACTTCTAAGCTATCTGAGAATACAATAGGATCTGGGTTCATTGAGGATTCATTCAGGGCTCGGACACTCAGTCGTCTCTATTTGGCAATCCCGTGGACTGTAACCCACCAGGCTCCTCTGTCCATGGGATTCTCCAGGCAAGAATGCTGGAGTGGATTGGCATGCCCTTCTCCAGGGGATCTTCCCGACCAAGGAATCGAACCCGAGTCTCTTGCATCTCCTGCATTAGCAGGCAGGTTCTTGATCAGTTCAGCCACCAGGAACTTACCCCCCATGTAGATATCTCCTCATATCTTATTATCTTTAAGACTCGTAATGTATGAAATTGCAGAGCATAAAACATGGTGAACTGTGTCAAATTAAATGTCAAGAGCTGTACGACTGGTTGCAATGCATGTATGGAGAAGTGACCTTTTCATTTTATTTAATATTTTAAGTAGATATTAAAGCACTTATATGGATTTTTTTGATTAAAATTTTGATAAATTCTTTAAGAATAATTTCTTTATTTCTGGCTGCACTGGGACTTCATTGGACTCCGCTGGGACAAGCCTGTGCTTTCTGTTTGTGGCGAGCAGGGTGTAGTTGTAGTGTGCAGACTTATGGCAATAGCTTCTCTTGCTCTGGGGTACGGGCTCTAGGCACTCCAGCTTCAGTCGTCTGGGCACACGGTCTAAGTTGCTCTGTGGCACCTGTGATCTTCCTGGACCAGGGATCAAACCCGTGTCTCCAGCGCTGGCCAGTAGACTCTCACCCACCCTACCAGAAGGGAAGTGCTATTGCCTACGTTTTGAAAATGTCTTTTGCAGTGCCAACACTTTTAAAAATTTCTGCTGCAGGGACACAGCATCCATCATCCTTGGAATGTGTATGCCGTGGTTGTTTTTTTGAGGCTGCCTCTCCCTGTCTTACGTGCCACAAGTTGAAATTATGAAAAACATACTGATTTCCAGAAAACGTTTAAACATTAAAGACATTTTTTTTCAATGTTTTGAATTGGAAACTTTGAGTGACCGCTCTCATTTTTGATGGTGTTTGTTTAGTGATATGTACACCCCGTCAAAATATCTGCCACTTGATTGAGACTCTCGTGAAAATAGGCAAATGACAATGGAATATGTGACTGTCAAATTTAGACCAGACGAAACAAACATTGCAGAGTAAATTTCAGTTTGACGCTTTCCCCAATCGCAAGGGTTTGAAAGGAAACAGTTTTCCAAATTGCCTTTGAGCTCTTCTTAAGATTTTCCGGTAGCTAATGTAGCACAGTGTTATTGCTGATTTCTAAATTCTGGATTGTGTGGTTGTTATTTAGTTGCTAAGTCAACTCCGACTCTTTGTGACCCCGTGAACTGCAGCACACCAGGCTCCACTGTCTTCCACTATCTCCTGGAGAAATTCTTCCTGGGGTTTTAGTTGATTTGCAATATTATTAGTTTGTGATACATAACACTGCGAGTCAGTCTTAAGTATACATGTAGCTACTCTTTTTTAGATCCTTTCACAGATAGGTTGTTACAGAGTATTGAGTAGAGGTCCCTGTGCTATCCTTGTTAATTATCTACATGTAGTCATGTCTATCGGAGAAGGCAATGGCACCCCACTCTAGTACTCTTGCCTGGAAAATCCCATGGATGGAGGAGCCTGGTGGGCTGCAGTCCATGGGGTCGCTACAAGTCGGACATGACTGAGCGACTTCACTTTCACTTTTCACTTTCATGCATCGGAGGAGGAAATGGCAACCCACTCCAGAATACTTGCCTAGAGAATCCCAGGGCTGGGGGAGCCTGGTGGGCTGCCGTCTATGGGGTCGTACAGAGTCAGACACGACTGAAGCGACTTAGCAGCAGCAGCAGCAGTCATGTCTATACGTCAATGCCACCCTTTCCATTTATCTCCTCCGTGGGAAAGATTGCAGGCAGGAGGAGAAGGGGACGACAGAGGGTGAGATGGTTGGATGGCATCACTGACTCAGTGGACATGAGTTTGAGCAAGCCCTTGGAGATGGTGAAGGACAGGGGAGCGTGATGTGCTGCAGTCCTTGGGATCATGAAGAGTCGGACATGACCGAGCAACTGAACTGTCGGCTTTCCCACCTTGTAATCATAAGTTTGGTTTTGATGTCTGTGAGTCTGTTCCTACTTTGTATGTAAGGTGTTTTTTTTTTGTACTGCTTTTTTAAGATTCCACATGTAAGTGATGGCATATCATATTTATCTCTCTCTGACTTACTACACTTTGTATGATAATTTCTAGGTCTGTCCATGTTGTGGCAAGGGGCATTATTTTGCTCCTTTATATGGCTGAGTAATATTCCATTGTATATATGTACCACATCTTCTTTATCCACCGTTCCTCTCTTGATGGACAATCTGGTTGTTTCCATGTCTTGGCTATTGTACGTAGCGCTGCTGTGAAGATTGGGGTGCATGTGTTGTTTCGAATTATGGTTTTCTCTGGATATATGATCAGGAGTAGTATTGCTGGGTCATATGGTGGCTCTGTTTTTAGGTCTTTCCTATGACTGTGATCTTATTTGGAAACAACGCTTGCAGATGTAAGTCAAGATGTCATGTGGGCATAGAGTGGGCTCATCATTAATAAGACTGGTGTCTTTATAAGAACAGAAGAAATACAGAAATACACATGCACAGAGGGCCTTCCCAGATGGTGCAGTGTTAAAGAATCTGCCTGCTAATCCAGGAGATGCAGCTTCGATCCCTGGGTCCGAAAGAATCCCTGGAGAAGGAAACGGCAACCCACTCCAGTATTCTTACCTGGGAAAGCCTATGGACAGAGGAGCCTGGCAGGCTACAGTCCATGGGATCACCAAGAGTTGGACATGACTGAGCAACTAAGCACATGCCCAGAGAGAAGACTTCCAGGTAGAAAGAGAGACACTCGAGGAAACTCATGTGATGATAGAGGCAGAGATGGGAGTAATGAAACGACAAGTCAAGGAATGTCAGAGGCTGCTGGGAGGCAGGGGCAGAGGGATTCCTTGGATATTCTGAGAAAGGACACAGCTCCAGGGACACGTGGATTTCAGACGTCAGCTGCAGAACCGTGAGAGAATGGATGGCTGTGCTCATTAGCTACATCCTTTGTGATAGACTGTTTTAGCAGCCACAGGAATCCAACAGTTTTGGGGGGTTTTTTCGTGTGCTTACCTATTTTTAAAAAATAAATTTTGGCTACTCCCCGAGGCACGGAGGATCTAGTTCCCCGACCAGGAATAGAACCCAGAACGTGAGCCCCTGCACACACTCACGTCCGTTGAGTCAGTGATGCCATCCAACCATCTCATCCTCTGTCGTCCCCTGCTCCCTCTTTCAACTCTGTGTCTCATGATCGAACCTTTGTCTCGTATCTTCCTTCCCTGATTTCGTGCCTGTCTAGCTGTTTTATTTTTCTTTCTTTTCCTGTGTTTGATTTCTTTTCCCCGTTTACTCCTGCACTGGCAGGGCAGAGAGTCAACATAGGAAGGTGCTACTTGGATCCGGGCTACAGAGCTCTGTGAGTTCTATGTAAACTTTGATCTGCACCATTTTTAAAATCTTCCTTGAATCTGTGACAACACCACCCCTGTTTTAAGTTCTGGGTGTTTGGCTGCAAGGCGTGAGGGATCTTACCTCCCTGACCAGGGGTCGACCCCACAATTCTTGCATTGGAAGGTCAAGTCTTAAACACTGGACCACCGGGAAGGCCCAAAATCTGTGGGTTTTCATCCTCCTTGGGCACACATGTCAAGAATCTCATTCATCCCCAACCTTATCTCTGGGCTTCCTTGTCATGGAAATGCCTTAGGTCATCTGAGAAGACAGATCCTAATGGATACAAGACAAGGTTTCCATGGACTTTTGAAACTGATACATAGATTGATATTTGACATGTGACGTTGCTGAATGTATGTATTTTTCTGATTCAGTGTGTCTGTCTGTAAAAATTTAATGTTGCGTAGGCAAACGTCCTTAATCTCTTCCCACCGTGGCTCAATGCCCACTCACGGGTACGCTGTAACTCTATTTTCCCGTCTTTCCTCCACCTGCGATGTCTCACTTAGCTTCTCCCCTTTAAATTCCACAATAGATTTCTATTAATTTATTATAGCCCTGCACAAATTATGACAGACTCTCTTCCCACTCAGCCTCTGAGACGGTCTCCTGGGGACACTTGCCACCAAGCCCAGTGACACCACCCTCAATGATAAAGATGTTGAGCTTGATTTTAGATTATAACATTCTCCCAATAAGCTGCATTTATGAAGAATTATTTTTTTTTGTCATTTTCTTTAGCCTGATGAGACTGGAATCATATTCTGAGTCAATAGAGCTAAGAGTGACGTATAGACCTTCTCATAAACTCTCCATTTGATCCATAGTTCAAATAAGCTGGCACAGTGTCCTCACAATTCTCGCAAACCTGTGTGAGTTTCTAGACATTTTATGTCAAACCCAGAAGCTAATCTCATTGGAAAATCATGTTGAAAATATGGAAGCAATAGCAAGAAAAAAAAATCAGTAAGGTACAAAAAATGGATTAATAATTAAAAATAGCTAATGGTAATAGCAGCAATGTAAAAGGAAATAAAAGCTTTCTAAATATTATTATTTATTCTTTTGTAAAGATTTTTTTTTTTTGATGTGAACCATTTTAAAAGTCTTTATTGAGTGTGTTACAATATCGCTTCTGTTTTATGTCTTGGGGTTTTTGGCCACAAGGCATGTAGAATCTAAGCTCCCCATCCAGAGATCAAACGTGTACTCCCTGCATGGAGAGGAGAAGTCTTACACCCCCGGGCCGCCAGGGAAGCCTCCATGTTCTTGTCTGTAAGGGATTGTATTTATTCATTCGCTTCTGGCCGTGCTGGGTCTCTGTTGAGGTCTGAGGGCTTTTCTCTAGTTGCAGCGAGCCGGGGCTACTCTCGAGCTGGGCTGTGGGCATCTCGCTGCGGGGGCTTCTCTATTTGGGGACCATCAAGTCTCGGGTGAGGGGGCTTCAGTGCTTGTGTTGAGTGGGCTCAGTGGCTCCTCGGCACGAGTATTCCTCCTGGACTAGAGATGGAACCCATGCGCCCTGCCCTGGCGGGTGGTCTCAGCCACAGGACTGCCAGGAAAGTTCCTCTTCTTGATTCAGTTCAGTTCAGTCGCTCAGTCGTGTCCAACTCGTACTGACCGCATGGGCTGCAGCACGCTAGGCCTCCCTGGCCACCACCAACTCCAGAAGTTTACCCAAACTCATGATGTCCATTCTTCTTTAGATGTACGGTTTTTTAGTCTCAATTGAGACGGCTTTGTAACTTAAAAGGTCGGTGGTCCCATTGATGATAAGGGAGAACTGACTAAAGGTTGATGCTCACTTAGGGATTTAGTTTTATCTGGAACAACAGGAAGGTACAGTCACGACTGTGTACAGAGGGAAAATGGGAGGGTCAAAGTGATGGAAACGCAGCAACGGGCATTACTTC
Organism: Bison bison bison; assembly: GCF_000754665.1. Classification (NCBI taxonomy): domain Eukaryota; kingdom Metazoa; phylum Chordata; class Mammalia; order Artiodactyla; family Bovidae; genus Bison; species Bison bison. Next base: position 368,294 of record NW_011494570.1, read on the forward strand.
TGAAAATGCAGATCATTGATGTCTCTGCGAGTGCTTCTTGGGTGTGAGGTTTCACCCCTGGCTGGCTTTGTAATTCCATCATTCTCTGCTGCTGCACCCTTCAATATCAGTCATCTCCCCTGCCTCCCTCTCCTGTGTGAGTCTCCCCTGCCCCCCTCTCTCGCCTTTGTGAGTCTCCCCTGCTCCTCTCTCCTGTGTGAGTCTCCTCTGCTCCCCTCTCTCTCCTGTGTGAGTTCCCCCTGCTCCCCTCTCTCTCCTGTGTGAGTCTCCTCTGCTCCCTTCTCTCTCCTGTGTGAGTGCCCCCTGCTCCCCTCTCTCTCCTGTGTGAGTCTCCCCTGCTCCCCTCTCTCTCCTTTGTGAGTCTCCCCTGCTCCCCTCTCTTGTGTGAGTCTCCCCTGCTCCCCTCTCTCTCTGTGTGAGTCTCCCCTGCTCCCCTCTCCTGTGTGAGTCTCCCCTGCCCCCCTCTCTCTCCTGTGTGTCTCCCCTGCCCCTCTCTCTCCTTTGTGAGTCTCCCCTGCTCCCCTCTCCTGTATGAGTCTCCCCTGCTCGCCTCTCTCTCCTGTGTGAGTCCCCCTGGTCCACTGTCTCTCCTGTGTGAGTCTCCCCTGGTCCCTTTTCCTCTGTGAGTCTCCCCGGTCCCCTCTCCTGTGTCAGTCATCCCTGGTCCACCATCCCATAGCCAGATGCTGCTATCACAAATCCCTGTGGAGAATTAAAGCCATTGTCCAGATAGCTTGGGTTTTCACAGCTGCTCAAAACCCTTCATACCACCCCCTCCATCCACCCCCGCCCCACCCCGGCCCAG
>NW_011494570.1:369925-373160 GCF_000754665.1 Bison bison bison
GGCTCAGGCACAGTCTCTGAGGTTAACACGATCAGTCTCTGTTCTTTCGAATATTCTCCCAAATGATCTGTTTTTATTTCCTTTCAAAATGATGGATCTAGTGGCCATAATATGATTATTGTGGAATAAAAAGCTTTATGATGAAAAAGAAGGATGTCTTACTAATTTTAATGAATATGTAATAATGGGGGACCGGGGGACTTCGGTCGTGGTCCGGTGGCTATGACCGCACATTCCCAAAGCCGGGGCCTGGCTTTCAATCCTTAGGCAGGTAGTTATATCCTACAGGCCACAGCTGAGATTGGTGCAGCCAAATAAATGAGTATTTAAGAGAAAAATACAAAGGATCTTCATTACATTCAGAGGCTACTTCAAATTGATTCTCCACGAATATTTATTGAATGAAGGTCTGACATATAGCAGGCACATATGTATATATGTATGTTATAGACAGAAATTCTGGTTTAAATAATAAACTATTTTTTCTATATCTATGCATGTTCATGTATATGTATGTATGTTACATAAATTTTGACTTAAATGATAGGATCACTTTAGGATAATTAAAAGTAAATCAATCTTCAATTAATAGTATTAGCATAAAATAATTGATATAATTAATTACTTATTAACTAATATAATTAATTACTCTTAATAAATAATGTAAAATATGTAATAATATAATGGTGTAATTGCTTTAAATAATAGAGTAATAAAAACAATATTTTTGCTTTAAATAAATAAGTCCGTGTTATAAGGACTTCCCTGGTGACTCAGATGGTAAAGAACCCACCTGCCAATTCAGGGCACATGGGTTCGATCCCTGGATTAGGAAGATCCCCTGGAGAAGGGCGTGGCAACTCACTCCAGTATTCTTGCCTGGAGAATCCCATGGACAGAGGAGTCTGGAGGGCTACAGTCCATGGGGACACAAAGAGTCAGGCACGACAGAGCAACTATGCAACAACATGTATACGAATACATATATGTGTGTATATGTGTTATATATATGAACTCTGATTTAAATAATGTACCATGCCTATACATATATGTATATGTGTACATATATGTTATCTATATATACATTTTTTGATAAATAACATAATATCCCTTTTACATATGTATTGAATATATTCAATGTATATAAATTTTGGTTTAAATAATACATTATCCCAACATATAAAAATATGTGGTATTATATATAGGTATATAATTCTATAAAATGTATAGTATTCTGTCCTTCTGCAGGGTATCTCCCCAACCCAGGGATCAAACCTGCATCAGCAGGCAGATTTTTTACCGGGGAGCTACCTGGGCAGCCCCTTAGAGGCAGTTACTCTCACTCAAAATCCATTCCAAAGATTATCAGATAATTATAGCAACATTAATTGCAAGATGGGCTTCCCTGGTGGCTCAGTTGGTGAAGCATCTGCCTGCAATGCAGGATACCTGGGATCGATCCCTGGGTGGGGAAGATCCCCTGAAGAAGGAAGTGGCAACCCACTCCAGTGTTCCTCCCTGAAGAATCCCATGCACAGAGGAGCCTGGCAGGTTACAGTCCATGGGGTCACAAAGAGTCAGACACGACTGAGCAATTAAGAAAAAAAATTGCAGTATCATTGAATATTGGAAAATTGCCCTTGAAGTGTTTGAAAATGACTCTGATGTCTCCTACTTTGGTGGCTATCTAAAGACTTTGTTGTAAGCAAGGTCACCTTGTCCATCAAGACCAGCAAGACTGCTGACTGCTTCCATGCTTGAGACTGTGGAAAATGGTTACTATTGAGAAAGAGGAGAAAGTTCCCTGTGGTCCAGTGGCTAAGACTCTGTGCTCCCAATGCACGGGGACCTGAGTTCAGTCCCTGGTCAGGGAACTAAATATCCCACCTGCCACAGCTAAGACCCTGTGCAGCAGAATAAATAAATGTAAACAATTTTTAAAAAGAAAGTGGACATGCCTGTGTACATAGCCTTAAAATAAGAGATCGACATTCCAAATTGACCGTGAAAAAATGAAACAGAAGCCCTGAATTGCCTGAATTTGTTACTGAGTCAGGCGTTGGTGAACCATGGCCGTTAACCAAGTCAAACCTGACATCTAATTTATAAAATAATCGTTATTGGAAGATAACCCCGATTCATTTCTGTGGCTTTGTGAGACCTAAAGGAACAGAACTGGATCTTTCCAACAGAACCTTTATGTCTGTGGAGCCTAAAATAATTATTATTTTGACCTTTTAAAAACAGTTTTCTCACCCTGTCCTAGATTCAAGCAGAGTGTGTGTCTATATTAAAAATGATGTGCTTGTTACATGAGCCGTGTTAGTGGAGCCTACTGTGGATATCGTTTGACAGTATTTCTACATCAAACCATCATGCTGTATGCCTTAAACTTATGGTGACATACACACACTCACACATCAGTTATTTCTCAATAAAACGGAAAAAAAAAAAAAAAACCATGCTGAGAGAACGCACAGTAGCTGTTGTCCACATTGAGACTAAACACTATGATATTTATATGCACTTACTTTTTTCTTTAGAAGAAAACAAAAAAAAATCATAATAATGATTTTTATTAATGGTATTAATGGTATAAAATTAGTGATTTTTATTAATGGATCATAATAATGGTAGTGATAGCAATAATCTTTCTTTAATTTCAGACAACATTGTCGTTCTGCTTCTGGCATCAAAGAGAAATTACAATGTATCACTGGGGCCTTAAAATCTTTCTTCTGGTATTTTATAAGGAAAGAGCATATTCTGGGGACTTCTCTGGCGGTCAAGTCTTGAAGACTTTTCCTTCCACTGCAGGGGATGTGGGTTCGATCCCAGGTCAGGGAACTAAGATCCCACATGCCTTCAGGCCAAAAAAACCAAAGTATAAAACAAAAACAGTATTGTAACTAATTCAAGAAAGACTTTTAAAATGGTCTACATCAAAAAAATCTTTTTTTAAAGAAAGAGCATATTTTGTCTATCCATTTCATGGTTGAAACCACATACAAAACCCTCAGAATTATGACCAAAGAAACCAAAATTCCCATCAGTTCAGTTCAGTCACTCAGTCGTGTCTGACTCTTTGCAACCCCATGAATCGCAGCACGCCAGGCCTCCCTGTCCATCACCAACTCCCGGAGTTCACCCAGACTCACGTCCATCGAGTCAGTGATGCCATCCAGCCATCTCATCCTCTGTCCTCTCCTTCTCCTCCTGCCCCCAATCCCTCCCA
>NW_011494570.1:373396-374548 GCF_000754665.1 Bison bison bison
CCATTAAAAAAAAAAAAAAGAAATGGTTCAAAAGATGACCTTTTTGTGCAAGCTAACTTAAATGTGCTGGCATTATCATATCTTATGTTTTATTATTTCTGTGTCTGTCAGCTCAATGCAGAGTGAAAAATGCTGGCTATCTTTTTTTCTCCGCCTTAAACTCAATAAAATCTTATTAAGTGGACCCTTGAAGGCATTCATTAAATCTCTATGAGGCCGACCACTAGGACCGTCGATACCCTGGTTATTGCTTTCAAGGGTCTAACTTCATAATTCAGAACTAACTTAATTTGTGTGCTCCCTGGACTTGGTTTTCAAGGGACAATATCACTTTTCACACACAGAAGTGGAAACTACTGTCAGAAATCAGTGGCCATTTCCATGCATCTCAAATAAGTGTTTGTCTTCTAAAAATCAACAAACCGCCTCAGGATCAAAGACTCAGGGTAGACTCAGTGGACTCATGGGGGTATTCCTGGAGGGTTGTCAGCGTTACTTGAGAAGGAAATGGAATGAAAATTCTATTCTGTAGAACTTTCCGCACCTCCTACTTATAAATTTTTGCTAGAATCGTAGTCTTCACTCATTCCTCTGATCGAGTCTTTTAAATGGACTTTAACTACCTTTCTGTTAAGCAAAATCTGTCTCCTTGGGAATAAAGAAAGAGACAAAAATTAGGGAAAAAAGCAATGATTAAAAAAATGTTCTGAGAAATGGAACTTCCCTGGTAGTCTGATGGTTAAGACTCCACACTTCCACTGCAAAGGTTCAATCCCTAGTCAGGGAACTAAGATCCCACAAGCTGTGCAGCGTGGCCAATACATAAGGGAAAAGTAAAAGCTGCAGGAAAAAAGTACAAGAGTATATTAAAAAAAAAATTCTAAGAGAGGATATCAATGTTCATCTAAGAATTGCCTTCCAGGTAAATCACTGAGTTGATTATAGAAAGAACCTCTTGTTACTCCCAAATACTACCCAATTATTATAATATTACTTAAAATGAAGACTATTTTCAAGAAATGTTTTTAAAACATTTGTATCAAACTGTGTAACTTATTGAAATATTTATGGCATGGCTTTCTTTTTTTTAATTGGTTGATCCTAATTGATAGGGTGGGGAACCTTTATTTTTTTGATTTTTAAATGTTTTTA
>NW_011494570.1:374785-402817 GCF_000754665.1 Bison bison bison
GAATCGGCTCTACGAATACAGATACCCCCTCTGTTTTGGATTTCTTTCCCATTTAAGTTACTACAGAGCACGGAATAGCGTTCCCTGTGCCGTACAGCACTTTTTCATCAGTTATCTTTTCTAAACATAGGGCTTCCCTGGTGGCTCAGATGGTAAAGAATCCATGTGCATTTCATGGGACATGGGTTCAATCCCTGGGTCAGAGGGCATGGCTACCCACTCCAGTATTCTTGCCTGGAGAATCCCATGGACAGAGGAGCCTGCTGGGCTACACTCCATGGGGTATCAAAGAATCAAATACTACCAAGCACGGTTATTTTATAAAATAAAGTACTTTCTAACCTATACAACAAATAATAGTTACTATAATCAATAAGTTAAAATATAAATCTGTATCAACACATCATGTTCTCGCTCACTCTTTCCCCCTCTCTTTTACATGAAGAGTCTCGAAAGATACTGTCCACGAGCCGTGAGACCCGCTCATGTTCCTGAGAACGTTTTGCTGAGAATGATGACTCTCGAGCCGCCAGAAACTGCGTGTTGAAGAAACTTAGCGGAGGGAATGTGACACACTGAAATCCAGGATCCACTCTCTCAAGGTACAAATGGAAACCAATCACTCACCAGGTGAATTTCCTTCTGCGTTTTCTTCTTGCTCACGTCGGTGGTCTCCTGAGTTCTTGTCTCCGAGAGACAGCGCTTGGCTAATTTTATTTTTTTTTTTTTTACTTTAAGTCAGCACTGTCTCCTTTATCTCTGTTAACACTTTCTCAGGGTCTGATGCAACTGACACTCTATTTTTAGTCCAATGGCCTAAAAACTTACTACTTTGTATACATATAAACTGGGGATTCCCTGATGGGCTTCCATGGTGGCTCAGAGGTTAAAGCGTCTGCCTGCAATGCAGGAGACGTGGGTCCGATCACTGGGTCGAGAAGATTCCCTGGAGAAGGAAATGGCAACCCACCCCAGTATTCTTGCCTGGAGAATCCCATGGGCGGAGGAGCCTGGTGGACTACAGTCCATGGGGTCGCAAAGAGTCGGACACGACTGAGCGACTTCACTTTCATTTTCCCTGATGGCTCAGAGGGTAAAGAACCCACCTGCAATGCAAGAGACCTCGATTTGATCCTTGGGTTGGGAAGATCCCTCGGGGGGGGACGGACAACCCACTCCAGTACTCTTGCCTGGAGAATCCCATGGACAGAGGAGCCTATGGTCCATGGGATCTCAAAGAGTCATGACATGACTGAGCAGCTAAGCATGTGTACAAATTTGTACCCTGTGAATCCTTGGTTATGAGTTGGTAGCTGATGTCACACAGAGTATAATTTAGCTCAGTTCAGTTCAGTGGCTCAGTCGTGTCTGACTCTTTGCGACCCCCTGGACTACAGCATGCAGGCCTCCCTGTCCATCACTAACTCCCAGAGCTTGCTCAAACTCATGTCCATCAAGTCAGTGATGCCATCTAGCCATCTCATAGCATATCGGGCACCTACCAACCCAGGGAGCTCAGCTTTCAGTGTGATATCTTTTTGCCTTTTCATACTGTTCATGGGCTTCTCAAGGCAAGAATACTGAAGGGGTTTGCCATTGCCTTCTCAGTGGACCAGGTTTTGTCAGAACTCTCCAGCATGACCCGTGCGTCTTGGATAACCCTACACAGCATGGCTAATCGTCTCATTGAGTTAGACAAGGCTGTGGTCCATGTGATCAGTTTGGTTAGTTTTCTGTGACTGTGATTTTCATTCTGTCTGCCCTCTGAGGGATAACGATATAATATAGCTTAGGACCCTAATTATATCAATGCCATTATCTCTCTAAATTAATTACTTAAGATGGCATCTAATAAAAAGACTTTATTGATTTATTCTTATAATTCCTAAGAATGGTTTCAGCTTAAATGAAAGGAGAAAATGCATATCTTTAGTGTAACTCTCTCTGATCATATAACGCATGAAAATGGTTAGTATATATTGTGCATTTTGGTTTTTTGTTAAATATATTTTTATTTTGAAACAGTATTAGACTTAACAGAATTATTGTGAAGATTGTTCATCAAGTTCTCATAGACTTCATGCCCAGTTTTTCTTATTATTAGCTTTGTCTATTGGCATGACCCATTGGTCACAAGTAATGAGCCACTAACAATCGATGCATTATTATTGTGATGCCATGGACTGTAGCCTGCCAGGCTCCTCTGTCCGTGGGATTCTCCAGGCAAGAATACTGGAGTGAGTTGCCATTCCCTTCCCCAGGGGATCTTCCCCACCCAGGAAGGAATTTTACCTCCATGCCATGATACCAATGTTTTTTTTTACCCCTTCCTCGAACACCACACTTAGACTGTGGGTTTACTTGGTCATCGCACCCAAGAGAAAGCTCCAAAAGCCCACAAGTTACACGTCCATATGTGAAGAAAGTTAAGTGATAAAGGCACTTGGGGTGGATAGAATATTTGAGGAGGGTTGTGGAGAGGGGCGTGTCTGTCCTTACAAACATGGATGAATTTCATCCAGGTAAGCACAATCCTGGTGGCTCAGATGGTGAACAATCAGGAGACCTGGGTTCAATCCCTGGGACGGGAAATTCCCCTGGAGAAGGGAATTGCAACCCACTCCAGTATCCTTGCCTGGAGAATCCCATGGACAGAGGAGCCTGGCGGGCTACAGTCCATGGGGTCTCAAAGAGTCAGACACAAGTTAGTGATGAACAGACACAGTGACAGTACAGACTCAGCATGACCTGGGTGATTTTGAAGTTTGAGTTTGAAGTAATGACAGTGAATAATGCAGGCCTTTTTTTTTTTAGTATTTATTTGGCTGTGTTGGGTCTTAGCTGCGTCACTCTGCTTATTCCTGTGTTATGTGGGATGTTTCGTTGCGTTGCATAGATTCTCCAGTTGTGGGCGGCCTTAGTTTGTCTGGGGATTGTTGGATCTTTGTTCCCTAACCGGGGATTGAACCTGCGTCCCCTGCAGTGGCAGGCAGATTCGTAACCTCTGGACCACCAGGGAAGTCCCCATGCAGCTCTCCGAAACGGGGACCTCTCTGGCTGACTCCAGGCTGATGGAACATGTTATGAATTCAGAGAGCACCCACAGGGACAACGAGCGGTTGGCAGAAAGGCTGAGGGAGCTGGGCCGGTGGAAAATGAGAGTTTTAAGAGCTGTGATCACCAGGCTCTGTCCGGCTAGGAAAGCAGTGTGAATCCCGAGCCACATGGTCTACATGGCTCACGGTCCACACAGCTCTTCCAACACTGTCTGGGCATGCCACAAGAATCAAGCTCAAATCACTGCAGACATGTGAGAAGGGTCATAGGTTTGTGAACGTGTTTCATAATAAGCAAGTAATCTGCAGTGGAAATGAACATGAGAGCTGTTGACCCGGATGCTGGCTCGCAGGGAGCAGGCAGAGAGTTGGCATGGTGTCTCAGTGATGGACTGTGCTTTTCTGCTTGTCCGTGACCCTGTTCTAATCCATCTGTTGGCATGGGTGGCCTGGGGCCAGCTTGAGGACAAGACCTGAGCCACCGGGATCTTTCTGTCCTCTGATGAGGACCGCCTCCCGAGGCGAAGACACCAAGAACCGACGGAAAAGCAAGGGAGGAGGTTTGCTCTTGGAAAATGGCATCTGGGAATCCTGCTTCCGACTCAGATAAAGAATTTCCACGGTCATCTTTCCTAATCACTTCGGGGTTTCATTCACATCTCCTCTCTCCCCCACCCCCACACACACACATCTGCAGACACTGTCTTATCTGTCCACTGATCAGCTTTTGCTTCCAAGGCCCATGCAACTTAAATTATTGTCATTCTTTCTCCCTTTCTCTTTTCTTCTTTCTGTCTTTCTCTTCATCTCTCTCTTCTTTCTTTTTCTTTCTTTCTGTTTTCTTCCCTCCATCCTTTCTTCTCAGTGAAACGTGAAAATTGTTGTTGTTTAGTCGATAAATCATGTCCGACTCCTTTGCGACCTCATGGACTGTAGCCCGCCAGATTCCCCTGTCCATGAGATTCTCCGGGCAAGAATACTGGAGTGAGTTGACATGCCCTCCTCCAGGGGATCTTCCTGACCTAGGGATCAAACCTGGGTCTCCCGCATTGCGGGAAGATTCTTTACCAGCTGAGCCACCAGGGAAGCCCAAGAATACTGGAGTGGGTAGCCTATTCCTTCTCCAGGGGATCTTACCAACCCAGAAATTGAACCCGTGTCTCCTGCATTGCAGGTGGATTGTTTACTAGCTGAATTACCCAGAAAGCCCATATTCCTCAAACTGCTACTGCTAAGTCACTTCAGTCGTGTCCGACTCTGTGTGACCCCATAGACGGCAGCCCACCAGGCTCCCCTATCCCTGGGATTCTCCAGGCAAGAACACTGGAGTGGGTTGCCATTTCCTTCTCCAACGCATGAAAGTGAAAAGTGAAAGTGAGGTTGCTCAGTCGTGTCCGACTCTTAGCGGTCCCATGGACTGCAGCCCACCAGGCTCCTCCGTCCATGGGATTTTCCAGGCAAGAGTACTGGAGTGGGTTGCCATTGCCTACTCCGTTCCTCAAACTAGCAGTAAGTAAATCATTTTTTAAAACCTCATAAAATCACTGAAATTTTGACATTATGCCCTTTTATTCTGCACATTTATTAATAAATGCATGCTAGGTCATGTTAGTCATGTCCCACTCTTTGGGACCCTAGGGACTGTAGCCCACCAGGCTCCTCTGTCCATGGGATTTCTCAGGCAAGAATAGGGGAGTGGGTTGCCATTCCCTTTGGCAGGGGATGGTCCCAACGCAGGGACTGAACCCGAGTCTCCTAGTTGGCAGATGGATTCTATACCACTGAGGCATCAAGGAAACCCCAATATATTAATAAAAATTAGTGCCTGCCTAACAGACATATACATGCACAAAATCAGCCATGGGAATAATTTTCCACACCTGTACATTTCCTTCCAGAACAGGTGTAACCAAAGCTTGTTTGTTGAAGTCATCAATGAAAACACTCTGGTTGTCATTTCTCAAAAGAAGATCAGTATTTCTCGGGGGAAATATCAATGCTGTTCACTGGGATCCATTTCCACATAATTCCGTGTCTCCTTTAAGCTCAGTTTGCCTCTATGAGACACACTCGGGGATTTCAGTTATATTTTGTTTTACTTCCACATCCAGTGGTTTTTGAAGATGTTTGCTTATTTATGTCCATTTCAGTGATTAAAAAAGTAATTTAACCTTGTAATAGAAAATCTGAAAATAAGTTTAGCAGATACTCATTTTATGTGTACTTCTTTTTTGACATTTTTTTACATCAATTCCCCATTTAAAAAAAATTGAAGTGTAGTTAATTTACAGCATTGTGTTAGGTTCAGCTGTACAACAGCGTCTCACTTTATGTGTGTGTGTGTGTTCTTTTTCATATTGTTATCCCTTAAAGGTTATTACAAGATGTTGAATATAGGTCCCTGGGCTGAACAGTAGGACCTTTTTTCAAGAATCCTATATATACTAATTGACATCTGCTAATCCCAAACTCCAGGGCTTCCCTGATAGCTCAGTTGGTAAGGAATGTGCCTGCAATGCAGAAGACCCTGGTTCAATTCCTGGGTTGGGAAGATCCCCTGGAGAAGGTATAGGCTACTCACTCCAGTTTTCTTGGGCTTCCCTGGTGGGTCAGATAGTAAAGAATCCACCTGCAATGCAGGAGACCTGGGTTCCATCCCTGGGCTGGGAAGACCCCCTGGAGAAGGCAAAGGCTACCCACTCCAGCATTCTGGCCTGGAGAAATCCCTGGACTGTATGGGGGTCACAAAGAGTCAGACAGGACTGAGCAACTTTCACTTCCCTTTCAATCCCAGGCTCCCACCCCATCTCTCCCCAACTCCTGACCTTGTTGGCAAGCACAGATCTATTCTATAAGGATTTTTAAAAACGCTCACTTTGGCATTTTGAATGTGCCTTTCCGTCTCCTCGTTGTTGCTACATCAGAGTTACAGATATGGGCATTTGCACTGTTTTTGTTCACTTAATAGTTGTGTAGCTTCTCTTAGGTTTTTTTTTTACTGTTCGTGTTTTCCTTCGTGTCTGATTGCATTTTAATGTGTATGTTCCTGCTTGTCTCTCGGGGTTTCCCAAAGCAAAGAAAGAAGTAGGTCGTCAGCTACGAATTCTCTTTTACCACGAAAAATCACCGAGTCGCTTCATAACTTTGTTCTCTGCCTCCCTGCCTCCCTCTAGCTTGCTCTCCGCAGACGTACAATAAGCCACGCCCTTCCCTTTGGACACAATACCTGTACTTCTCCGACACGTCAACGCAGGGATGCTATTAATTCCATCACTTTGGCTTAAAAGACCCGCAGGAAGTGTAAAAAGGCTGCAGGTCACAGGCAGTGTAACTGCAGTGCCAATGAGATTTTTTTCCCCCCCACCCCGTATCTGGGGTGTTTTATATTCAGTACCTTGGTGGAATGAGAAGAAGCCGGAATTTCCGGTGACACGGTGTTTTAATGACCCAGTTCGGTTTATCAGATGTCTACCTTCGCTGACTCTGCCGGCTACGTATTCTTACTAATCTGGCTTCGATGCAGAATTTAAACCAGAGCCTCCGTGTGGATGAGTCATTAAAAAAGCGAAGAAGACCGTCAGGAGGGAGTGGAGCTGTGTTAGTCCCCGTCTCCCAGATCATCCCGCCCACCCTTAGCTCTCAGCCCCCGTGTGCACACGTCTGCTTTCTTTGCATGGCTACTCCAGCCCTGCAGTTAGGTTCATCTGGACTGGGTGGCATTGGGAGGGATTGAGGCTCAAGACGGAGGGGATATACGTATACACAGAGCTGATTCATTTCTTTCTACAGCAGTAAACAACACAGCATTGTGAAGGAACTATACCCTATTTGTCGGGCAAGAATACGGAGCAGATATAGAGAGTGGGGGCTTCCCTAATGGCTCAGCTGATACAGAATCCATCTGCCATGCAGGAGACCCCAGTTCAATTCCTGGGTTGGGAAGATCCCCTGGAGAAGGGATAGGCTACCCACTTCAGTATTCTTGGGCTTCCCCCGTGGCTCAGATGGTAAAAAATCGGCCTGTAATGTGGGAGCCCTGGGTTCGATCCCTGGATTACGAAGATTCCCCTGAAGAAGGGAAAGGCTACCCACTCCAGTATCCTGGCCTGGAGAATTCCATGGACTGTATAGTCCATGAGGTTGCAAAGAGGCAGACACGACTTAGCGACGAAATAGCAACATACATCAAACATTAATACCATCGACATGTATACACTGCTGCGTGTAACATAGCTTGTGGAATGCTGCTGAATAGACAGGGAGCTCAGCTGGGTGCTCTGTGATGACCTAGAGGGGTGGGTTGGCTCAAAAGGGAGGGGAAATATATATGATTATGGCTGATCTGTGTTATTGTGTGGCAGAAACCACACAACTTTGTAAAACAATTATCCTCCAATTAAGGAATAAATTAAAAACACAGAGGTAACAGTATCAGAGACCACAAAAAAACTGTACAGCGAAATTTCAATAGATCCAAAAGAATTCTGTTTCAACCCAAGCTAATTTAGGGTCACCTTCTCCCAACCCCTGGTTGGGACAGATGGCTTAGGTGTACCAGAAGCCTGGGGCAATATTTTCAGCCATCTCGTGTTGTCCAATAGTCTTTCCAAGGCTCATGCAAATATCCGTGCGGGCTCTTTTCTCAAAGCCAAGCCACTTAACAAAGTGAGTTTTATCAAAGGACTAAGTCGTTAATAAATGAAGAGTGTTTATCCACAGGCGGGCTTCAAAGCCCATTTTGATTGAGATGAGCTCTTATTTCTGGGTCGCAGCTGGCCTAGCCGGAGCTGGGGAAATTCACAGCCCAGGGTTGGGCGGAATTCACAGCCCCAGGGTTGGGCAGGACTCCAGAACGCTGCGAGAGGGGACATCCAGGCTGCCCGGAGGGTTTCACTGCAGGTGTTCCCTCCGAGTGTGGTTTAGACGGTCTCTGAAATGAATCTGGAGAAGAAAGGAGGTCACTTCCAGACCATGCCGTCTGCTTCAATTTCAGAAGCGTTTGGATAAGAATGAGCCATTCCTTCAGCACAGGGACTTTCTCTGCACTGTTATGGAATCATTCTGAAATTCAGGTAAAGCAGGCCAGTCCTAATTATTTGGGAGAATCCTTCAACTGAGATGTAGGTCGAGCTTGCAAACAAACAAAAAGGCCTAGAGAGTAAAATAAATGTTAGCATCCCCCTGGTACTGATGAACGTCTTGGCAGAGCAGCAACAGAGACACAGTCGTAGGGAACAGACTTGTGGTCACAGAAGGGGAAGGAGAGAGTGGGATGAATGGAGAGGAGCTTGGAAACATACATTACTATATAAAGTATAAAACAGCCAGTGGGAATTGGCTGTACGACTCAGGGAGCTCAATCTGGGGCTCTGTGACAACCTAGAGGGGTGGGATGGGGAGGGAGGTGGGAGGGGGTTCAAGGGGGAGGGGAGACATGTACCCCTATTTCTGATTCATGTTGATGTATGGCAGAAACCAATATGATATTGTAAACCAATTGTCCTCCATTAAAAACTAAATAAATAAATGGGGGCTTCGAAGATGGCTCAGTGGAGAAGGCAATGGCACCCCACTCCAGTACTCTTGCCTGGAAAATCCCATGGACGGAGGAGCCTGGTAGGCTGCAGTCCATGGGGTCGCTAAGAGTTGGACACGACTGAGCGACTTCACTTTCACTTTTCACTGTTGAAGATGGCTCAGTGGTAAAGAATCTGCCTGACAATGCAGGAGATGACAGACATGCGGGTTTGATCCCTGAGTTGGGAAGATCTCCTGGAGAAGGGAATGGCGACCTGCTCCAGTATTGTTTCCTGGAGAATTCCATGGACAGAGAAAGTAAATAACACAAATGTCACCGTCCCCAAATAGAACCTATGGTGACCATGGGATGCAAAATGGGAATTAGAGGATACAGAAGGAAAGTTAAAGAGGTGTGTGGGGATGCTTAGGGAAAGAAGGACTTGGCATTTGGACCAAGACCAGGCTCGTCACTCCCACTGGTAGCTGAGTGTCTTCTTCTAGCGGACAGAAAGCACAGTTGGCTTTCTGCTTGGCTCTGGAAGGTAAATATGCGGGTAGCCAGCCTATGAGTGATGCGGTGATATTATAGCAAACATGATACAGATATCCTTAGAGACACGGACCATCCAAGAACAGACCAGCTACGTGGTCGCTGAAGTCACGGTGAGCTCAGTCAGTGATGAAAACGAGAAGTCATGGTGAGCTCAGTCAGTGATGAAAACGAGAAGTCATGGTGAGCTCAGTCAGTGATGAAAACGAGATGTTTGTTCCTCCATTATTTGAGAGTTGTTAGTAGTTATTAGAAAGTTTAATTTCACTTACATTTTCCTCTGTTTGTAAATTATGCACAAATTGAGTTTCCTGTCTCCTGGCCATCTTTTAGTTTCCTGTCTCCTGACCATCTTTTTTTTTTTTTTTCGGCTGTGATGGGTCTTCATTGCTGAACGGGCTTTCCTCTACTTGAAGCTAGCAGGGTCTCCTCTCTAGTGGGGACGTGAGGGCTTCTCATTGTGGCCGCTTCTCTTCTTGTGGCCTACGGTCTCGCGAAAGAATACGCCTAGAGAATCACATCAATGTTACCATCCCAGAAGATGGTAGTTGCGGCTCCTGGGCTTAGCTGCTGTGCTGCCTGTGCGATCTTCCTGGACCACAGATGGAGCACGTGTCTCCCACGTCGACAGGCGGATTCTTGACCACTGGACCGCCAAGGATGTCCATCTCCCCACCAACTTTATTTCAACATCTGGAAGGCAAGCTTCGGCAAATAAAGCAGGCATAAGATACTCTTTGACCATCTCTCTCTCGTTTTACATTTTTACTGGAGTATAGTTGCTTTACGGTTTTGGGTTAGTTTCTGTTGTACTGCAGAGTGCTTTAGCTCTATGTGAATGGCAACCCACTCCAGTGTTCTTGCCTGGAAAACCCCATGGACAGAAGAGCTTGGTGGGCTACAGTCCGTGGGGTCGCAAAGGGGGTTGGACACGACTTGGTAACTAAAGAGCAGCAACATATATCCCCTGTTTATTGGCTTTCCTTCCCATTTAGGTGACCACGGCCTTGAGTTCCATGTACTATACAATAGGTTCTGATTATTTTTTTTGTATTTTATGCATAGTGTCAGTAATGTATGTATGGGCAGGGAATTTGGGGGAGGATGGATACATGTATATGTATGACTGAATCCCTTTGCTATTCATCTGAAAGTGTCACAACATTTTTAATCGGCTATCCTCCAGTACAAAATGAAAAGTTGTTTTTTTTTAATAGTGTATATATGTCAATGCCCATCTTCTAACTGATCCCACACGCCCTTGGACCCTTGGTATGCAAATGGTTTTTCTCTCCATCTGTGTCTCTCTTTCTGCTTTGCAAATAAGTTAGCCTATACCAGTTTTTCCAGATGCCACTCATATACGTTCATATACATATTTGTTTTCCTCTTTCTGTCCTACTTCACTTTGTTAACCGTCTCTTGATCAACATGATGCTTAACCGTTGACAGCGTTATTAATACCTGGGACTGAGATACTCAATTTGGAAAGATCATTTTGGAAGAGCAGCAATGTAATTGTGAGCTTTCTTCTTGTCTGTGTGTGTTGACTTCATGGATATATATATATATTTTATTCGAGGACCAGAAGTAATTACCTTTCAGAGCGGAAGTGTTAGTCACTCAGTCGTGTGCGACTCTTTGCGACCCCAGACTGTATCGTCACCAGGCTCCTCTGCCCGTGGAATTTCCCACCTAAGAATGCTCGGCTGGGTAGCCGTTTCTTCTCCAGAAGATCTTCCTGACCCAGGGATTGAACCTGGGTCTCCTGCATTGGCAGGCAGATTCTTTATCGTCTGAGCCACCAGCTCACCAAAGAGACTAGTTTTCTAGAAGTGGAGGAAGTCCTTGCTCTAGATGAAAACCACACCACTGCCTAAATGTTGTTGTTTTATTTAAATACTCACCCTCTATACACTCACTTTTTTTGTTTCCAGTGACAGTAAGTGCACTAGATGAGGAAAAAAAAACATCCAGAGACCCCGTGGACTGTAGCCCACCAGGCTCCTCTGGCCATGGGATTCTCCAGGCAAGAAGACTGGAGTGGGTTGTGTTGCCCTTCTCCAGGGGACCTTCCCATCCCAGGGATCGAACCCATGTCTCTTACATCTCCTGCATTGACAGGTAGGTTTCTTTATCAATAGCACCACCTAGAAGCCTACAGCATAGCACACCTTGTTAATAATTTCAAGTGGTTTCTCTGCACCACAGTAGCTGGACCTGTCACATCTACAACTATTTATTTTATTTTGGAAAAATTTGAGTTGATGTTTTCCATGGTCTCGTGTGTCCTAGTCGGCCAGCTGCTACACCAGCTGTTTCCAACTGACAGAGCTGAGACGAAAAGCCTGCAGAAGTCTATTAATGCACAATGTTCTCTACTTGTAAGATCAGTTGCTAAATTTTAATGGCTTTAGGTCTCACAGAAACCAGCCCATGTAAAACCCAACTTCCCTGATGAGGCCACGTATCATCAGATTTGGGCTTCCTTGGTAGCTCAGTTGGTGAAGAATCTGCCTGCAGTGATGCAGGAGATCTGGGTTCCATCCCTGGGTTGGGAAGATCCCCTGGAGAAGGGAATGGCAACCTACTCCAGTATTCCTGCATGGGAAATCCCATGGACAGAGGAGCCTGGTGGGCTACAGTCCGTGGGGTTGCAAAGAGTCCAACGTGACTGAACTAATATATATTCACATATGGGGCAATATGCTTCCCACACTGGGCTAGTAGTAAAGAACGTACTCGTCAATCCAGGAGATATGAGAGATGCGAGTTCAACCCCTAGGTGGGTAAAATCCCCTGGAGAAGGACATGATAACCCACTCCAGTATTTTAGCCTGGAGAATCCCATGGACAGAGGAGCCTGGTGGGCTACAGTCTGTGGGGTCACAAAGAGTCAGACAGGACTTAGGGACTAAACGATCACCACATTGTCAGAAGGTTCTATGGCTTAAAAATAATTCAAGAAAACAATGTGGTTCTGAGAATCTCACACTGGGTGTATAAATAAGGTCTTTCATCACGCACTTTGGGCTTCTGCAGTGACTTAGCCGTTAAAAAAAAAAAATCTGCCTGCAATTCAGGAGACATGAGTTTGATCCCTGGATCGGGAAGATCCTCTGGAGAAGGGCATAGCAACCCACTTCAGTATTCTTGCCTGGAGAATCGCATGGACAGAGGAGCCTGGTGGGCTGCAGTCCATGAGTTTGCAAACAGCAGGACACGACTTACTGACTGAGCAGACACATAATCATATGCTTTTGAGCTATTTACTATTTTGCAAGCCAAAACATTTTTTTGTTTGTTTGTTTGCTTTGTATGCTTTTGAAGAGCTATGCTAAAGATTGCCATCCATCTTGGTAAAGATACCCATTCAGTCAGACATGACTTTGTCAACTTGGTATGCAAACACACAGACACACACCTCTGGATACCTGACCCTGGGGATGTCTCAAGGGAGCTGTTCTGTCTTTTTCTAAAACTGTGTATTTTGTATTGAGCTACAGCCAGTTAACAATGTTGTCTTGGTTTCAGGTGGACAGTGAAGGTCTCAGCCACACATGCACACGTATCCATTCTCCCCCAAAGTCCCCTCCCATCCAATCTGCCACATGACATGGAGCGGAGTTCCCTTTGCTGTCCAGCAGGTCCTTGTTGGTTCTCCATGTTAAATACAGCAGTGTGTCCATGTCCATCCCAGACTCCCTGACTATCCCTTCCCCATCCTTCCCCCCTGGGAACCATAAGGTTATTACAGAGTATTGAGCAGAGTTCACTGTGCTGTCCAGCAGGTCCTTGTTGGTTAAATAAGGACCATTTAAAACTCCATGTTAAGTACACCAGCTTGTAGCAAACATATGATTTAAAACCCACCCCTTGCCATTGTGATCTGCAGCCCGTTGCGATGACTCGTAAATTTCTTGTGAGTGAAGACGAGAAAGGGTCTTTTCTTAGATTTAAGACCCTAAAGTCTACAATCTTCAGTTGGTGGGAAGTCCCTGGGGAAGATTTCAGCGTTTGTCTCCCTCCGCACGAATGGCCCTAAATGTACTTTCTCACTTTTCTCGATACGTTTTGCATCGGTTTTGCCTGGTACGGAGACAAAGTGGGAAATCATCCGAAGCGCTTGACAAAGGTGGATGAGAGCACTGAAGAAATAGGACAGTGCTGGATTATTGCTTTTATCACGTGATCCAGACTTCCCATTTTAACACGTAGTGTATTCATTCACCTCTTTAGGATTCACCTCGACTCTGTGGGAACACAGCATCATTCAGTCTTGATAGTCACTTCTGACATCCTTCAAGTCTACACTCTTTATCCTTTTAAATTTATTTTCACGTGTTTATTGTTTATGTTAATGTCTCTGGAAACATAAATTAAAAAAAAGAAACAAGTTGCTTTACCATGTTGTATTGGTTTCTGCTGTACAGAAAAGTGAATCAGCTATATGTGGACATAGGTCCCCTCTCTTTTGGATTTCCTTCCCATTTAGATCCCCAGGGAACACTGAGTTCTCTGAGCTATCCAGATGAACCTATTTGCAAAGCAGAAGTAGAGACAGAGATGTGGACCACACACGTGCAAGACACCAAGGGGGCAGAGGAAGGGGGGATGCATTGATTACACTGTTTATTGTAAGAGTTCCCTGTGTAGAATATTGATGCTAAAGGTCCTTGAAATATATCTGCGGTTTGGGGGGCATTAAGTGCTCTTTTGCACACGTCCTGTGTTTCCCTGTCCAGAAGCAAGATTGTTCTGCATTCTTGACCCTTCCTGTAACGACTTGCAACACATTTAAGGAGCTGCCTTTTAATTCCATGCTTTAACAACAGGGAAAATCACACCTTCCAATTCTACTTTGATGCAGTGTATTATATATTCTAACACAGGTGTGTATTTGTACCCTTAATTCTGTTCTGCACATTTATTGCAAATATATACATATTACACACATGTATGCACAGTGTTATGTGCGTATTCTCAGTAAGATCGATACAACCTGACTTTTATCTTTAGTAATGGTGATGTTTAGCCTCCATCTGTAATGTATATATTCTTTCTTTCTTCCTTGCCTTTATCTTTCTGTCCTGGAAGCAGTAAACTCTTGTGGGTTATAGGTAGGGATCCTAATAATGCAATATAATATAGGTATCTGTGTACTTGTATATGTACACATATATATATTTTTTTCATATACAATGTGAGTATCTTATGTACCTACTGTTCCATATATGGATATGTACATGTATGTAATACTCACCTATATATAATCATATATGTACACATATACTCACGCATATATAATGTTTGTGCAGTTTAGAAATGCCTTTCTCAACTATATCAGTGAAAGTGAAAGTCGCTCAGTTGTATCTAGCCCCTTGCAACCCCATGGACTATACAGTCCATGGAGTTCTCCGGGACAGAATACTGAAGTGGGTAGCCTTTCCCTTCTTCAGGGGGTCTTCCCAACCCAGGAATCAAACCAGGGTCTGCTGCATTGCAAGGAGATTCTTTACCAGCTGAGCCATCAGGGAAGCCCAGGTATATCAGTTTATATTACTAATTTAGCATATCTTACTAACTTAGTAAGAGTAATAATATTCTTCTTCTTGTTTCATTGCTCAGTCATGTCTGACTGTTTCCGACCCCATGGACTATAGCCTGCCAGGCTCCTCTGTCCATGGGATTCTCCAGTCAAGAATACTAGAGTGGGTTGCCACACCCTCCTCCAGGGGATCTTCCTTACCGAGGGATCGAACCTGCATCTCCTGCTTGGCAGGCAGATTCTTTATCACTCAGCCATCAAGGAAGACCAATATAACCCACTCCACTATTCTTGCCTGGAGAATCCCATGGACAGAAGAGCCTGGTGGGCTATAGTCCATGGGGTCACAAGCGTCGGACAAAACTTAGCAACTAAGGAGAGACAGCAATATATAGAGATATATGGAGGTTTATTTAAATAGAGGTAATAGAGAGATTACTTGGGGAGAGTTAGTGATATATAACATGTATTAACAACAGAGATTTAGTATTTATAACTAAACTGCTTGAATATATTTATAATTTTAATATTTCATTTGAAATCCATCACAAGGACATTAATCGTGAATGCCACAAGTTCCTCAAGAGATATTTGTCTCCCTCCGGCCCCTAGACCAGCTTATAAACCCCTTGTCTTTAAGTTTTGAGTTGACTTGATTTGTTCTGGCAGTTCCTTACCTTGTCACACTGTGTTACCTGCAGAATCAAGTCCAGACGATTTGAAGAGACGTCGCACGCTCTGCGGGGACTCATTTTTTTCACGCAAACATTTGTCTGTGGAAGGTGTGAGGGTGCTGAGGGGCTTCTGGCTCACAAACACGAGGACGCAAAGGCAGCCACATCATGCTATTGCGACTGGCCTGGCGTTTCTCAATTGTTAGACCCACCATTTTTATTCCAAAGAAAGGTCTTGGTGCCGGGGACCTAGAATACACTTTCTAGCTGTAATCCAAAGAAAAGCATCATTCACATGAGGGGAAGTGAGACATGCTCTTAATCCATCATTCTGGCTTTTTGGATTTTTTTTAAAATTTATTTTTATTGGAGCATAATTGCTCTACAATGTTGTGTTGGTTTCTGCCGTACAACAAAGTCAATCGGCTGTGTGAAAAGTGTTAGCTTGCTCCGTTGTGTCTGACTCTTTGCGACCCCATGGACTGTAGCCCTACCAGGCTCCTCTGTCCCTGGAATTCTCCAGGCAGGAATGCTGGAGTGGGTTGCCATGCCCTCCTCCAAGGGATCTTCCCGACCCAGGGATGGAACCTGGGTCGCCTGCATTGCAGGCGGGTTCTTCATCGTCTGAACCATGATGGAAGCCCCATAGGTATACGTATAACCCCTCATTCTTGAACCTCCCTCCCACCCCTCTAGGTCATCACAGAGCCCCGAGCTGGGCTCCCTGGGCTATACCACACCTTCCCAGTAGCTATCTATTTTACACGTGATGGTGTGTATGTCCTGGAGAAGGGAATGGCACCCCACTCCAGTACTCTTGCCTGGAAAATTCCATGGATGGAGGAGCCTGGTAGGCTATAGTCCATGGGGTCGCAGAGAGTCGGACATGACTGAGCGACTTCACTTTGCTTAGTGTGTGTCAATGATAAGCTCTCAATTCGTCCCACCCTCTCTTGTTTAGGTCCCAGTTGAAAAGCCTATGATTCTAACTCACCTGAAATGAGAAAAAGAAGCTACCTTCAGGCAGCCAGGATTCAATGTGTAAAGACTCAAACAAGTATGATTGAAATGTTTCTGTGGTCTTGGATTTCTCTCTGCAGAGTTTTATAGTTTTCAGAGTACACGTCTATTATTAGCTCCATGAAGTGAAGTGAAGTGAAGCTGCTCAGTTGTATCCAAATCTTTGTGACCCCATGGACTGTATCCTCCCAGGCTTCTCAGTCTATGGGATTTTCCAGGCAAGAGTACTGGAGTAGGGTGCCATTTCCTTCTCCAAGGGATCTTCCCTACCCAGGGATCAAACCCAGTCTTCCGCATTGTAGGCAGATGCTTTACCCTCTGAGCCACCAGGGAAGCCAGGGAGTTACCTCCTTAGGAAAGTTTTATTCTTCTTGATGGAATGGTAAGTGGGACTGTTTCCATACTTTGTCTTTCTGTTTGTTATTACTGTATAGAAAATGCAACAGATTTCTGTGTATATTAATTTTGTAAACTGCAACTTTACCAGATTTGTTCATGGGCTTCTCTGGTGGCTCAGCTGGTAAAGAATCCGCCTGCAATGCAGGAGACCTGGGTTCGATCCCCGGATTGGGAAGATCCCCTGGAGAAGGGAAAGGCTACCCACTCCAGTATTCTGGCCTGGAGAATCCCGTGGACTGTACAGTCCATGGGGTCACAAAGAGTCACATGTCAGAGCAGCTTTCACACTTACAATAATTTTATGGTAGCATCCTCAGTATTTCCCATGCCATCTCAAACATGGACAATTTTACTCCTTCCTTTCAAATTTGGGTGCTTTTTATTTTAGCCACTGCTGTGTCTAGGACTTCCACAATGATGTTGAATAAAAGGGTGACTGTGGGCATCCTTGGCTTGTTTCTGATCTTAGAGGAAATGCCATCACCTCTTTACCCTTGAATATGATGTCACCTGTGGGTTTGTCATATGTGACCTTTATTATGTTGCGGGGTATCACCTCAGTGCCCACTTTCTAGAGAGCTTTTGTCATCACTGGGCACTGAATTTTGTCAAATGCTTTTTCTGAATCTACTGAGATGGTCCTGTGGGTTTTCACTCTGTAATTTGTGGATGTGGTGCATCACACTGATTATGGAGGTAGGTTCCCTTTATGCCCATTTTCTGGAGACTTTTGTATTTTTTGCCATAAGTGTGTGTCAGAACTGATGATTCTTTGATGGGATTGGTCTAGGATTCTTTGAAACCTATGGAACCAATTAGATCCCTTATTCTAAACTTGAGTCTAATATTATTCAGACCAGGTCTTCCTTAATGATGGAGAATTGATGTTTTCACTTTCATAGTTGTGGTCCAGGGGCTAAGTGTCCAGGCTCCCAGTGCAGGGGGACCGGGTTTGATCCCTAGTCATGGAGCTAGTTTGATCTCACATGCCACGGCTAAGTGTTATGCATCAACTTTTAATGAGCTTTGCATTGACCGTCTCAGCCTTGCTTTCACTGAATAAAATATGTTGAACCTTTGCTGCCTTTCATTGTGAGTTCCTTTGCAATACTTAGATGTTGACATAAAAGCAAGAACTACGATTGGGATGTTGGCTTAAGAGAGAACATGATGAAATTTCTGAACTGTTACGAGTAGAACTTTGTTCTGTCCGTTTTCAAAGGCTGTATAAGAAGTGTCTAAACTACTGATCTTCCTTACAAGTCCTAACAAGAAGCATTCATTTGCAAATGTGAGAAAATCTTGAAAAAGGCGGTGGAAAGTGGAGTGGGGATCGGAGGTAATAAACACTGGTGATTAATTATCACACATGAAAGAATGAAACTTTTTAGAAAGCAAGGCAGTCAAGGAGACATCTCCAGTCTTCCTTCAAAAGGCATTTCATTCAAAAAAAAATAATTCTACTCCTTTTCATTTCCACTCTTTTTCACATCCTTACATCCACTCGCAAACCAAGTATTGATTAAAAAGTGTTCGTTGTTAATCGACAATATTGATTGCTTACATTGTTTACAGCGATTTCATCTTCCTAAGTCGTATATTCCCCCTTGAATTTGAATTTTATTTTGCCATATTTACCTCCTGTAGTAAAATTTCTAAAATGTAAGTCCTTAACCCTTTGATGAATTTTTAATCAGCTAAATAACCACGCCTCAATAGTCTTGTTATGTCATTTCAAATTACTAATGAACTAGATAAATAGAGATATATAAGTTGGGTTTTTAAAAAAATTTTACGTATTTTTATTGACATAAAATTGACATGTAACACTGTATTAATTTCAGGTATGTGTGTGTATGTATGCACACTCAGTCGTGTCCAACTCTCTGCAACCCCGTGGACTGTAGCCCACCAGGCTTCTCTGTCCATGGGATTCTCCAGGCAAGAATACTGGAGTGGGTTGCCGTTTCCTTCTCCAGGGGATCTTCCCAAACTAGGGATTGAACCCACACTTTCTGCACTGGCAGCGGAATTCTTTAACCCCTGAGCCACTTGGCAAGGCTATAATTTCAAGTGTACAACATGATGATTCCCTGTTTGTATATATTGTGAGGTGATCACCACAGTAAGTCTAGTTAACATTCATCACCACCTACAGCTATAGTATTTTTTCCTTGTGATAAGAGCTTTTAAGGCCCACTACTCTCTTAACAAAAATACACAATACAGTATTATTAACTGCAGTCATCATGCTGTAACCTTATATACCGAGGGCTTATTTACCTTATAATTGCAAGTTTGTCCTGTTGAAAGTGAAGGGAAAGTCGCTCAGTCATGTCTGATTCTACGATTCCATGGACCGTATAGTCCATGGAGTTCTCCAGGCCAGAATACTGGAGTGGGTAGCTTTTCCCTTCTCCAGGGAATCCTCCCAACCCAGGGATCAAACCCAGGTCTCCCATTATTGCAGGCGGATTCTTTACCAGCTGAGCCACCAGGGAAGCCCAAGAATACTGGAGTGGGTAGCCTTTCCCTTCTCCAGTGGATCTTCTCGACTCAAGAATTGAACCAGTGTCTCCTGCGTTGCAGGCCAGTTCTTTACCAGCTGAGCCACCAGGGAAGCCGAAATATGTCCTATTGGGTCATATTTAATCCAATGTGTGAGCAATTTGGTTTTTTTAACGACCCCGGAGAAAAGTGAGATCTTTGTATGAGGATGGGCAGAGGGAAATTTTCTTTTTATTTTACATCAGAATAGCTTTATTTTTGAGGAAGCTATTAGAGAATGTAACTGGGCTTTTTTTTTTTTTTTTAAATTGCCGTATCATTGCTTTACGATGTTGTGTTAGTTTCTGCTCTAACAATGGTGTGAGTCAGTCATAAGTACACGGATACCCCCCTCCCTCTTGAGCTTGCCTCCCTCCCCCATCCCAGCCCTCTGGGTCATCACAGAGCATCGAGCTGAGCTCCCTGTGCTGTCCAGCAGCTTCCCACTAGCTGCCTATTTCACACCCGGCAGTGTATATATGTCACTACTATTCTCTCCATGTCCCACCTGTCCCTTCCCCCACTGTGTCTGCACATCCATTCTCTACGTCTGCATCTCTGTTCCCGCCCTGCAAGTAGGCTTATCTGTAGCCTTATTCTAGGTCCCACATACTTGAATTATTAGGCCATCTTTGCTTTGCTCTCCAACTCTTTGGCAACCAGGATGGTCTACACTTATCAATGATAAAATCATCAATTCAAAAGACCTGATAAATTCTAAATTTTTAATTTATAAATTATAAAGAATTCCATAAATTCTTTATAAAATTCTAAAGAATGCTTATGAGCAAAGTGCATGATGTCCGTGGACTCCACGTCTACACATCTCTTCTCTGCAACTGGGATGTGGTTTTCCACAGAAACATGGGTAGAAACCCCGCCCCTTGCCCACTGTCCACTGGTGGCTTTCTGTATGTGACCAAAGACGTCTCGTGAGAACTAGGCCAGTATGTGGCATCAGTACCTGAACCAGAAAATGAAATCATGTGGAAAAGAAGGAATAGGAAGACCTCATATCTTACTGGGTACTTGTCACACAGGATGTAAATTCCAAAATCAACAAATAGGTGGTTGTCAAAATGTGTCACTTCTCTGCAGTGGCGGGCTGACAACGCGTGAGATATTTTAGGTGTGTTTTGACAACAAGGAATAATGAACTGTGGTTGCATTTGGGAAAGTTTTTTTTTTTTTTCCTGAGAAGATCAACTGGCCCAGATTTCCCCGGTAGGCAATGATGTTATCAGCAAAGGCCCTTCTTCCTCCGTATATGTTGTCCTGAGGCTTGCTCAAGGACTGGAGCACCAAAGAATTGCTCTTGAGCTGTGGTGCTGGAGAAGACCCTTGAGAGTCCCGTGGACAGCAAGGAGATCCCACCAGTCAATCATTAAGGAGATTACCCTGAATATTCATTGGGAAGACTGATGCTGAAGGTGAAACTCCAATCCTTTGGCCACCTGATGCCTAGAACTGACTCATTGAAAAAGACCCTGAGGCTGGGAAAGGTTGAGGGCAGGAAGAGAAGGGGACGACAGAGGATGAAATGGTTAGGTGGCATCACCGACTTAATGGGCATGAGCTTGAGTAAACTCTGGGAGTTGGTGATGGACAGGGAGGCTCGGCGTGCTGCAAACCATGGGGTCACAAAGAGTCAGACACGACTGAGCGACTGAACTGAACTGATTTCACATTGGTTATAAGAAAAGGAGTTAGGAGTTTCTACTCGCACTGGTTATAAGAAAAGTAATACTTAAAGATAAAAAGTTTTGTCTTCTAGACACTGGATTATTATCCAAGGGAAGCATCAGCTTTTAAAAATACAGTTGAACTAGAGAGGTTTTTTTTTTTTTTAAGTAGGTAATCTGTGGATGCAATTTTTGTCATGGATTTGTTGTTGAATCACAAAGTTGTTAAATTCCTGAATGCAGTTGTCACAGGCTCTGTCCCCATCAGAGGCTGTGGTGAAATCAGTAGCTACATTGCAGTCCCTACAGATATAGATCATTAAAAATAAAAGTACTTTTTATTGGAGTATACTTGCTTTACAATGTTGTGTTCATCTCTGCTTTACAGCAAAGTGAACCAGCTGTAAGTATTCATACATCCCCTCCCTCCTGAGCCTCCGTCCCACCCCCATCAAGCCCTCTAGGTCATCACAGAGCCCCGCGCTGAGCTCCCTGTGCTGTAGAGCAGCTTCCCACTCACCGTCTATTTTACACACGGTCGAGTATATATGTCAGTGATGCTCTCTCAATTCATCCCAGCCTCTCTCTTTTTAAATTAATTTTTATTGGAGTATTTTATTGTATTTTCAATTTTTAAATTAATTTTTATTTTTATGGTCCTAACAGAACTTTACAGTGTTGTGTTAATTTCTGCTGTATAGCAGAGTTAATCAGCCACGCGTGCTGCTATGGTTTCTTTGCTAACTTATGTCCGAATCTTTGCGACCCCATGGACTGCAGCTCGCCAGGCCTCCCTGTCCATTACCAACTCCCGGAGCGTGCTCAAACTCATGTTCATTGAGTCCATGATGCCATCCAACTCTCTCATCCTCTGTCACCTCCTCCTCCTGCGTATAGAAATCATCTATCTGTGCATACATACATCCCCTCTTCTTTGGACTTTTTTTTTTTTCCCATTTAGGTCATCACAGAGCCCTGAGTAGACTTCCCTGAGCTCTATACATGGGCACTTTCATTGCATTAACACATGGAGCAAAAAAATTCCTGGTGATCACTTTAGCTTCCAGTCTTCTGCAGTGGGTGTCTTTACTCTTTACATCTACACTAGCGTCATGAAGACAAGAACTCGGTTGTGTCATGGGTCATTCAAGTCTAAATCATCACATATTTATATAATTGCTGCATGCTCAGCCATGTCTGACTCCTTGCAACCCCCATGGACTGTAGCCCACCAGGCTCCTCTGTCCTCGGGATTCTCCAGGCAGGAATACTGGAGTGGGTTGCCATTTCCTCCTCCAAGGGATCTTCCTGACCCAGGGATCAAACCTGCATCTCTTGCATCTCCTGCATGGGCAGGCGGGTTCTACACTGCAGAGCCAGTGGGGAAGCCCTTGTGTAAGTAATGTGATTAATTTTGCTACTTAAATATAAATTTTAAGGGGCAAATAAAGAAATAATTTATTGAAAGGCGCTTTTGTCATAATTATGTTTAATCCTCCTCTGCTCTGTGAGCACAGGCTCTTTTCCTGGGTGGCAGGTAGCCAAGGAGAATATTCAGCCTAAAAGGAAACAAAGAATCTGGGCTCAACAGGACAGCCTTCTTTGTCACATATTTTTAGAATGCTGCAGATTTAGGACAAAGAGGAGCAACTGTGATCGTGTTACATAAGGCGTTCACACATCTGTCCTAAAACGGATATTGTGTCTTGGGCAAAACGTTGCTCTTTTGGGGCAATTTGTCATCTCTTTTCATCATCGATGGGTTTTTATGTGTCATGAAAAGGAAGGGAAAGCCTTTGCGGTGAAAATACATTAGACGCTGACTAGACATAGAATTTACTTGGGAATAACCTTTTGCTGCGTCCTCTTGAAAATTATTTAAAACTGGGTATTAGTGTGCTTTTGTTGTTCAGTCACTCAGTCGTGTCTGACTTCTTGCGACCCCGTGGACTGCAGCACGCCAGGCTTCTCTGTCCTTCACCAGCTCCCGGAGCTTGCTCAAACCCGTGTCCATTGAGTCGGTGATGCCTTCCAACCATCTCATTCTCTGTCGTCCCCTTCTTCTCTTGCCCTCGATCTTCCCCAACATCAGGGTCTTTTCCAAAAACTTCAGATTTATACTTTTCCTTCTTAATTAACAAGCATCATTTGGGACCCGTATATATGGGCAACTAATGTGATATCGCATATGGGGTTTGAAGTTATATCCAACACGATGCAGGCAAATAAGAATCTGGACCGTTGAGTTAAAAATTTTCTTCCAGACTGGCAGTTCTGATAGGAGCTACTTAATTGGATTTGCTAATCCAATTATTATTGTTACAGTCACGTCTGACTCTTTGCGACTCCATGGACTCTAGCTCACCAGGCTCCTCTTTCCATGGGGATTCTCCAGGCAAGAATCCTGGAGTGGGTTGCCATTTCCTCCTCCAGGGGATCTTTTCGACGCCGAGATTGAACCCAGATCTCCTGCATAGGCATGCATTATTGATTCTTGTTGTTGTTGTTAAACCATCTTAGCCACCAGCTAAGCCTTCCTCTTGTCCACACAAAATCCTGACTCTTTTCCTCACTTAAAGCCTGTTTGGGACACATGACCTTATGAGTTTTAAACATTTGCAAATTAAAAGTTAAAAACAATGTTAAAAAGTTAAAAAGAACTGGGAAGTCCAGTGGCTAAGAGTCCGTGCTCCCAATGCAAGGGGCCTGGGAACGATCCCTGGTCAGGGAACTAAGATCCCACATGTGACAGCGAAGATCCAGCTCAGCCAAATAAATAAATACTAAGAAAAAACCAAAGAAGTTGGAAAGAATGAATGGAAGGCAGTACTCCAGCCACAGAGAAAGGTAAGTTGCCTGAATAGATCATTAATCCAGGGAGCTGATAGCATGTAGACATTTACTAAAGAACAAAAAATATGTATATATGGTAAAGCCTATGATGTGGGGAAAGATTGAGGGCAGGATGAGAAGGGGGTGACAGAGGATGAGATGGTTGGATGGCATCACCAACTCAATGGACGTGAGTTTGAGCAAGCTCTGGGAATTGGTGATGGACAGGGAAGCCTGGCATGCTGCAGTCCATGGAGTCACAGAGTCAGACATGACTGAGCAACGGAACAACAGCAAACAAATATATACATGGTGGTGAATAATCCTTTAGATACGAATGATGCAACCTTTATCGTCAGCAAGCCATCCAATCATAAATAGTTGATTAACTGAGCCAGGATACATGGGAGACCTTTCCTAGTTTTCTTATTAGTGCCTTCAGATGGCTTGAACAGAAATACAGTGCACAGTTTATAAAAATGTGTCTGAAACCCCCTCGGTGTGCCGTGAGGAGGGTAGGTAATCAGAACAGTCCACACTGGATCACATTCTGCTTTCATCCATCCAAAGGCATTTCTGGCAACCTCCAAATGGATAAACTGTATATTAATATTAACATACACGGTGTTCACATCTTCTTCCCCTTAATCCACCGAGAGATTATGTGGTGACATACATTAAAAAGCGATTAGATCTCACAGAGGACTTGAGAAGAGAAAACCTAGCATTACTGACCCAGTTTTTTTCCAGGCGCAGAGCAGCAGGGCCCTCAGGAGACAATCTCCAGTTGTCTAGACACAAAACTCCACAGGAGTAAGCCTCGTATCCATGGCACTGAGTCTTCCACACCATGAAGCTGAAGGTCTGATAATATGTCCCTTTTCCTACGTTTCAGTGGCTTCTTCAAAAGAGAGAGAGAGAGAGACACTGCTGTTAACCACTCTCGGGCACTAGGAATAATTAATTGTCCTGTGAGATGGTCAATCCGGAGATTTAGATGCTATGTACATATTTGCAATAGAACAAATGGTTTCCCTGATAGCTCAGTTAGTTGGTAAAGAATCTGCCTGCGATGCAGGAGACCCCGGTTTGATTCCTGGGTCGGGAAGATCCGCTGGAGAAGGGATAAGCTACCCATTCCAGTATTTTGGGGCTTCCCTGGTGGCTCAGATGGCCAAGAATCTGCCTGCAATGTGGGAGACCTGGGTTCGATCCCTGGGTTGGGGAGATCCCCTGGAGAAGGAAATGGCAGCCCACTCTAGTATTCTTGCCTGGAAAATCCCATGGATCACAGAGCCTGGTAGGCTACCACCCGTGGGGCTGCAAAGAGTTGGACACGACTGAGGGACTTCACTTCACTTCATTACTAATATATAATAAAATATAAATATGCATGTATATAAACACTGTACAGTATATAGGAATATATTAGTATGCATGTATGTTGCATGTTAATAACTACTTTAACATTAATTTTTTTTTTTGCTGAAAGTATGGAAACGTCCAAGAGACTTTTAAATGTTAAACCCACTTAAAAAGCCATAGAGTAAAAGCTTTGTTTGTAGAATGAAGAATTCTGCAGGCGAAAGCAGAATGGAAAAACAAACTCAGGACAGTATGAAAATCAGCACTCGTGCCTTACGAGAACATTTCCAGTGGCAGGAACACAGCGTGCAAAACCTGATTGAGTTCAAGTATTCATTAGCTGGAGATGAATTTGATGTTTATGAACAGTTGCGTTTGGTCGTGGTCGCTTTGAAGAAGACGGTTTCGAAAGTGTGTGGGAAAGTGCATAAAACTATGTCACGAAGTGAGGAGGAGAGAAAGTCGTGTTTCTAAATTAAGGTATTATTTCCTGTTAAATTAAAATGCATGCAACTTCATTAGGGATTTGATCATTTCATCTAATTCTCTAAATATTTATATATTCAAATGACATACATTTATTTTTAAACCTCCCTCATTAGAAAGATTAAACATCTCTCTGAATTCAGGATGGAGGGATGAATTCAGTGATGCCCTGGTGGGCCCGGGACTATGGAATGTTTAGAGAGTATAAAGATGAATTTAAAATGTTGAGACCGCATTCATGGACGTCTCTCTCGGGTGGAGGCGTTAGAGAAACAGAGACTATTTTATTAGAAAGAGAGACTATTTTATTAATGTGAGGGACTGGGTAGAATGAAGCGGCTGGTGGTGAGGGTTTTGCCACTAAGTCGTGTCTGACCCTTGAGAGTCCGTGGACTGTAGCCTACCAGACTCCTCCGTACATGGGATTCTCCAATAAAGAATTCTAGAGTGGGTTGTCATTTCCTCCTCCAGGGGATCTTCTTGACCCAAGGATTGAACCCCAGTCTCATGCCCTGGTCTCCTACATTGGCTGCATGGAAAGAATACTGCCGAGCCACATTAAAAGTCCCATATATGTTCTGTATCTAGTTTAAAAGTAATTCTGAGGGATGTGATGGGAAGGGAGGTGGGAGAGGGGATTCAGAATGGGGAACACATGTACACCCATGGCTGACTCATGTCAATGTACGGCAAAACCACTACAATATTGTAAAGTAATTAGCCTCCAATTAAAATAAATAAATTTAAAAAAAAGAAACATTAAAGTAATTCTGCTCTTTTTTTTTTTAACATTTCCTAAAGTAATACTACCTGAAAGTATTTTAAAATGAACCAGGCTTGTCAAAATCCTACCTGTTTTATGTCAGACACCTGCGGTTTCTCCACACCAAAAACAGCACTTCACCTAAGAGAATTCTTTGCAAAAACTTCACTGGAAAAAATTTTATACTGGGATCAAAGTTCCTCAAAACTAAGGACGTTATTTTCCTCTATTATTTATAATCAGCACTTCCATATCACAATGGATATGGAACTCACCATGGATATACAACTCAGAGTCTTGTAAATTTATTTTATACTTTGAATAAATGGCTTCTCTTGTGGCTCAGCTGGTAAACAATCCACCTGCCATGTGGGAGACTTGGGTTCGATCCCTGGGTTGAGAAGTTCCCCTGGAGAAGGGATTGGCTACCCACTCCAGTATTCTGGCCTGGACAATTCCATGGACTGTGTAGTCCATAGGGTTGCAAAGAGTCAGGCACAGCTGAGCAGCTTTCCCTTTCACTTTTTCTCTTTGAATAAATAGAATAAGTTTAGTTTATCCTGTTTGGGCATCTATAATGTGCAGTTATATTTGTCATAATTATTTCTTTTATTATGTTTATGACTATATGTTATGAATCCTTCAGATTGTTTTCCCATAAAAACATTGATCATAAGGGTCAATATAGTCTGTGGCATAATAAAAAACTGGAGGTTGCTTTTGAATCTTAGGTTTTGCTGAATTTTGTCCACGTTTAAAGTCTATGTGATGCAAAGTAGATAGAAAATATGTTTCCTTCTTCACCTAGTAAGCCAGGATATGGGTCTGTTGAAGTGAAGTAAAGATGTTAGTCACTCAATCCTGTCTGACTCTTTGTGACCCCCATGGACTGTAGCCCCCAGGCTCCTCTGTCCATGGGATTCTCAGGCAAGAACATTGCAGGGGGTTGCCATTCCCTTCTCCAGGGGATCTTCCCCGACCCAGGAATCAAACCCGCCACTTTTGCATTGCAGGCAGATTCTTTACCATCAGGCCACCAGGAAATCGACAGTTTATTGTACTAGAAATTCAGATGCGTGTGCAATCCAAATCATGTGTTTAAAATTTTTTTCTTAATTTTATTTTAATTAATTATTTTTGGTGGTGCTGGGTCTTTGTTGCTGTACATGGGTTTTCTCTAGTCGTGGAGAGCGAGGGTGATTCTCTAGTTGCAGTGCACGGACTTCTCATGCAATGGAGCACGGGCTCTAGACAAGCGAGCTGCAGTAGTTGGAGCCCACAGGCTCAGTATTTGTGACGTATGGGCTTACTTGCCCCAGACATATGCGATCTTCCTGGACCCTAGATCAAAGCCTGAATTGGCAAGCGGAGTCTTAACCCGTCATAGCAAATATAGGGGAAACAATGGAAACACTGATAGACTTTATTTTCTTTGGCTCCAAAATCACTGCAGATGGTGACTGCAGCCATGAAATTAAAGGACGCTTGCTCCTTGGAAGAAAAGTTATGACTAACCTAGACAGCATACTAAAAAGCAGAGACATTACTTTGCCGACAAAGGTCCATCTAGCCAACACTATGGTTTTCCAG
>NW_011494570.1:402917-405268 GCF_000754665.1 Bison bison bison
ATCTTTCCCAGCATCAGGGTCTTTTCTAAAGAGTTAGTTCTTTGCATCAGGTGGACAAAGTATTGGAGCTTCAGCTTTAGTCCTTCCAGTGAATATTCAGGACTGATTTCTTTTAGGATGGACTGGTTGGATCTCCTTGCTGTCCAAGGGACTCTCAAGAGTCTTCTCTGACACCACCTATAATATCCTATGGCTGGTCCATATTTTCTGATACAGAAATGTCCCAGCTAGGATACTGAATATACTTTGGTGATGAACAAAACAGAAAATGAGTCCTTACATTTGGGGGTCTTATATTTAGTAAAAGAGTCAATGAAGAATATCATAAATAAACTGAAAAGTAGTTTATAAGAATAAAATAGCAAGGGCCACTGACACAGTTGATTTAGAGCAGGCAGGGTTGAGGCAGAAGTGTGGGATTGTGGGCTGCAATTTTCACTAAGGTCTAAAGACAGAAAGGGCTTCCCTTGTGGCTCAGCTGGTAAAGAATTCGCCTGCAGTGAAGAAGAGCCGGGTTCAATCTCTGGGTCGGGACACTGGAGAAGGCAATGGCAACCCACTCCAGTATTCTTGCCTGGAGAATCCAATGGGCAGAGGAGCCTGGTGGGCTATGGTCCGTGGGGTCGCAAAGAGTCAGACAGGACTGAGCGGCTGACACTCTCAAAGACAGAA
This sequence comes from Bison bison bison, assembly GCF_000754665.1. Lineage (NCBI taxonomy): Eukaryota > Metazoa > Chordata > Mammalia > Artiodactyla > Bovidae > Bison > Bison bison. The sequence goes on from NW_011494570.1 coordinate 403,590, forward strand.
AGGGAAAATATGACAGGCATGAGAGATTTCTTGGAGGAAGATTTGAAAGGGGCAAGTGAGGAAGCTTATACAAACTTGGGTTTCAACCAGGGCAGAGACCCCACGGCAGGACTGAGCAGGTGTCTGCCAGGTAACCTCTGGCCTGAAGAAAGAGAATGTAGGAGAAATACAAGATAAGGACCTGCATGACAACTCCTTGTGTGACAGCTTACCCAGTGTTAAAGTCTGTTACACTGACTACCTTGGGTTTCTATTGCAAAGCTTCGGGCAAGGCCGTTATCATCTCCTTACTTGTGTTCAGGAAACATCTCAGAGGTGTGCCCCCATGGTGGAGACCAGGGATGCAGAAATTCATGGGGGGGGGAAAAAATTAGCAGAGCTTTCAGGGCAATGCTGTGGATTCATGGGAGGAAAACAGAGACAGGCTTCACGGCGATGCTGTTGAGTTTGGTCACAAGTGGTACTCGATTCTTGGTATACGTCAAAGGTTTGGCCAAAAGGATCCATCTAACCGACTAGAGAGACGCAGAATATGGAAGAAGATACAGAAGGCTGGCCACAGTTTTAGAAACCTGTGAACCACTCAGCTTCAAGAGCAAACAGCTAAACTCAAAGCCCATGCTTCCGTAACCCTCTGAATGGGGATCTGTTTGAAATCTATCGTTTTCAAATAGGAAGGAATGTTATTGTTGTTAAATATTAGTGGCTGAATCACAGGTGTCATTGAAATTTTTGTTATTCATTTTTTTTTGTTTGTTTTTTGGTGTATTTCACTTTAAAGCATAATGACTTATCCCACCCTGCATTTCTGGGTTACCCTCACTTTAAAAAATTGTCTTCCAGGTAGACAATTCTGTTCTGTAGAGAGCTTTGATATTCATGAAATCAGTGCTGTCTTGCTATCTCATTAAATAGAAACAAAAAATAGTGAGAGGTTCTCAAGGGAAATTTAAATATGTGTTTGTGGTATCTGAGAGGCAAATGGGCTTTTTACTAATACTCGAAACTATGAAGATGCATGGCTTTGAAAAAAACATGTTTTAGTATCATTTCTGTGTTGGTTTCCTATTTTTAAAACTACAATTTCTACTTAAAATTGTATCAAGGGAGTGGGAGGGAGGCTCCGGAGGGAGGAGATACACGTATGTTTACAGCTGATTCACTTTGTTGTATAGCAGAAACAACAGCGTAAAGCAGTTATACTCCAATTTTTTTTTTTTAAACAAAGAAGAATTTACCAGTGAGGGGGCTGGGGGAAAGTATATCAAGAAAATTTCTAACATGGCATAATTTTTAATTCTCTCAGTGTTACTGATGGAAGAATTTTGGTAAGGCAAAAGGTAAATGCCAACACATCTTGCAAAAGTACTGGGGAGAGATGGGCCAGCCAAAGCCAGCAGCAGCCAGCGGCAGCACAACATTAGATTAAACAGCACTAGTTAAAAGAAACAACCTCATAGATGGGAGGGATTTTTCTAAATTGTATTTATCTGGGGCCGCACTGGGTCTTCCATTGCTGCAGAGACTTTTCTCTAGGTGTGTTTCGTGAGCTTGTGCTTGTAGTGGCTCCTCTTGCTGTGGAATGTGGGCTCTAGAACACGGAACCAACAGCACACGAGCTTAGCTGTTCCGAGGCACGTGGGGGTTTTCTCGGATCACGGATTGAACCCCAGTCTCCT
>NW_011494570.1:405368-408101 GCF_000754665.1 Bison bison bison
TTCCCTGGTGGCTCAGATGTTACAGCATCTGCGTGCAATGTGGGAGATCTGGGTTCGATCCCTGGGTCGGGAAGATCTGCTGGAGAAGGGAATGGCAATCCACTCCAGTATGCTTGCCAGGAGAATCCCAGGGACAGAGGAGCCTGGTGGGCTACAGTCCATGGGGTCGCAAAGAGTCAGACATGACTGAGCACCTTCACTTCCTTACAAGAATTGGTATTGTGTTAGCAGGTGTCTTTTCCGTTGGCACCAACTTCTCAAAAATGCAAATTGAGACATTCACATCAAAGGCTTAGATGTGACTGGGCAAACGTGAATGCACTGGTCCCATTATTTTGTCTCCCATGAGGATGAGTAAAAATATATTTTAGGAGGACAAGCAACTCTCTTGATTTGGTAGAGGGTCTTCAACCATTACTCCACATTTTAGACAAGACATGTTTTAGAGACATAAAATGTGAATAAATAAGTGGCTTTGTGTTTTATTAAATGCATGTTCAATGATGAATATTTTTACTTGAAGTAATTTTTAAAAATGTTCAAAGCACTCAAATATGCAGAAACATAGAGCATAATGTGTAATGAACACTAAATATTCTTTCTCTGTATTTAACAATGTTTTGTATCTTGTTATGTTTGCTTCATTTATATTTATTTGGTAAAGGATGTCAAACAGGACATGGTTTTTTAATAGGTAGATACTTCAATATCCTTTCAAAACAACATATAGCTCTAGCTTTATTTATGAAAATCAGTAACTATGAGCAGTTCCATAATATTTAAAACCCAATTGCACTTCTTTTATTATCTCCCAAAATATATTTTTGATGTGCACCATTTTTAAAGTCTTGATTGAATTTGTGACTGGACGGCTTTTGATTTGTGCTTCAGTTTTTTGACCTCGAGGCAAGTGGGATCTTAACTCCCAGACCAGGGGTCAAACCCATGATGCTCTGCCTTGGAAGGTAAGCTTTTAACCCCTGGACCACCAGGGAAGTCCCCTCTGAAACACGTTTTAATCTTTGCTGATTCAACCCAGAATCAAATCAAGGACTGACTGTAAATCTGCATTCTTTTTAAGGAAATGAAGGACAGAGCTGAATGCCTTTCATCATAACACGTGTTCCTTAACATCGTACAGTATTTTTTATTCCACGACACTTAAGATGAAGACATGTTAGAGCACAAAATAGATGATAATTACTAAATTATTTAGTCATTACTCTAATAATACTCAATCTCCACAATCACCTAAAGAGAGAAAAGTAAAAGTGAAGGCACTTAGTCGAGTCCGACTGTTTGCGACCCCATGAACTGCAGCCTCCCAGGCTCCTTTGTCCATGGGATTTTCCAGGCAAGAGTACTGGAGTGGGGTGCCACCTGAAATCGTAACACTTTAAGTTTGAAATATCAGCTTCATAGAGTATAATTTTGCTCCACCTTAATAATAGCTTTTTTTCTTTAAATAGTCTCCATTTTCTTTTCTGCCTTCTTACTCATTGCTGTGAGTACCTTTATGCAGCTTTTATGCATTCGTTATTCATTTTCTGTAACATTTAGAGTTTTCCACAGTTGATTTATGGGCTTCCCTGGTGGCTCAGACAGTAAAGAATCTGCCTCCAGTTGCAAGAGACCCGGATTCGATCCCTGGGTCAGGAAGATCCCCTGGAGGAGGAAATGGAAACCCCCTCCCCTATTCTTGCCTAGAGAATGCCATGGACAGAAGGGCCTGGTGGGCTGCGGTCCATGGGGTCACAAACAGTCAGACACGACTGAGTGACTAACACACACACACACAATTGATTTAACACTCATCCACCCAACCTGAGAGCATTGACCTTTCTTTGTCATCACAATAACTATTTTAATTTAGTGGCACCGATGAGAGTTAGCATCCTAAGGTCATAACATAAAGGGGATACACAAATCCATAACAAGAGAAGGAGTTTGCCCTGTGGAGTTCCTTGGCAAACCGTCTTGTTTACAAACATATTGCCAGAGAGTTAATGATCTGAGCCTTTCTCTGGAGTCAATAACAAATTAATTGTTTAAGTTATAAAAATGATAAAGAAGCCCACAGATTTTTCCTTGTCGGCCAACTCCGAAGTATAAAACTGTCTCAGGGAGGAGGAGAGAGAGAAACAAACAATAATTATCAAGAAACTGCTGCAAAGAAGTCCCCAGCTTACTCCAGGTATGGTGTGCTTTTATTGCAATGAGGTCTTTTAGTAAATTTGGGCGAAATCGTGTCTCCTGCATCCTTCTACCTTGTGGCTGCCTCCAGTGCTCTCCAAACAAGGGACATGTATCACACAGAAGGATGCACGTACTTGCAGGAGTTAGACGTGTTTCCGAGCTCCTGCTGTGCACTCGTTCAGTGTCAGGGGTGTTTAAGAAGACGAAACACAGTTGTGTGCCTGTTTTAGTCACTACACCTAGGCTACTGCGTATGAAGTAGGTGCTTAATGAACATTTAAGATCTGAGTAAGTCTGATGGTTTCTATCACCACTCTCCTGATATATGAAGAAGCTGCTTTCCCCCCCCCCTCATCATTATCATTTGAAAGTGAAAGTGAAGGTTGCTCAGTCGTGTCCAACTCTCTGCAACCCCACGGACTGCAGCACACCAGGTCTCCCTGTCCATCACCGACTCCCGGAGTTTACTCAAACTCATGTCCATCAAGTCAGTGATGCCATCCAGCCATCTCATCCTCTGTGGTCCCCTTCTCCTCC
>NW_011494570.1:408201-410637 GCF_000754665.1 Bison bison bison
AGAGTCGGACATGACTTACCAACTAAGCAACAATGCATAGGAAAATCATGTCTTGTTTATAAAAACCGACTTGCCTTTCGTTTTCTCTCTATTTTGTGTAGCACACAAAGCTGGCTGAGATTGTGCAATTTTTTTTTTTTTCCTCCTCATCAGTTGCCACCCTCCTATGACTGGAATGCAGGCAGGATTTGTCACAGACCACAAGCTGACAAAGCTCAGCTGGAACCATCTGAAACAACACCCTTTGTAAAGGAGAGAACAAGACGCTGTACCTCTGAAAATGTAATTTGGGGGCCATGATCTAGCTTCAATAATTCCTTTTGCTAAAGCCTAGCAGGCAAATTAAAAATACATCATTCACACTTATAATGGTAATTAAAAAAAAAAACAAAAACAACAGCCTGTAATCCAAAGGTGTGAAATGGAGGGGAAAGTCTTGCGTTCTTTTCCTGAAGTTCAAACGTGACTTTATCCTTTTTCCAACATCTTGAAAAAGGCAAGTGTGTTTAAAATCTCCATAAGTCATCTACTAATGCAGGAATTATGCTCTATAAAAATTTTAAAAACTTGAATGTTGATACTTAAAATAGTAAATTTTATGTCCTCTGGACACTATGGAAGAGAGAACATTACAAATTATCAAAATCCCTGATACATAAAGAGTTTCCTTGTTACGGAGTTATTTTCAAGAGCAGAGAGTAAGCAGGGATAAATGATTAAAAGATTTCTTGGTCGGTTCACTTACAAGGCAGTTAATGAAAGTAAAAGACAATTAAATATTAGCAAATAAACCAATACAATATTGTAAAGTAAAATAATAATAAAAAATTTTTTAAAAATTAGAAGAAAATATTAGCAAATCAGTCACCACTGGAGACTGAATTAACATTTCTTTTTGTTCTTCATAGAGTTTAACTATTCTTCTTGTTGGGCTTCCCTGGCAGCTCAGCTGGTAAAGAATCTGCCTGCAATGTGGGAGACCTGGGTTCAATCCCTGGGTTGGGAAGATCCCCTGGAAAAGGGAAAGGCTACCCACTCCAATAGAAGAATTCCCTGGGCAGTGCAAGTCGATGGTGTCCCAAAGGATGGACACGACTGAGCAACCTTCACTTTCACTTCATTCTTCTTAATGTGGTTAGTTGCTCGGTCGAGTCCGACTCTATAAATTTTTAGGCAATTTATTAAAAAAAAAAAAAAACTGTATAAACACCAGCCCAAATGCTGTTTAATTTTTTCCAAATGTGTCACTAATGAAATCTAAGTTAACTAGTTGCTTGACTTAGGTATTACTAATGAATGATTTATTTGCCTGTCTCCTTTTTTTAGAGTGCTCAGGGCTTATTTAATTAAGCTGGGATGTGACTTTCCAGCTTTGATTTTTTTTCAAAGCAGCAATCCATCTTTTAATTTTTTTTTTTTAAATCTCAGGCATCTGCTAGAGCTATCTAAGAGTTTATTTTCTCTTGATTTCTCTTAAAAAGCTCCTCAGATTTGCAACACTGATGTGTGAACATATGTAACGCTTTTATGATGCTTGAAGCCTGTGCATTTACAGTTTTCAGTTGCTTTACTAAAAACGTTTTTTTTCCTCTCTAATTGAAGTGTAGCTGCTTTACAGAGTGGTGTTAGTTTCTGCTGACCAGGAAAGTGAATCAGCTATCCCTTATACACTGGTGCTTGGTTTAGTCGCTCGGTCGTGTCCGACTCTTGTGATCCCGTGGACTGTGGCCCACCAGGCTGCTCTGTCCATGGGATTGTCTAGGCAAGAATACTGGAGTGGAGGCTGTTCCGTCCATGGGATTGTCTAGGCAAGAATACTGGAGTGGGTTGCCACTTCCTTCTCCAACATCTTACACATATATCCCCTCTTTTATGGATTTCTTTTCCATTGTGGTCACCACAGAGCTCTGAGCAGCATTCCCTGTGATATACAACAGATTCTCATTAGTTACCTCTTTTATACGTAGTATCTAGTGTTTATATGTCCATCCCTGTCTCCCAATCCATCCCACCCCTCCTATCTTTCCCCTCTTGGGGTCCATATGTTTCTTCTCTATGTCCCTGTCTCTATTTCTGCTTTGCAAATAGGTTAAAATATATATATTTTTTAATTGATGGACATTAGCATCCTTATCTTTGAGAGGCTTTTTTTTTTTTCCTGGTATAAAAGTATTCAGTTCAGTTCAGTTCAATGGCTCAGTCGTGTCTGACTCTTTGCGACCCCATGAATCTCAGCAGGCTGGGCCTCCCTGTCCATCACCAACTCCTGGAGTTCACTGAGACTCACATCCATTGAGTCAGTGATGCCATCCAGCCATCTCATTCTCTGTCGTCCCCTTCTCCTCCTGCCCCCAATCCCTCCCAGCATCAGAGTATTTTCCAATGAGTCAACTCTTCACATGAGGTGGCCAAAGTACTGGAGTTTCAGCTTTAGCA
>NW_011494570.1:410737-412993 GCF_000754665.1 Bison bison bison
ACGGATCAAACCCCAGTCTCCTGCATTTGCAGGCAGAGTCTTTACCACTGAGCCTCCAGGAAGCCCCCGGGATGAATATTTTTATTAAAAAAAAAATTGTTCCCTGGTACCTTTGAAAAAAAAAATCATTTTAACCAAAAACAAATCACTAAGAGCAGAAGGAAAATAATTCGTGTGGACAATGCAAGCAAAAAATAAATAAAACCCTGAAAATTCTCTTGACTCTTCATCCATTTTTTCTATCTGAAGGAAGCTTCAATACGTGGTCATCAGTACTGGAAAGTGTTTATAGAAGCTAATGAGCATGGATTCATAGCAGTAGGTCAAAGACAGAAACAGGGATCTCTTTTTTATATGAAAAGTCAAGGTTCCCCTGCGTATGTATCGTCATGTAGGAACTGGGAGACATATTTAGAATGTACCAAATTGTATATTAAACATGTAAAGGGGGCATGTTTCTTAATTTATGGAATCTAAGCATGTGTCCCTATTTCTGCTTTGCGAATAAGATCGCCTGTACCATTTTTCCTGGATTCCATATATATGTGTGTATATAAATATATATATGTTAATATGTGAAACTTGTTTTTCCTTCTAACTTAGCTCTGCATCACACCCTCTGGGTCCATACATGTCTCTACAAATGGATACCAAGGGCAAAAGGGTGGGGTGGAAGGAATTGGGAGATTACCATTGACACAAATACACTAGTTTAATACTGTGTATAAAACAGATAACCAATGCAAACCTACTGTATAGCACAGGGGACTCTACTCAGTGCCCTGTGATGACCTAAATGGGAAGGAAATCCAGTATGTACAAATATATGTATATATTTATACATATAGCTGATTCGCTTTGCTGAACAGTAGAAACTAATACATTTTAAAGCAACTATGCTCCAATAAAAATTAATAAAAAACACATAGTAAAAAATAAATTTGTAATATACTTTCAGATTAAAATTAATTTTAATTACTTTTTAAAAATTAATTTGTAATTAATTTTTGTGAAATTAAATAATTTTCATAGATATAAGCAATGCATCTGTCTCCCAGGAAACCACGCACATTGACAGCTTGGGAGAAACTGTGCTTCTGCTCCTAAAATTGCTGTCTGCATTAAAAAAAAAAAAATCAGTCAACTAGATAAGAGAGTTTGAACATCTCATATCATGCCAAAAATATGGGTCACCCTGCTCTTATTTTTCTTCATATTACTTGAATTAAAATGTACTAAAATTTATCTGTATGAAGGGCAAAAAAAATGATGCATTCAGAACATACAGATTATATCTATAATGGTTGAATAAATACAAGGAGAATTTGAATAATACTCTCAGGCACTCAGTAACCTTTTGGTTAAAGCTAATGGAAATTAGTTATTGGTCACAATATACAGAATAAGTAGTCACATATATGCATACGTGCTCAGTCACTTCAGACTTGTCTGACTTTTTAGGACCCCATGGACTGTAGCCCGCCAGGCTCCGCTATCCATGTGATTCTCCAGGCAAGAATCCTGGAGTGGGTTGCCATGCCTTCCTCCGGGGGATCTTCCTGACCCAGAGATCAAATCCGAGTCTCCTGCATTGCAGGCAAATTCTGTACCACTGAGCCACCAGGGAACCCAGTCATGAATAAGCAAGGGAAAAAAAAAAATGTATAATGAAAATTTCCCAGTGGAACTCATTTAAATATTGCAGTTGAAAGCTACTATAAACTCAGAATCTCTTAGCTCTAGCAAAGTCATCTAAAAAGTGTGAAGTTTTTAAAATCACTTGTAAAGAAAATCATTTTCATGGATAATGATATTAGACCTAAGCTATATAGAAGACGCAATAGGCAAGTTTTCAGTCCTATTTTTGAAGAGTAATTCTGGCTTTTGTCAGGTACCACTCATCTATGAATAGATCGCTTTATCCAGCAAATAAGATACCCTTATACCTTCTTTTACCTTGTATGGTCCTTGTTAATTCCTTCCTGTGCTCATGGATATACTTTTCAAAGGGAACTCGGGACTTCCCTCATGGACCATCCAGTGGTTGAGACTTTTGACTTCCAATGCAGGGTATGCAGGTTCGATCCCTGATGAGGAAGTTAAGATCCCCCATGCCTCGGGGGCAAAAAAAGAAAAAACATAAAAAACAGATTCAATAAACACTTAAAAAATGGTCCACTTCCAAGTAAATAAACAAGGGAACTCAGACATTCTGAGTACCATTGAAAAATAAGTACAGTAAAAAAAAAAAAAAAG
>NW_011494570.1:414273-415222 GCF_000754665.1 Bison bison bison
CTCTGTCCATGGGATTCTCCAGGCAAAAATCCTGGAGTGGGTTGCCATTTCATCCTTCAGGGGATCTTCCTGACCCAGGGATCAAACCCACATCTCCTGCATTGGCAGGCATTCATTTTCTTTACCACTGAGCCAGCTGGGAAGCACAGCTCATTCTAACCATACATATCAACTGTAGTAGAATTAGCATCTGTATTTCCTATTTTTATATTTTTGTTGTATGTTTTCTTTCATTATGCAGGCGTCTTCTCTCACATTTAAAGCAGAGGAATGGACAGCATGTGCTGGTAGAAAGATAATGTCGACCTTCTGGTACAGTGATATTTTAAAGTGTGGGTAGAATAGTTTTAGGCTCAGCTGAGCCGTGGGCTCTGGTTTTGTCGAAACTAATTGTCATCAGGAGTGTGTTCTGCTAAGTGGGTAAGAGCGGTGTTTCTTGAAAAGTTGTACACGGGAAAACTTGCCAAACCTGGGTATTAACTCAGTGTTACCTTGTTTCTCTATCAACTCATCTTACAGAACAACACCCCTATACCCTGGGTGTACCTGAATCCTGATATACAGAGTTCTTAAGCAATTCAGCCACCGTGGGTGTTATATTGAGCAAATGTGAGTCAAGGAGTCCATGCTCTACAATGACAATGAGTGTGCAAACTGTCCTGAAATGTTGCAGAAACTGATATCATACTTTCCACGCTGATATTAAACTTCCAGAGATTCGTTCTCAGATAAACGAGGGTAGCCTTGAGATATCACAGTCATCATTGTCAACAGTTCAGTGTGGGAGTTCCCTGGTGGTCCACTGGATAAGAATCCACCTGCCACTGCAGGGGACACGGGTTCGATCCCTGGTCTGGGGAGATTCCATGTGCTGTGGGGCAAGTAAGCCCATGTGCCTCAACTACTCAGCCCACGTGCTACAACGAATGAAGCCTGTGTGCCTAGAGCC
>NW_011494571.1:0-347 GCF_000754665.1 Bison bison bison
CAACAGACTGGTTCCAAATGGAAAAGGAGTACATCAAGGCTGTATATTGTCACCCTGCTTATTTAACTTCTATGCAGAGTACATCATGAGAAACACTGGGCTGGAAGAAGCACAAGCTGGAATCAAGATTTCCAGGAGAAATATCAACAACCTCACATATGCAGATGACACCACTCTTATGGAAGAAAGTAAAGTAAAGAGCCTCTTGATGAAAGTGAAAAAGGAGAATGAAAAAGTTGGCTTAAAGTTCAACGTTCAGAAAACTAAGATCATGGCATCTGGTCCCATCACTTCATGGCAAATAAATGGGGAAACAGTGGAAACAGTGTCAGACTTTATTTTTCTGG
>NW_011494571.1:4535-6549 GCF_000754665.1 Bison bison bison
TTACTCAAACTCATGTCCATTGAGTCAGTGATGCCATCCAACCATCTCATCCTCTTTCGTCCCCTTCTCCTTCCACCTTCAATCTTTCCCAGTTTCAGGGTCTTTTCCAATGAGTCAGTTCTTCGCCCCATGTGGCCAAAGTATTGGAATTTCAGTTTCAGCATCAGGCCTTCCAATGAATATTCAGGACTGATTTCCTTTAGGATGGACTGGTTGAATCTCCTTGCAGCCCAAGGGACTCTCAAGAGTCTTATCCAACACCACAGTTTAAAAGCATCAATGATACTCTAAGCTGACTTAAAGTGAATTCAGGCTCAACACCAGATATGAAGATAACAACTTTGTACAGACTCGTCCACCAGCTCTAGCCATTGCCTGAGTTCTAATCCTGAGAACTAATCTCTTATTCTACATCACCCATGGTTCTGCTTTTCTGACTGTGCCCTGACACAAAGTCTAAGAGGAAACGATTAAGGAAATAGTTTTGATGGTGATTCCACACAACTAGACCCAGGTTTGTGATGAAGTAAAACTGCCAGTTTAAAATATAATGGGGCACGTTTTCAAATTTAAACAACTTTACACATGTTCTGTACAGTTGATTTAAAGTCAAAAATTCAAGTGGAGAATATATTAGTAGAAAATTACTCTGGACACCTGTTTCCAAATAACGTAGAAGGTGCCTTTAACTGGAACTAAATCTTCTGATCCAGACCACAACTTAAATAACCACAGGACTATCATTTCTTGTCTGGGGTCTGTGGGTGTGCATTTCAGCTGGGGTCCTGCAGCAGGGGGGCTCTCGCTTACTAAGCTCCAGGGTTTTTGTACAGCTTTTCCTATTACTTCAAGCACTGTGAGTCACGGAGAGCACAGAAGTACTTTGCAGAGTCTTCCAGTTGTAAGGCTGAAATGGTGAGGCTGATGGATTTATCTGCTTTCTTAAAGTTTACAGAGTAGCGGTCTTCCTTTGCATTTGTCACTTCTGAACCCTGACGAATAACATAAGTCATCTGTCCACTGGGAAGTTGCTTGTACCAGTAAAGGTAGTAATAGCTCCAACTTGTTTCATACCGACAGTTCAGGGTGACTGACTGCCCCACATGGCTGGATACATCTGACTGGTCTTGAGTAACTTTCTGGGCCACACCAGATCCTGTGGGGGAAAAAAAATCAGAAAACAAAGATGGGGCAATGAATAAAATAGTGTAGGAGTTATTTAGGATCCAAAGGCAAAAAATTGAAATCATAGATGTCTGCTTTTCTCCAGTCCTCCTTTCCTCCCCAAGTCCCTGTGAAGCTCCACGCGCCTGTGTGCAGGCCTTTCACCCTGAACACTCCCACCCATGTTTGGAAGCATCCCTACCAGAGAAGGTGAAGGCCAGGAACACCCAGAGCAGACTGGAAAGCGGCATGAGGCATGGATTTCCCTGCGCAAATGTGCTTAGTTCTGCCTCAAGCTGAGAGTTCAGTGTCCTTGAGTGCCTTGCAGCACATATACATACTACCCGGTACCTGTGTGACTCCCCTCAACAGGAAGTGCGGGCTGTCATGTTCATAGACCACGTGGTCTGTGCATGCATGGGAAAAAGTCTGGCTCACCACAAACCTTTACTTTGTCTGCTTGTCTTTCCCTGGTCATTAAATTAGGCAGATCCTGAAAGAAGGCATGAAAAAAGCAATCAGCATTAAAATTTGAGCAGAGGAGAGCTGAATATTAGACAAGTTGATGGCCATTGATAATTTTTCAGCAAAATAGTTTTGCCATCCTGTTTAAGATATAATTTACTATAGCCTATGAAACTTTCTGTAATCTACTAACAGGTCGTTCATTTAGACTATTCTTACTTTTCTCCATCCAGAAGGTAATGACTCTTTTAAAAAAACTTGCAGATCTTAGGCTTCTTGGCGAATGGAAATTTTATTCAAAATCATTAATATATCACTGTCTTTGTATTGAGTTTTGTGACTCTATTTAGGTTTTTCAATAAATAAAATTACTTCACCATGAAAT
>NW_011494571.1:10043-10582 GCF_000754665.1 Bison bison bison
TCAGTACAGTACTCAACACATTCATAAGATTTTCATCATTTTAAAGTAGACTGTGTGAGACAATTTTTTCCCCAGCTGTAGGCTAATGTAAATATTGGCCACATTTAAGGGAAGCTACTGCTTCCCTGATAGCTGGGTTGGTAAAGAATTTGCTGCAAAGCAGAAGACCCTGGTTTGATTCCTGGGTTAGGAAGTTCCTCTGGAGAAGGGATAGGCTACCCACTCCAGTATACTTGGGTTTCCCTTGTGGCTCAGCTGGTTAAGAATCCACCTGCAATGCAGGAGACCTGTGTTCGATCCCTGGGTTGGGAAGATGCCCTGGAGAAGGGAAAGGCTACCCACTCCATTAGTCTGGCCTGGAGAATTCCATAGACAGCCCATAGGGTCACAATGAGTTGGATACGACTGAGCAACTTTCACTTTCAAGGGAAGCTAGGTTAAATATATTAGATGGGTTATCATTTTTAAAATTTTATTTTTATTGAAGTATAGTTTCTTTACAATGTTAGTTTCTGCAATGCAGCAAAGAAAATCTGTTA
>NW_011494571.1:10682-12195 GCF_000754665.1 Bison bison bison
AATCACTACAGACTGTCCCCAACTTAATTTAGGATAATTCAATTTAGGATTTTTGACTTTACAGTAGTGCCAAAATGGTATGAATTCAGTAGAAACCATACTTGGAATATTGAAGTTTTACCTTTTCCTGGGCTAGCAACATGCAGTGTTATGTTTCCTGGTGATTCTGGGCAGCAGCAGTGAGCTGAGCTTCTGGCCAGCCTCAAAATCATGAATGTAAACAACCAACACATTTACAGACATCTCATACCCATATAACCATTCTGATTTTCACTTTCAGTACAGTACTCAACACATTCATAAGATTTTCATCATTTTAGTATAAAATAGACTGTGTGAGACAATTTTTTCCCAATTGTAAGCTAATGTAAGTATTGGCCACATTTAAGGGATAGCTGAGTTGGTAAAGAATTTGCTGCAAAGCAGGAAACCCTGGTTTGATTCTTGGGTTAGGAAGTTCCTCTGGAGAAGGGATAGGCTACCCACTCCAGTATTCTTGGGTTTCCCTTGTGGCTCAGCTGGTTAAGAATCCACCTGCAATGCAGGAGACCTGTGTTCGATCCCTGGGTTGGGAAGATGCCCTGGAGAAGGGAAAGGCTACCCACTCCATTAGTCTGGCCTGGAGAATTCCATAGACAGTCCACAGGGTCACAAAGAGTTGGACATGACTGAGCGACTTTCATTTTCAAGGAAGCTAGGTTAAATATATTATTAGATGGGTTATCATTTTTAAAGGTTTAATTTATTTTTATTGAAGTATAGTTTCTGCAGTGCAGCAAAGAAAATCTGTTTTACATGTATACATTTATCTCCATTCTTTTTTAGATTTCCTTCCCATATTAAGTGAACTTTTGACTTCCTACTGTTTCAACTTAAAATGACATTGCAAAATAACCCTACTGAAGTTGAGAAAGATGTATAAGTAGTATCTCATTGTGTAAATGTACTACAGGATATTTATCTGTTCATTCAGTGAAGATCACTGGTTAATTTCCAGTACTAATGTACATATTTTTGTGTGAACATAAAGTTTTCCTTTCTCAAGCATAAATACCAAGGAGTGTTATTTCTGGGTTGTTCAGTAAGTGAATATTTAAGTTTATATGAAACTCTTGGATTGTTTTCTAGAATGACTGGGCCATTCACCCGCCAGCAATGCATGAGTGATCCAATTTCTCTGCTTCCTTGCCAGAACTCCGTATTGTCAGTAATTTTCATTTTAACCCTTGTGATAGATGAGAAGTGGTTTCTCTTTGTAATTTTAATTTGGATTTCCCTAACTTAGATAGAATATTCAAAAGCAGAGACATTACTTTGCCAACAAAGGTCCTTCTAGTCAAGGCTATGGCTTTTCCTGTGGTCATGTATGGATGTGAGAGTTGGACTGTGAAGAAGGCTGAGCGCCAAAGAATTGATGCTTTTGAACTGTGGTGTTGGAGAAGACTCTTGAGAGTCCCTTGGACTGCAAGGAGATCCAACCAGTCCATTCTGAAGGAAATCAGCCCTGGGATTT
>NW_011494571.1:12682-17607 GCF_000754665.1 Bison bison bison
TTGCACTTTCACTTTTCACTTTCATGCATTGGAGAAGGAAATGGCAACCCACTCCAGTATTCTTGCCTAGAGAATCCCAGGGACAGAGGAGCCTAGTGGGCTGCTATCTATGGGGTCGCACAGAGTCAGACACGACTGAAGCGACTTAGCACCAACAGCAGCAGCAGCACCCTTGAAAGAAATTACATTTGTGCTCAGTATGTTATTCATTTTATATATCAATGAATTTTACTTGCTAAAATATTTTCAGAAATTTGTGTCTATCTTCAAGATAAAAGATATTTCCCTGTAGTTTTTGGTTCTTTATGGTCTTTGTCTGATTAGGGTATCAGGGTAATATTAGCCTCATAAAATGAGTGAAGAACTATTTTCTTTCTATTTTCTGCAGGAAATTGTGTATAAGTCAATGTTTGACAGAATTCTTCAGTAACACAGAGTCTGGGGATTTTTTTTAAAATTAAAACTTCAATTTCTTCATAGACATCATGACTTAAGCTATCTCTGGCCCCTGCTCTGAGGAGAGATGAGGAGGAGCGATCGCTGGAGCCCACAGTGAGGTTTGGGGACAGGCAGCAGGTGCTTCCAGAGCACTGTGCCCTGCGCAGAAGTAGGTTCCTGCATCTGAGAGCTGGGCAGCCGTGAGGTGCAGGGAGCTGTGCTGTCTGGTCTCTCCAAGCCGATCTGTCAGTCTCTGCTCTGTCTTCACTTTTCCACCCTTAGCTAATATCATCAAGAGGGCAGGACTGCCCCCAGGGCTCTGCTTATACCACTGTAAATTTTAAAATGTGCTTGAGGAATTGCAGTATGTGGTGAAGTTCTCTCCTTCTTGCAGAAGCAAGAATTCAGGAAAATGCTATATCTGTTATCCATTCATTTCTGTTCAGAAAAGCAATGAGAAGTAACAGAGAAAGTCTGATTAGATGTTTATTCTCTCAGCTATAATGGTCTCTTTCATTCTTCTTGTGTATTTTCTCCTTCTTTCCACATCTCCTTCCCCAACTCCCTCTGTCTCCCTCCCACATTTTAGTTGTTATGTTTTTCTCAACATCCTGTTCTCAGTCAGAAAATCCCACTCCTACAGTTGCCTGCAAATAAGATTCCTCTGTGCTGAATTTTCTGGGATCAATCAGGGAAACCCCAAACTCACGTGATAGTTGTATCCATAAGATCAACACTGGTGCTAACAGTAGCATCTCCCTTTTCTTCCTCTTCGGAAAGAGTTGCTGAATCTGCCTGCTCCTAAAAGGGTTTCCCTTGTATCAGCTTCTTCCAGACCTATAGAAATGTATTCTATACTGCCTTTTGGAAAGAAAATAGAAAAGAGTAATTACAACTTGAGACAGCCAATCAGACTTACTACCTTATTACCTGCCCGTCTTCCCCAAGGAGTGTCTATGTTTGCAGATGCTGCCCCCCTGTGACTGGATCAATAATTGCTGATCCAGTAATACCTGGTAAATAGTGGTTACTCAAACATTTGTTGAATGATAAATAAATGTGTATGTTTGCATATGTGAGAATTTGAATGCAAATGTCCCAAAGAGCAATTTAAAAGTGCCCTTCCATGAATGTAAACAGTCAGGAGTTGCTTGTAGCTATTTAGAAATTTTACCTTTGGAAAACTGTGTGAGCCCCAGTAGCCCTAGTTCTCCCATAACAAATCACTACAAATTCGATGGCTCCAAAAAACAAGAATCAGTTCCCTTCAAGCTGGAGGACAGAAGTCTGACAACAAGGTGTCAGCAGGAACATACTCCTTCCAAATGTTCTAGGAGAGACTGCTTCCTTGCCTCTTCTGGCTTCTGGTGGCTCCATGTGGTCCTTTGCTTGTGACTGTGTACTTCCAACCTCCTCCTCCATCGAGGAGACCTCACAAGGACTTCCTGGTGAGGAAGGACACGCTTCTCACCTGTGTGTCTCTTAAAAGGACACTTGTCACTGGATTGAAGCCCCATCAGGACAATCCTGTATGATTGGATTTTGATACCCTTTGCTTAATTACATTTGAAAGGTTCTTTGTTAAATTTAAGTTCACATTCACAGTTTCTGTGGGTTAGGATGTGAATGTATCTTTGGGGCCGCCCTCCAACCCACTATAGGGTCCTTAATGTCTTTGAAGTGTTGCCATGTAATTATATGAACAGTAGAAATCTCAAAACTTTCAAGTAAAATCTGAATCTGAATTATTTTATATATAGAAACAAAAAGAGAAGCAGGTTTAGGATGTAATGGAAAAGGAAAATCCCATGAGTTAACAAAGTTCTTTGAAATGCACATCATTGGGATAACTTTTCCTTTTCAGGCCTGTTGGATTTGAACTCCAAATGAAGACAAATCTAGGAATGCTGTGTTGGTGAAGGCTCCACTCCCACCCTAAAAGAGCAAGGGGTCTGGAGCAGCATTTGGGGATGTTTTAAAAGTTCCCTGGTCTTCATGCAGATCAGGAGCCCTGCTGCAGTTTACACAGAAGGATGTAAACCAAGACAGAATAGTCACCCACTGGAGAAGGTTGCCCTTTCCCAACTCACACCATCATATTTGCTAAAGCCTATCTCTGGGTCTTGTGCTGTGAAGGAGATATTTGCTAAATGACAAGAAGAGAACTTGACCATGCTTTGGTTTGTGGACTAAAAGGAATCTCTTCATGCCTCGTAGGAAACAGTTTGAATGAATATAAATATAAGATGGCCCTCAGTTGCAAATATTCCTGTCAAACCATCTTAAGAGGGGACCAGATCCAAGAATATTTATAATTAAATGTTAGCAATATTATCCTCTGAGATTTCACATAAGAAGTAATGTTGCTTGACCTGGGCTGTAAAGGTTGAGTACATATAAGTGTTTTAAACAAGTACTGGGGAAAAACCATTCTGACCAAAGAGGACAGCATCTGCAAAGGTTCAGATTAAGGAAAGAGCTTAATACTAGCATAAATGGTTTTATTTTAAAATGGCTGATGTACATCTAGAGTATGTGGCAGAAAAGGGTGAATGAGAAAACTAGAAGTAACTCAGGGGAAAACTGTACATTGCCTTGTAATCTTAACATAACATTTGATCTTTACAATTTCTGATGGTTCCTCATTATCCAAAGATGAGCAGGAAGCAAACTAATTATAGGAATTGTATGTGCATATATATATATAATATATATATATATACACATATATATGTTATTGTTGTTCAGTCGCTAAGTAGTGTCCAATTCTTTATGACCCCATGAACTGCAGCAAGCCAGGCTCCTCTGTCCATGGAATTTCCCAGGCAAGAATACTGGAGTGGGTTGCCATTTTCTTCTCCAATACATATAGACACACATATAATATATATATATATAATAAGTCTTTGGTCATGTAGAAGTCAGATTCAAAGTGTTAAGAGTAAAGGCAGGAAGATAGTTAAGAGGCCCTTGCAGTTATCCAAGTGAGAGGTGCTAAATGCTTGGATGAGGGGAGCTGCAAGGAGTATAGAGATGAGGAAGTGGGTGTGGGTGCTATTTGAGAAGTAAACTGACATGACCTTGATGATTATTAAGGTCTATGTGCTTCATTAGTACTCTGGTGCCAGTTTGTCATTTGGAACATGTTTATTATATCAGCTCATGTGGAAACTAGTGGACAAAGTTGCACACTAGTCACTCAGTCATGTCCAACTCTTTGTGATCCCATGGACTATAGCCTACCAGGCTTCTCTGCCCATGGAATTATCCAGGCAAGAATACTGGAATGGGTAGTCATTCCCTTCTCCAGGGTATCTTCCTGACCCAGGGATCGAACACAGCTCTCCTGCATTGTGGGCAGATTCTTTATCATCTGCGCCATCAGAGAAGCCCAATATGATATTAAACTGGTGGGTTATTTGGAAATCTGCAAAATGAGCATAGGACCATAAAATTGATCAGATTCATATACCTGGAAATTACTAAGTAAGAAACTCAGATTCTGGAGTTCTGTTACTTATTCATTATCACAGTTACAATATAAACTAGGGGAGAAACCAAGTTTAGTAATGAATTTCCCCTATCAATACTTCTTCCAGATATTAAAGCAATTTTTAAAAATGCAAACAGCCACATAGTAAAGAAATGAAATACAGATGTCCATGTAGTGGAAAGTTTGAACTAAAGCAAAACCAGAATCTCCAATGAGTTAAATGAGACAGAATTGACTGCTCTGGTATAAAACATGCAGACTTCCATACCATATGTGTGAGACAGCATATCCCCATATTACATTCATGCACATAAGGAAATACCATAAAGCTCTTAGGATGTAGCAACAGTGAAGGGTAACTATTACCCAAGCATAACCACATTATTTTAGAGAGGTTTGAGTACTATCCAGTTCACTTGGGATCATGGGAAAAGAGGAGGCTAGGAACTGGAATTAATGATATGGCCAATGTACTGGTGGCAGTGGAGATTAGTGATGTTTAGGAACAGTCCAGTTAGTTGAGGAAGCTACAGGGACTGAAATGCCTGTTTATCTATGTCTGCATTTCCCCCTGATTACCAAAAACACTGTCATTCATTGAATTTCCCTTTTCCTCCAGACAATGGCTCTTCGTCAATCCTGGTCCCAGAGCAGCAGCAGGCATGGGTTTGGGTATGGGCTGCAGAGGGCTGAGGGGCACTGTGTGGAGGCACAGAGGTATGTGGCTGAGTCTTCAGGCTGGGATCTTCTGAGGTACATGGAGCTGTAGCTCTCCTTAGTATTCAGAGTGACTCTCACTCGTCCTTGCTTCTTTTCATCCCCATTTACACTTATTACAATCAAGTTCTTGGGGCCCTTTGCAGGTTTCCATATGTACCAGTGTAAAGCATAGAAAGAGCTGGAAGGGAAAGTGCAGGTGAAATTGGTGCTTTCTCCTTCCTGAACCCACAGCAAGAGAGGATGCTGTTCCACAGTCAAGAGGCTGCTCACTCCT
>NW_011494571.1:17707-18710 GCF_000754665.1 Bison bison bison
ACTGTTTCCTTATCTATTTGTCATGAAGTGATGGGACCAGATGTCAAGATCTTAGTTTTCTGAATGTTGAGCTTTAAATCAACTTTTTCACTCTCCTCTTTCACTTTCATCAAGAGGCTTCTTAGTTGCTCTTCACTTTCTGCCATAAGGGTGGTGTCATCTGCATATCTGAGGCTGTATTGATATTTCTCCCAGCAATCTTGATTCCAGCTTGTGCTTCTTCTAGCCCAGGGTTTCTCACGATGTACTCTACATAGAAGTTAAATAAGCAGGGTGACAATATACAGCCTTGACGTACTCCTTTTCATATTTGGAACCAGTCTGTTGTTCCATGTCCAGTTCTAATATGTCCAGTTGTAACTGGACATGGATTTACTATGGGCATGGGTTTACTAAAATACCATATGGACTTTTAACACCTCTGTTGGCTTATAGTTATGGAAGATGAACTCAATGAGAATACCAGTTGATATCTAAATAACTATTTTTTGTATCTATTTTTCTAAAATCAGGAGAATTCCCTGCTTCTTTGCAGGGGACTCTAGTTAAACATAATTTTAATCTTTCAAAATATATCATGTCAACCACGTTATGAGAAACACAACATACTGGGGATTTTAATGGAAGAAATAATTTTGTATTGGAATAAATTAAGTTTCACATATGACCTATTGCACTAATAATGATAGGAAAAAGGAGTAAAGAGAGGAAAGAAGGAAAAGAGAGAGGGAGGGAGGAAGAAAAAGAAACAGAAATAGAAGGAAAGGATTAATGAGTTTATGAATAAATAAATATTTTCAAATATAACCCTGTCTTCATTATGCATATGAGGTTGACTGTCTCTTCTATTTTTATAGAAAATCTAACTCACCCTTTCAATATTTTATTGCATCCCTAGCAATTATTAGTAACATCAGTCATGAATATTTCTTTACTCAATAAATATTTATTGAACACCTACTATATGTTGGGTACTGGGCTGATGACTGAGAACACTTCAATA
>NW_011494571.1:18810-21649 GCF_000754665.1 Bison bison bison
CACCTTCAGAGAGTGGGATGGTAATATGTGACATGAATCCTGCTTTGGTTAAGAATCTTTATATGTATTCTAAACAAAATTTTTAAAACTTTCAAATTCCCCAAATAGAAATGTTCACCCAGATAATGTGCTGAATTTTCTTTTGCTTCATGTACATTATTCTAATATGAAAGTCACACAATACAGTTACTATTATTCCTAATTTACAAATAACAAATAGCTCAAAGAGTTTGGGTGATTAACTCAAGGTGAAATATCAGGGAAGTGGCATAGTAAGAATTAGAACACTTATCTATCTGGTATGGAGCCTATGGTGTTTGGAATCTGTCATGCCCCTATGTTTGTGATATTCTGTTAATATTTTAAATGTCAGAATAATATATTTTAAAAATAATAGGAGTCTGCTTGTTGATTTTCTTTCTTTTTTAAAACATTTTTCTTGATGTCAATCATTTTTAACATCTTTATTGAATTTATTATAATATTACTTCTGTTTTTTTTTTATGTTTTTGTTTTTTGGAGACAAGGGATATGGGATCTTAGGTCCCTGAGCAAGTATCATACCAGCACAGCACCCACTGCATTGGATAAGCACTTCAAGGACAATACAATACTGTATTAAGATCGAGAGTTACTCTTGGGATAAGGAAAGGCCTGTTCTCTAAATAAGGCATGGAGGGAGGGCTCCACTCTGACACTTACACTGCAACACCAGGCAAGGTACTGAACCTCTCTCATGTTTAATTTCCATTTCTGTGAATAGTCAGTATCCTTCTTCTGGGCACTGGGCTCACAGTGGCATTCATCATTTCATCCACTTCTCCTAAGAACCCTGCATGGTAGATTCTATCAATATCCACATTGCAGATGTCAGGAAACTGAAGCATAAAAATAATTAAGTGATACTCCCAAGATCACTCAACTAATGAGTGGTAGGTCTGGAAACAAAATCAAGTCTTCCATCTCAAGCACTGTTACACTGCCTCCCTAAAGTAGTGTGGACCCAACCAGCTTGAAGGGTTAGGATAAGAACCGAGTGAGAACACATCTGAAAACCGCCTCGCACAGCACTGCCCCAGCGTGGGCTCTCAGTCAGCTACAGGCAGTGCACAGAACGCTGTGGACTAGGAGCCAGACTCTCAAAGGAGTTTATCCACAATATAGAGCTTAATATTTTTGAGGTATATTTGGCAGTTTAAATGGTAGATTTCATGTATTTTCATAAGTTTCCATGGTTTATCATGTTCTTACTGTTCAGGGAAAATCAGTTCGTTAGGGTGTTATATTGAGAGATTGAGATGTTGTTGTTGGAATGAGTCTACCAAGCAGTGTTTACTAGGATTGTTTATTTTTTTCCCCATTATTGAGTCTTGCTCCCATTCTCAGAATATTTCTATACTATATTACAAGAAAGGACAGAGGAGTAGAAACAATTTCACTTACCAGAAGAAGAAGGAAAAAAAAAAAAAAAAAACCCTTTGTGCAATACTTCTGAGCTTCCTTTCCAAGGTAGCCTATTACTTGCCAGTCAAAATCATCACATGCAAGATGTTACAAGAAAACATGAAGATACTTTTTAGCCAACCCAATATTTGTCATTTGAACTCAATTATTTTCACATCTGGTAAAGTAAAGTGAAGTTGCTCAGTCATGTCTGACTCTTTGCGACCCCATGGACTGTAGCCTACTAGGCTCCTCCATCCATGGGATTTTCTAGGCAAGAGTACTGGAGTGGGTTGTTATTTCCTTCTCCAGGGGATCTTCCCAACTCAGGAATTGAACCCTGTCTCCCGCATTGCAGGCAGAGGCTTTAATCTCAGCTACCAGGGAATCCTCACATCTGGTAGGCAAAGATTAAAAACCAGCCAGTTCTCCCGAATCTTCTCTCTCCTATGATTTCTGCATTGAGATGTTTACTGACTTTGGTTCAGTAACAATGGCAGCCCCAGTTGTGACTAGCATGAATGAGTACATGCTTACTCGTTCAATCTTTGAAACCCTTTGGACTATAGCCAGCTGGGGTCCTCAGTCCGTGGGATTCTCCAGGCGCATAATACACATGACTAGGCTTCCCCACAATTTAATCCATGATGACTAGAGGGCGGCAAGGAGCCCAGGGTAAGCGTCACAAAATATTTAGCAGGACACCAGCTGGTAGTGCTTCCGCTTTCATTCTTGCTACGCAGTTGCTGGAGCCTGATTCTCTGGGAATGCAAATAGTAACATTAAGATAAAGCACTTACAAAGGTGTGACATTTGAGTTTTCAGAGGTGAACCATGTAAATGTTATGAGGGATAGCGTAACAGCAGAGAGGGCAAAGGCAGGGGCACAGGTCTTGATATACAATATGCTTGGAGTGTTAAAGGAGTACTATCTCATCTTTTCCTGTAGCCTCTTGTTTTTCCAGGCACACTACAACTAGCAAACTTGCTGAAGCATTAGCACTATTAACTGGCTAGTGGAAGATTTCCTCATCTACTGATCCTGGGGCAATTTGTACTTAGATTTGGCATCTTCTTTCCTAGTTGCCTTTAGGTTCCAGTTTAGACTTGTAATGTCACCATCACTGAGACATCCAGCCACCTGTCTTAGATCCAAGCCTTTCTCCATACCCAAATCTTTCTCTTGAGAAGTCCTGTAAATGGTACACTCTGGAAGACAATAAAAGTTTGAGACACTTCTCAGAGGAAAATTATGTCTCATTTCTCAAATATTTAAAAAAATTGAAATAGTAAAACCTGTCTCTTATGGTTTTTATACTTAGATAATGGCTGGGAGGGATTGGGGGTAGGAGGAGAAGGGGACGACAGAGGATGAGATGGCTGGATGGCATCACCG
>NW_011494571.1:22976-23485 GCF_000754665.1 Bison bison bison
GGGGCACATCAATGGAAAATAAATTTCTGTTCCCTTCTCCCAGAAACAGTTTTCAGATGAATTAGCCCCCTCTTGTGACTGAATAGAAGAACTGCAGATCTAAATCCGGACCAAAAGTCAGCAAGCAACTTTTTGAAAAACCCCTCAAGTTTGCAGGTAAATGGGCTTCCCAGGTGGCACGAGTGGTAAAGAACTCACCTGCCAACGCAGGAGACTTAAGAGACCCAGTTTCAATCCTTGGATCAGGAAGATCCCCTGGAGAAGGGCCCATGGCAACCCACTCCAATATTCTGCGTGGAAAATTCATTGGAAAGAGGAGCCTGGTGGGCTACAGTCCATGACTCGCAGAGTGAAACACGACTGAAGCATCTTAGCACACAGCACACACATCTTACTCGTAATACCTCTGTACTCATCTGTATTTCCTTGGTCCTAAACTCTCCATAGCAGTGTTTTAATTATTTTTGACTGTTGTACTGCAGTCATATGATTCTCATCTGACTGCAGTA
>NW_011494572.1:0-2571 GCF_000754665.1 Bison bison bison
GTTCAGTCCAGCTCCTATCATTTATGAGCTTTGAATTTGAGCTTCTTTATTCCAGCTTCTTTATCTGCACATTGTGTTTGAAAGAGTCTATAGTGTAGGACCACAGACATGTGTGATGTATGTAAATCACCTGGCACAGTATGAGACAAGATTTGGTACTTTGAATGAATGGCATTACGAAGGTGATTTTGACCCCAAATGATAACAAACTTCCATCACATAATTTTATTTCCAGGCTATACTAGAGAATATGCAAGTCCAAACAATAATCAAATCGACATCAGCACTAATGCTCCCAAGCAAGTAAAACTAAGCAGTATTTCCCTATTTGAGCACCTGTTTTATTATGTGTTTGGGGTTATCTTCTCCACATGGATGCAAGGACAAGTTCATTTGTCTCAAGGACCAGCAACTTCCCTCTCAGGTGCTTTTTCTTGTCCAAACCACCCCTAATTTAATCCCACTGACAGTAAAAATTGAGCCCTCCCTTAAAGTTTGCCAAATTACACTAAACATAACCTAATTAAACTGCCTGTTTACCAGAACAAATTCTGGTGCTCCCATCCCAGAAAAAGAGAGACAGTCCAGTGACGTCTTGGCATCTCGCTTCAATGGGTATCACCCTTATTTCTCAGAAACTCTCTAGACAGCTTTTGATGAAAATGTGTTATTTTGAGTGTTCACTTGACCTGGCTCAAGTGCACAGGGCCCCTTCCATTCCCTATGGTTTTCGGATATCCCCAAATAATGGTGAATATATGGTTTAGATATACTCCAGATTTACAGCCTCACCTCTAAGAACCTTCATATGACTGTCTGGCATCACACCCACAGCTTCATCTAGCCCATCATGCATCTGGACTGAACATGACCTCCCACCGAGGAACTAGATTTTTCCCAAGACCCAGTGCCACCTTAATCAGGTAACTTCGACTTGCTTGCTCTCATCTGGAACCTCCTCTTCCACACCTCCCCCATTTGAATTTATGATTTGTTTATTCCTTAGAGTTTGCTCACCACCTTCCTTATATGGTACCTGTTGCTAGATGCAAAATTCCATGGGCAGTGGCTTGGGCTTCATTTTCTTACCAACCCAGTACTATAAGACAGCCTTCTAAACAGAAGATGGCCAATTAATTTGGGATAAAAAGGAAATAATGAGCAAAGACTCTATTTTATTATGATTTAAGTGCCATACAATATGAATAAGCTAAACAAATCTAATCCATGTTATTAACTTTTACAAGGAAAGAGGACAGATAAGAAGACAAAAAATAAACCAGCGTTTACTCTGAAAGCTTTGTGATCCCAAATACTTATTTCTAGGATTCTTACACATTTCCAAGTAAAATTCTATTCCAATATTATGTTATCTTGTTCTGGACCATAAGGAAAATATTGAAGTCTTTTCAACTTGTTTATAAATAATGAATTCTTATTCTTAAACCTAACAGCAGTAAACATGACATCCATGACATTAATAAACCTAGATTCTGAAGCAAAATAAACCTATGAAGAGTAGTGACATTTAAAAATACAAAAAACCTCTACCAACCTACCTAAATCATCTACTTTTGACTAGATATTATTCATATGGATAAACGGAAAACATGTATATTTTGTTAAACCTGCACCTAAACTCCCATACAACTTAAAACTGTGAAGAACATATGGGTTTTACTCCCCCCACCCCTACTACCCCATGCTATTTAAGAGGTGGACTGTTCTCTTCCAACACAAAGGGAACAAAGTGCCCTGACCCCTCCCTAGATGTGGGAGGAGCTGTAGGACTTGGCCCTGGTAGGGGCACTGGCTTCAGCCATTATTGGAACCCTGGCCACACCTCTCAGCCCTGCTCTCTCCACCTGATCTCTCAGAGCCTCGTCATAGAGGTCTGGGAAGGAACTCGGGACCTTATCCTGGATCTTGGCCAGAACTTCCAACACCTTCATCTTAGTGGTCTCAGCATAAGCTCTCGGGCCCCACAGGAACTCGTAGCCCGGAGGATCACTATTGGGCACCTGGCGGTAGTTGAGGTACCCCTTCTGCACCAGATCTTTGGTGATGAGCTTTCTGGGCTCCCCAAAGATGGAGTGCTTCTTCCCAGCATGGATCCCCAACACACTGAGGAAATCCCAGATCTCCTCCTCACTGGCGCAGTTACCCTTCATGAAGATGATGCCCAGGAGCGCCATGAGGAGACCAGACTTGGGCAGCTCCTCCTCATCACTTGAACCTTCCTCAACCCCGAGACTGAACTTGTTGACGAGGGTGTAGATGTTCCTGCTGCAGTCGACTTCCTTCAGCTCCAGGCCAAACACCAGCTCCACGCGCTCAGAGGCTCTGCTCAGGATCTCAGGGAAGTGCTGCTTGTACTTCCTGCCAGATGACATTCAGCATGCCATTCTGTGTGATGGGCTCCTTCTTGGTGTACCTCTCCAGCAGGAAATCCATCACCATGCTGGCCTTCCTCATCAGAGGATCTTTGCGAATGCTCCGAGTGAGCAGGGCTGCCCGGGCGGCATCTGCACTTTCCTCCTCGGGGCCCTGGGCACCTTCCTCAGATCCTGC
>NW_011494572.1:3737-4191 GCF_000754665.1 Bison bison bison
TCGCGGATCCTGAGACCTTCCCTGTACCAAGCGGAGTCTATGGGCGTCCCTCCCAGGCTCTAGCTTCCGTCAGCACCCTGGCAGGAATTGTTTCTGGCCTGGCCCTACAGGCTTCCTGGAGCTCCTGAGAATGACAGGGAGGGCACTTTCGGGCCCCGTCTTCTGGGCTGAGTGATGCTCCGTCCACTCTCCGTGTCTTCCCTTGACCCCTGTAGGTGGTGGGCTATGTCCCATCTGCTGACCTGAGGCCAAGGCCTCCCATCGAAGACATCCAGTCCCTCGTCATCAAGTCCTGAGACTCCTGCTGAGAAGTGCACATACATCTCCTCTGGACACTTCTGCCTGAGGCTTCCAGGAAATGGCTGTTGCAGGTAAGATGAGCTGAGAGGGAAGGATGGGAGACTGCCTTTTGTTGTGTGGAACCCCTCACATCTCACTCAGGATCTTCATATTG
>NW_011494572.1:4291-11727 GCF_000754665.1 Bison bison bison
GCACTTTTCCTTGAATAGTCGCGGGTCCTGAGACCTTCCTTGTACTGAGCAGAGTCTACGGGCCACCCTCCCAGGCTCTAGGTTCCATCAGCACCCCAGCAGGAATTGTTTCTGGCCTGGCCGAACAGGCTTCCTGGAGCTCCTGAGAATGACAGTGAGGACACATTCGGGCCCCGTCTTCCGGGCTGAGTGATGCTCTGTCCACTCTCCGTGTCTTCCCTTGACCCCTGTACGTGGTGTGCTACGTCCCATCTGCTGACCTGAGGCCAAGGCCTCCCATCGAAGACATCAAGTCCCGAGGCTTCTGCTGAGAAGTGCACGTACATCTCCTCTGGACCCTTCTGCCTGAGGCTTCCAGGAAATGGCTGCTGCAGTTAAGATGAGCTGAGAGGGAAGGATGGGAGACTGCCTTCTGTGGTGTGGAACCCCTCACATCTCACTCAGGATCTTCATATTGACTGCTGGCAGGGCCTGGAAATTCTTCCCTTTCTGAATGAATCCACCTCTGTCCCCAACCATGCCCCACACCATCCCAGCAGAGTAAGTGAAGGGGCTCCTTAGCCTGACGGTTCTCACTATGGGCTCTTAGTCGACTGCAGGGGCATTGCTCGAAAGTTCTGAGGTGAATTTCTGTCCTTTGGTACAATTTTTGGGATACTAAGTTTTCTCTTTTAGTCCCTGGGTGATAGTCTATTAAGGTGATCACTTAAAAGGGCCAGTTGTCATCCACTAACAAAGTTTGTGCTGGTTATTTCATGACCTCTGGGCCATGCTGCCACATCCAACTCAAACTTGTTCCCCATGATCTTGGCATGGGAGCTCTGAGATGCTACCTCAGATTCCTTCAGTGAGGCTGTAGCGATTCATGGCCCCAGGGCACAGTGGAAGAATCAAGGGCTGAACTTTAAAGCCTTTTCCAGCTGATCCTGTTGTCTTCTTCCCTTGTAGGCTGCACACCCCTTGTCAGTCTCCGAGTACTCCCTCACCTTAACACTCATAGAGTCAAGTTCATTAGAGACTTATTTTGCCTCAGGGATTATTTAGTTTTGTGCTTTTGCTTCTGTTAATAGTTGTCTTTATTCCTTGTATAAGTTTTCCATGGTTTATTCTGGGTACAGGAAACAGCAGCCCATGTTTGATTGTGGTCTCAGCTGGTCTGACTGGAGTAGATCTGCAAAGGAGTTAAGGAACATCGACAGTCTTACAATATCTGCTCTTCATGAATACACATAACATACTATTCTGTTTGAGACTTCTTTCTCCTAAGGCTGTCAGGAAATTCTTCTTGTTGCCTATATGTGGAACGTATACATTGTTCTGAGGTTTCTTTGTAGGTACGTTTTTTTGGTATGGTTGCTTTTATTTGTGGTGGATTTTCTATTACGTGATAAGTAATTATTGATTCTTCCAGGCCAGACTCCTGATTTTTCTATGGTGATCATTGATAGCTGAAGTTATTTATATGTTTGAATACTTTCTGTGCGTGTTTCCTCAGATTTTTAATTTGAGGATAAATTCTTACATTATCTTTTGCTCTTCATTGTTCCTGTCTCTTATTCATTTGGCATTGTTGTATATAACTCTGTACTGGCTATGTGTTCTTGTCCAGATTGTTTCTACATTTTAAATCAGTAGAGCATTTATGAAAAATTTTAATTGGAGGAGAATTGCTTTATAGTGTGTTAGTTTCTGTTGTACAACAGTATGAAGCAGCTCTAAGTATACATATATCCCCCTCCATGAGCATCCCTCAGGCCACCCCCATCTCAGTCCTCCAGGTTGTCATGGAACAGCAGTCTGAGCTCCCTCTGTTGTAGAGCACCTCCCCACTAGCTCTCTCTTATATACATGGTAGTGCATATATGTCATAGCCACTCTCAGTTTGTCCCTCTCTCTCCATCCCTTGCTGTGTCCACGTCTTTTCTCTACATGTGTCTCTATTCCTACCCTGCAAATAGATTCATCAGTGCCATTTTCTAGATTCCATATAAATGTGTTAATGCACAATACTTTTTGTTCTCTTTCTGACTTACTTCACTCCATGAAACAGACTCTAGGTGCATCCACCTCACTGCCACTGACTTAAATTTGTTACTTTTTATGGTTGAGTAATATTCCGTTGTATATATCTACCACAACTTCTGTATCTATTCATCTGTCAGTGGAAGTTGAGGTGGTTGCTTCCATGTCCTAGCTATTGTAAATAGTACTGCAATAAACAGTGTGGTCCGTGAATCTTTTCACACATGGCTTTCTCAGTGTGTATGCCCAGTAGTGGGATTGCTGAGTCATTGGGTAGTTTTATTTCTAGTTTTTAAAGGACTCTCCATACTGTTCTCCATACTGGCTATATCAATTTACATTCCCCCTCAAAGTGCAAGAGGGTTCTCTTTTCTCCATGACACTTCATCACTTATTGTTTCTAGATTTTTTTATGATAGCCTTTCTGGCAAGTGTGAGGTGATGCATCATTGTAGCTTTGGTTTGCATTTCTTTCATAATGAGTGGTCAACATCTTGTCTTGTGAGCCTCTGTATTTTTTTAAAGAACAGATTTAGGATTACAGAAAATTTAGCAGATATTGTACCGAGTTCCTACAGAGCCAGTCTCTTCCTCCACTTAGCATCTTCTGTTATTAACATCTTGGATTGGTTCAACTGATACAAGTTCATTTGTTAAAATTGAGCAACTGATATCAATATGGTGTTATTACCTATTGTCCATTGCTTACAATATATTTTACTTTTGTTGTTTTGCAGTTCTGTGTTGTTGCTTTTGTTCAGTTGCTCAGTCATCTCTGACTGTGACCCCATGATCCGTAGCACGCCAGGCTCCCTATTGTTCACAATCTCTTGGAGTTGGCTCAGACTCATGTCCATCCAATCAGTGATGCCATCCAACCATCTCATCCTCTGCTGCCTCCTTTTCTTTTTCCCTTCAATCTTTCCCAACATCAGGGTCTTTACCAATGAGTCGGCTCTTCCCATCAGGTGTCCAAAAGTTTCGAGCTTCAACTTCAGCATCAGATATTCCCATGAATATTCAGCGTTGATTCCCTTCAGAAATGACTGGTTTGATCTCCTTTCTGTCCAGGGGACTCTCAAGAGTCTTCTCCAGCACCACAATTCAACAGCATCAATTTTTCAGTGCTCAGCCTTCTTTATGGTCCAGCGCTCACATCCACACATGACCCCTGGGAAAATCATAGCTTTGATAGACACACCTCTTTTACTAATGTGATGTCTCTGCTTTCTTTTATGTGATCTACGTTTGTCATAGCTTCTCTTGCAAGGAAAAAGTATCTTTTAATTTCATGGCATCTTTTAATTTGGGGCTTCCCTCATAGTTCAGTCGGCAAAGAATCTGCCTGCAGTGCAGGAGATCTGGGGTCAATTCCTGGCTCAGGTAGATCTCCTGGAGAAGTAAATGGCAACCCACTTCAGTATTCATGCCAATAGAATCTCATGGACAGAGGAGCCTGGTAGCCTACAGCCCATGGGGTCGCAAGAGTCGGACATGACTTAGTCACTAAACTAACACCACCACCGTCATGGCTGCATCCACCATCCACAGTGATTTTGAAGAAGAAAATTAAATCTTCCATTGTTTGTACTTTTTCTTCATCTGTTTGCCATGAAGTGTTGGGACCAGATGCCATGATCTTAGTTTCTTGAATGTTGAGTTTTAAGCCAGCTTTTTCATTCTCTTCTTTCACTCTCATCAAGAGTCTCTTCAGTTCCACTTCAATTTCTGTCATAAGGGTGGTATCATATGCATATCTGAAAGCATTGATATTTCTCCCAGCAATTTGATTACAGCTTGTGTTCATCCATCTGGGAATTTTCATGATGTACTGTGCGTATAACTTAAATAATCAGTGTGACAATATGCAACCTTAATGTACCCGTGTCCCAATTTTGAACCTGTCTGTTGTTCCTTGTCCACTTCTAACTGTTGCTTCTTGACCTGTATACCAGTTTCTCAGAAGGCAGGTAAGGTAGACTGGTATTCCCATCTCTTTAATAATTTTGCAGTTTCCTGAGATGCACACAGGCAAAGGCTTTTGCATAGTCAAACAAGTAGAAGCTTTCCTGGAATTCGCTTGCTTTGTCTATGACCCAATGGAGATTACAAATTTGATATCTGAGTCCTCTGCCTTTTCTGAATCCAGCTTATACATTTTGAAGTTCTCTTTTCAGATACTGTTGAAGCATAGCTTGAAGGATTTTTAGCATTCCCTTGCTTGCATGTGAAATGAGTGCAATTATATGATACTTTGAACATTCATTGGCATTGCACTTCTTTGGGATTGGAATGAAAGCTTACCTTTTCCAGTCCTGTGTCCTCTGCTGAGTGGTCCAAATTTGCTGGCATATTCAGTGCAGTACTTTAACAACATCATCGTTTAGGTTTGAAATAGCTCAGCTGAAATTCCATCACCTCCACTAGCTTTGTTCTTAAGAATGCTTCCTAAGGCCCACTTGACTTCACACTCCTGGATGTCTGGCTCTAAGTGAGTGATCACAACATCGCTGTTATCTGGGTCATAAAGACCTTTGTTGAACAGTTCTTCTGTATATCCTTGCCATCTCTTCTTAAAATCTTTTGCTTCTGTTGTGTCCCTATAGTTTCTGTCCTTTATTGTGCCCATCTTTGCATGAAATGTTCCCTTGGTATCTGTAATTTTCTTGAAGAGAACTCTAGTCTTTCCCATTCTATTTTGCCCCTCTATTTCTTTGCATTGTTCACTTGAAAATGTTTTCTTATTACTCCTTGCTGTTCTTTGGAAATCTGCATTCAGATTGGTATATCTTTCCTTGGCCTTTTGCTTCCTTTCATTCTCAGGTATTTGTAAGGCCTCCTCAGACAACCATTTAGCCTTTTTCATTTCTTTTTCTTGTGGATGGTTTTGGTTACCACCTATACCTTGTTCTGAACCTTCATATTTAGTTTTTCAGGCAGTCTTCCTACCAGATCATATCCCTTGAAAATATTCCTCACCTCCACTGTATAATCATAAGGAACTTGATTTAGCTCATATCTGAATGGCCTAGTGATTTTCTCTACTTTCTTCAACTTAAGTCTGTATTTTGCAGTAAGAAGCTTATGATCTGAGCCAGAGTGAGCTCCGGGTCATGTTTATGCAGACTATGTAGAGCTTCTCCATCTTCAGCTGCAAGTTATTCCTTTACTTCCTACTTTTCCATTCCAGTCCCCTATTATGAAAAGCACATTTTCTGGGGATGTTAGTTCTAGGCTGTGATGTACATCTTCATAGCACCACTGGACTCTAGCTTCTTTGGCATCAGTGGTTGGAGCATAGACTTGGATTACTGTGATGCTGAATGCTTTGCCTTGGAAATGAACCAGGATCATTCTGTCCTTGTGGACACTGCACCCAGTACCTGCAGTTCGCACTCTTTTTTTGACTATGAGATACTCCATTTCTTCTAATGGATTTTTGCCCACAGATACAATGGTAATCTCAATTAAATTCACCCATTCCTGTCCATGTTAGTTGTCTGATTTCTAAAATGTTGACGGTCACTCTTGCCATCTCCTGCTTGACCAATTTCCATTGATTCATGGACCTAACATTCAAGATTCCTGTGTAGTACTGTTCTTTACAGCATCAGACTTTACATTAACCACCAGACCCATCCAGAACTAAGCGTCATTTTGACTTTGGCCCAGTCTCTTCATTCTTTCTGGAGCTATTTCTGGGCTCTTCCCCAATAGCATATTAGACACCTACTGACCTGGGGGGCTCAGGTATCTCCCCCTGGTATGATCTCCTGGTATCATATCTTTTTGCCTTTTCATGATGTTCATGGGGTTCTCGAGGCAAGGATACTGAAGTGGTTTGCTGTTCTCCTCTCCAGTGGACAACATTTTGTTAGAATTCTCCACCATGACCTGTCCACCTTGGCTGGCCCTGCAAAGCCTGGCCCATAGCTTTTGAGTTACACAAAGGTGTGATCCACGTGATCATTTAGGTTAGCTTTGTGTGATTGTGGTTTTTGTTCTAGAGAATAGGGCATTGTAGTTCTTCGGTCTGCCCTCTGAAGAATGAGTTGAAGAGGCTTGTGGAAGCTTGCTGATGGGAGGGACTGGTTATGAGGAAACCTGGCTCTTGCTCTATTGGGCGGGGTAATGTTCAGTAAATAAATAAATAAAAATTAGAAAAGCATAAAGAAATATGTAATTATATCAATATGAGTAAAATCCTTAATGACATTCGTAGCCATTAGTTTGTTATTGAAGACCTCATTAAGTATTTTGAACACAGAGAGAAATATGTGAGATGTAGCTAATATGGAGGAGGATGATACATCCCTCTGCCATTCTAGGTTTTTGTGGGTGGTTGAAGAATTAAACTGATGTGAGACAGATTAATAGGATAAAATAAGTATAATAACACATAGGCGTGAGAGAGACCCAGGAAAACTGAATAACTCATCAACATGGCCAAAGCCCAGAGCCAAAGAGAAAAGAAAGTTTTAATGGTAGTTCTTTGGGACCTGAAAGAATAGGAAGGCAGTTCACGTGAAGATGGGAAAGGGAATGTTGGTAAATGGATGTTTTCTGTGCCAGGCAGAGACCCCGGGCCACAGAATGGACTCTCATCTCTAGGCCCTGCCAAGATTTCCCCACCACACCTTGCCCATAATCTTTGCAGTTATCTCTGGTCATAGTTCTCTTCAGGGAACAGGACCTTTGTCTAAGTTCTTTCAGGCAGTTAGGCCAAAGGTCAGGTTCCTTTCTGAATCTTTTGGCCTTGATTGTTTTCAGTTAGAATAATCTGTGTATCAAAAGAGACATTTTGAGATGGCATGTTTTGCTCCCCCATACTAACTAGGAAAGTAAAAACAATTACAGTAAAGAGAAGAAATTTAAAAAGATTAATCCTAGTTTCCTTTGTATGATATTTACATTTTGAAAGATACATGTTAACATATAAAAACACTGTGTGAAATAACAGCCTATGAAGGAAAAATCTGATTTACTTTGCATTGTTCTTTGGAAAATCAAGGAATGTTTAAATAAAAGTACATTTACAGTCACTGTTTAGAGTCAATGGCAGCAAATATTTCTTGCAGTATATTGTTTTACAATGTTGTGTTGGCTTCTATTCTACACTTAAAATAATCAGACATACGTATACCTATATCCTCTCACTTTGGATTTCCCTCGCATTGAGAACATCCCAGT
The DNA here is from genome assembly GCF_000754665.1 of Bison bison bison. NCBI lineage: Eukaryota > Metazoa > Chordata > Mammalia > Artiodactyla > Bovidae > Bison > Bison bison. The sequence continues at coordinate 11,504 of NW_011494572.1, forward strand.
GAATTAAGGAGACTTCCCTGTGCTATACAGAATATTCCCAACAGTTGTCTATTTTATACATAGTATCATTAGTGTGTATGTGTCAATCCCAATATTCTAATTCCTCCCACCCTAACCCTTTCCCCCTTGGTACCATACATTAGTTCTCTATATCACTGTCTTCATTTCTGCTTTGCAAACAGGGTCACCTATGCCATTCTCGATCCCACATATATACGTTTATT